>NC_137468.1:150750434-151074041 GCF_964235325.1 Thermobia domestica
AATTGTGAGCTTAGGATCGCTAATGGGATTGCTTTGGTGAATATAACTTTGTTTTATAAAGAATATACCTTAAGTTTAGAAAATGGCTAATGCTTAAATAGAAGCCGTTCTCATTTTTTTTCTCTCTTAAATGAAAAATAATAATTGATTATTTAATTCTTGCTTTCTGCCTATGGAAGTATGGTGTATATACTCTGACTTTTTGCAGGCGATGAATATTTGTTTGTGATTGATTCTGAGAATTGAAGTAAAATGGCTTCCGCGTTTGAATTTGTGGCAGCTAACACAGAAGTTGCTGAAGGAGAAGCTTATCCAGAGGAGTTGGAAGTCGAAAGCAATGTGAAAAGTGAACTTGAAGACGATAAAAGTAATATAGGTTACAGTGACGCGAAAATAAAAACAGAATTTGATACTATAAAGCAAGATAACACAAAATTAGAGGAATATAACGTTGAAATATTGGATGACTCGTATTTTAACATTAAATCTGAAAAATCTTCTATTTTAAGTGATGAAATTAGAATAAAAGAAGAGACTACAAAAGTGAATATTGACTCTAATACGTTTGATACTTGTGTTAGTACCATATGCGTTAAAAAAGAGAATATTTCAGAGGAGAGTAAAATTGTGAGTAGTGAATATGAAGAGATTTCAGAGCACACCTTAGATTCTCATTCAGGATCTACATTCAGCGCTAGAGGGAAAGATTCAAGTAAGAGACTGTTGAATGCAGAAGATTCAAGTGATCCTCTTAATGATGAAACAGAATCCAACGAAATATCTGAAACTAGGTAGGTGAGAAGAGATTTTTTTTTCTTTCTTTCTTTCTTTCTTGGTAATGATTTAAAGGCTTACAATATGTTAACCCTACGTACACCAAGGTAGATTAAAAATTGTACACAATTTTATTAGGATAACAATTTTTGTGGATGTTTCTTTAGTAGTATCATATCATAACTGAGCTTTTATGTCAAATATGATATAAAGGGCCTATCTGATATGCCATAAGGACCAGATTGTGTCACGTGATCAGGTCAAAAGTCAAGTTGCGCGCTAAATCGAATCTGGAGATTCCAAATTCAGATGTGATATATTTCAAACATGTAACCTTCGCGTGGGGCGCTCTGGGAAGATACATATACCTTATCATTATTATTGATTTTACTCATCAACTTGACTTTTGACAATGTTCTATCATATTTACCTTACGTGCTATATGTCGTTTTTAAGCTCTTCATTGTGTCTTTGCAATAAGCTTTCAATTGGCCATCTCCTGATTATAGTTTTTGAGATATGTGGACGACTTTCCTTTTTTCATTGATTTTCCGTTGGCATTAATGTTCATGTTTCGTGATTTTTTACTATGTTTTATCCATTGCAGGGTAATTTATTTTTTGAATGCAGAATGTATATAGTCTCTTCTACAATTGAACAGAATTTCAGCCATATCCCCCAAAGTCTGTTCACATCATTGCAATCGTCCTTTATTTTCTGTCATTCAGTACTTGTAATTTCTAGAAAATAACCCAAAATTTGAAAAAGAAGTTTTTATGGTGGACATAAAGTACCCTCTTTTGGGGTAACATGTTACCATAATGTGCATGAGGTTACTTCCAGTTAAAGTTGAAGATTCTGACATTAGGCGTTGCTACGGGTACAGCTGACGCAAAACGTTGCCCACCGAAACGGAAAAGACCTGTTTTTTTTTCTTTTTTTTTTCGAGTAATGATATTAAAAGTGGAAACCCTGTGTACACCAAGGGGTTACGCGTAATACCACACACCAAGGGAGGTTAAAAAATGTCTACCACATAAATTATTCTTTTCTGTCCCAGAAAATGTAATATTCTTCTCGATTTTGTACTAACTATAAACTAAGACAACTGAAGACACAAACTTGAGAGGAATATTACATATTCATAGCCAACTTGATTATCTTCTGAGCACCGTGCAACCTAAATTAATTGTACTTCATCCATAGTATTTTTATTATGTGTGCCATCTTTTTCAGTTGTGGTATAATGTAATTTAGTTATGATATCTATCGATTATATTTATCTTTTATTTGTTCGTTGTGGAAAATAGAATTCGTTAGCACCATAACCTACGTAGAAAATTTCCGTTCCTTCCCCCTCATAAGTCACGGGGTACCTTGTGATCATTAATCGTAGACTAATACAAGGTAACCAGAAAAAGGTTTTGCCGTTTTTGACGTCCCATTAATAATGAGCCCACAGAGTGGCAACGAAATGATCCACATGTCTACCAAGCGATCGGGAGTTGACCATCGACTTCCAGTAATGCAGGCGCGTTGTGTACATACAGCAGTCATAGCTCGTCCAGTGTCGAAGAGAAATGGAGGTATCGAAGCAGCTTGTTGGCGTGTATTCGTTGTATGACTTTAAAGTAGACTAGTCAGCTGCCGCATATGCCAGGCATTTGAAGAGAATGCCGTGAACGAATGCACCGCCAGGTATTGGTTTCAGAAATTCCGTTCGGGAGATTTGAGCCTTTCAGGTGAACCCTGCAGTGGACGATCATTTGTGTTGGATGACGAGACCCTGAAAGCAACTTTCGAGTAGGACAGTGGTCTAACGTGTGATGAACTTGTAGAAAGGTTCTATGTTTCCGCTGGAACAGTCAGACTCACCTACCTAGAATAGGGAAGTCATAAAAGTTAAGCAAGTGCATACCCCACACATTGCCGGCAGCTAACATGGAACAACGAGTGACAGCACTCATCCCAAGAACACACCCATCTGTGATCGCTTGCTCACTGCTGACGAAAAGTGGGTTCTCTATGACACTCCCAAGCGTATCTGACATTGGTTGTCGCCACATGACGCAGTTCCTCATACCCCAAGACCACTTCCACACGCACAAAAGGTCATGCTCTCTGTATGGTGGAATTGTCGGCGAGCTCCTTCTATCATCACTGCTGACTTCTACTCTCAGCAATTGCAAATGGTGCTCCGTGCATTGCGGCAGAAGGAGCCGACATTGCTGAATCACAAGAGGTGTTGTTCCTGCACGATTATGACAAATGACATGTCATGCACCATATTCACCGGGCCTTGTGCCAACAGATTACCACCTGTTTTGTTCCCTCGACAACCACCTCTGTGGGAGATCTTTCGCAAATTGGGGAGACCTGCGGAATGCACTTACAGACTTCTTTGCATCCACAACTGCCGAGTTTTATCATCAGGGTATTGTGCAGCTACAGGAACGTTGGCAAAAGGTGTTGGATGCTGATGGAGATTACTTCGAAGCCTAAAGGTACGTACTGTTCACTGTATTGCTGTTTGTGTATCACTGCTCTAGGAAGGCAAGAACTTTTTTGGTTACCTTATATTATTATAAAAGTTATGTGACTTACATCTACGACAATATATAACCTTTTATGTGAACAATACAATGATTACTATCGAATTTTTCATGATGTTAGAAACATTAATATTATTCCTATTCTATAATCTCGGTGTTTTATTTTCCCTGTTACATTCGACTGAGGGAGTTAAGTTAATATGTGTGTTTGATAATAATAAAGATGAAACCTGTTTCTATTAAACATCAGTTGCATTGAAACGTGACCAGCTTATAGAAAATAATTGTACTTTGAAGCAAAATCTATTATCGAAGGGTACTTACCCAACCGTGAAATTCGTATACCATGAAAAAAGTTGGAATAAGCCGTGAATTTCGTTATCAAGTCACGAGTATTTTCAAAATAATAATAATAATAATAATAATAATAATAATAATAATAATAATAATAATAATAATAATACCTTAGAAGCTGCACCAGGTGAGTTTGGTTGTTGTTGTGCGGTCAGTAAATGTTACTTCTATGAACTTTTCAATCGTGAAATCGAAAAATTTTGGACCATGAAAACCATAAAAAAAAGTGTGAATAAAGTAACTAATCATTAACTAAAGACTGTAGGGCGAGTGCGACATAAGTGACTGCATAACTTAATCAGACACGGGTTGCTTAATCGGATATCCATGGTCGGGTTGCAATTTTAAAACTGCTGATAACCGCCAACAACGCTCTAGCACAAATAAAATGGTGGTGAGTACATGAACCAGTGATTTATAATGGTGAAATGAGTCTTTTCTCACCTTATTTTCAGCACCAGCTCGTGTTCATATATGGCGGACGCTCAAAGAAACTTATGCTGCAAACTGTATCCTTCCTATGATAGAACATGGCAGCAAATTCCTGACATTCCATTAGTTTTGTGATTACGCCCACAGGAGGCATTACTGCCAGTGAGTATGACATTTTAGGTGACGACTTGCATTTTATAATCCAGGTGTTGTTTCCGGCAAATTCTACGCCAATTTACATTGCTGGAGATGTTGTGGCGCTGATTTACGAACATCGGAATGAACTCCAGCACCTCTCTTGACCAGCTGAATCCCTAAACTACAACATTATTAAACACTGTAGTCTGTTCTGGGACGTACAATTCGGAAGGACATATCCTCCTTTTTTCTGAAGGCACTGGGCGCTGCACTGGATGAGGAATGGTACAATTTTCCTTTGGAATGCTAATGACAAGTGCCTCCGTTCCATTACAAATTAGAGCTGTTCTGCAGGCTAGTGGTGATATCACGCCGTATTAATCAGATTAATTGCATTTACTTCTGATGTTTCCATTATTTTGCATATTATACAGTGCTTGATTTCTGTTTCTACCAGATCGTCTAAAAAGTATTGAACCTTTGTCGGAAGAGATGGCGTTAGTGTCCCAAAATTTGAAGGTATATTTGTCGCAGCGGGCCACGCCTAACGTCACTTAACAGCTGACAGTTGGAACTAGTAGATGTGCAAAAAAGTTTGGAATTCTTATAATCACACGTAAGGTATTGCGCTGTGCGAATGAGTGAACTTTCTACGTAACTGCGCTACGTTTCTACATTTTTATATCGCTAAAGGCGCAAATACTGCGCAGGCTCGTAAAAATGTACTGTTTATGGGCAAGATAGGTAAAAGCGGCAACCGTAAGATGGTTCAATCACATTTGCTCTGAAAATGTCGATGTCCAGGTTGTTTTTCGAAGTTAGCGACCAATCACAACAAAAGTGGATGATATTCTGGCATGTGAGCAGTGATGACATCGCCAAGGGCCTAAACACCCATCACCAAATCATGTTAAACCATTTGGAGGAAACTGGCTCAAAAACAAGGTCGACATTTGGGTGCCACATGATCTGACTCAATCGAATTTCCATCAGTGAATCTCTACTGAATTGTAACGAACTGGAGCCATTTCTGGAGTGGTTGATCACAACTGGTAAAAGCTAGATAACATACGAAAACAGTATGCGATAAAAGAAAGGGATCGAAGCGAGGAGAAGCCTCCCCAGTTTGTAATAAAGCCCACAGTGATAGCCAGGAATGTTATATCGTGTAATTGATGAGTTTGGAAGGGCATCGTGCATTACAAGCTGCTGTCACCGAGCAGAACAATAAATAGACTCGGACCTGTACTGTCCACAATTAGCACGCTGCACCCAGCAATTTCAAAGAAATGGCCGGAACTGATCATCAGGAAAGGTGTCATAAGAGTAAATATGCGGACAACGCCAAACCGCATACATCTTTAACGACCCGTCAGAAATTGAGAGAACTTGGCTGGGAGTTTGCATGCGCCATATAGCCCAAGCTGGCACCGTCAGACAACCATTCACTTTTGTCTCTGCAGAACTCCCTGAATGGTGTGAAGTTTGTTTAAAAAGAGACCTGTGGAATCTACTTGTCACAATTTTTTTGACCAGAAATCAGAGAAGTTCTATAGCTACGGAATTATGGTGTTGTTGGAAAAATGTCGTATAATAATTGAACAAAATATTACATATGCGGTTTTATAATGTTGATTTCAAATAACAGTTTTGATCTCGAAAGGCCCAATATTTTTTAGACAACTTGATAGGTGCAAGAATTGATTAAATAATAATTAGATTTTATTGTACATGATATTGCAATATTCTATACGTAGAATCAATAATGTAAGTTGGGGTTTTAACCCTTCACCCTTTTATTATAAAAACATATCATGTAAATTTTGTACAAAATTGCTATTACTTTTCTCTAAGTCCTTAAATGCTCTAAATAAATATTCTCAGTGTAAGGTAGGAATAATTCCTTTCGGCACATGATGCTGCCTTGGGTAGGATTTTGTCTTAGCCCATAGTTGCCTCAGACGGAACATGTTTACACTCCATAACCCATGGCAGCATCGGGAGTAGATATTAGGATAAACCTCCGGAGACAATAGTGGTCTCCTTCAAGGTATTAGGATAGATTTCCGTAGCCCATGGCGGCCTCGAAGATTGTGGGAGAGCAATCAGCACTGACACTGATAACTTCTTGGTCCTGTCTTCCTCTTTTATAGCTGTTCTTTTGGAGAGACGACCTGTGGAAGAGTTGTCGGATTTCTTCGTAGATCCCCGAATTCTCTTTGTTTCGCTTATTGCTGAAAGTGTAGTTTTCTTCCCTCGTCTGGTAGTATTTGTTTTTAAGTCGCAAGAACATGTATTTATAGTGAAAAACATGTGGCTTATAGTACGTATGGGTGTACGGATCCTTGCAATGTATATGATGTGTTTCGAGTAGTAAGGCCGAACTTAACATAAATTACGTGCAATCTAAAATTAGATCCAAGAAGTTATATTTGAGTTTGAATAGTGGTACCAAACTGCTCTGTGACAGCTAGGTCTCATGCTTATATGTATGGTTTGTGGTAATCTTTCCTCTTTTCCTTAGAAAATACAACTTGAAAATAAACTGACAATTATTTCTATCGTTCAGAGTGCACTAGTAAAAGAAATTTTCAGGAAACAAGCTTTTGTTGAGTTCGAGCTTACTATTCGAAATAATTCATGTAAAATGCAAGTTTTATGAAGTATAATTATGATGGTATTGAAAGTGTAAATACTGAAAATGCGTGGAAATTTATTTGTACTTGTAAGAGTAATTAATTTTCTTGTTTCAGCTCAAAAATCCACAATAGAAAATCTTTACGTAGCAAGGGTCGAAGACAGACTTATGGCAAGAAACGTAAGTTATAGGGAAAAATATTAAAGTAGAAAGTAGATTCGTTTTCGTATTACCTTCTTGTAATGCCTCGTTTTAGATTCTTGTGTTAATTTGTTTATTTCAGGTTATTTTCTGTTGTGTTACTCATTTCCTATTTATTATTATTATTTATGTATTCATTGAAACCGGCACCTTGTAGAAATTACACATTTTGTCAGCAAATTCAGATCTAATAGAACAAAGTTATGAAAGCAACTTAATGACACAAACATTGAAAGTATGTAATAGTAAATGTTAAATTCCAGAAAATAAAAAGGAAATTGAATTAGGAAAAGAGTGAGCAGCCGAAATCTTATTTTGTTATTTTTAAATCGGAAGAATATCTTTAGTGTGTATTATGCCTATGTCCGATCAAAACTGGAATATGCTGCTGTGATTTGGAACCCATCACAACAGCAATACAGACACCAAGTGGAAAAGGTCCAATCTAAATTTATCAAATATTTGATGTACAAGACAACTGGAATCTATCCATATTATGAAAATTATCTAACATTAATAGACAACTTCTGTATCCCTACACTTGAGCAAAGGCGAAATGTGACAGATTTGATTTTTCTCCATAAAATAGTACATAACGAATTTAATTGTACGGATCTCATATCAACATTAAATTTTCATGTCCCGACACTTAAAACTCGTGCTAATAACTCTGGTCTGTTTTATTGCAAAAAAGCAAGGACCAACGTATTATTGAAATCACCAATTTGGAGAATATGTTCTACTTACAACAAAATATGTATCAAACACAAAGAAATTGACATCTGCAATATGAACTCTAGGTTTAAGAAAACTATTGTAAATGTATTATGTAATACACCAACACTATAATTGGGCTTATGCCTGTTGTGTTGATGGCAAATAAATAAATAAATAAATAAATAAGTAAAATAAAGGCGCAATATAATCGAAGATCCCTGTAGGTATGAATTTATTTACTTTTTATCAGTTATTTCGAATTTTGAAATACATACTGTATAACGAGGAAATGTCTTTCTTGCACAAACGGTAGATTTCTTGAGTAATTTGAAATTACTCGAATAAAGTATAATTTCATCAAAATTATCTGTACATAATGACTTAAGATATCTTGACTACTATGACCGTTTGTATGTTAGGCAGGGTCAGTCACATGATACAGCACAGTTTAAATTTTCTACCAAACCAGGTAGCATAAGAGGTCGTACCCTATTATTTAAAAATAATCGGTACGACGGTGTGTTACGATATCTATTGATAATCTCAATGTAAAACGTCATTGTAAGAATGTGTATATACTGCAGTCATAATCGTAATCTGAAGCTTATTTAACATCTGTATGAATACATTAGTTACTTTCTAACTATTTTAAACGTGCTAATGTAAATGAAACTAATCTGATGTGTGTTCTATAAATTAGCTAATAAAGAAAATAAACTAACCTAAAATGAATTATAGAAATGAAATAATCTACGATTCGCTAAGTAGCGAATAATGAAGTTGAATAAGAGATAGTAATCGTTAATAATGATGAAGAAATAAAATTCGGATATATAATGAAGTGGAGCTAGAAGAAGATATACGTAATCTAGCGAAACTACGGTAGACTTCCAAATTATGCGAACTCAATACTCAAGCTTGAAGCAGTACAATTATAACTACTTGAATAGAGGAATAAGATCAGAGATAGTCTGTTTCTTGGACACTGAATCCATATCAAAAAGTAATTACTCGTTATTTCGTACCGCTTTTGCTCTACGGATATCAATATTAAGCCTGATGTGCTAATTGATGTCTTATCACTTCCGGTTGTAATAGAGGATATATATTCTTACGATACTGAACACATAACAAAAATTGCATGTTACTATTTCCGTTTTATCCATTATGTGATCAATGAAGCCGGAAATCGTAAATTTTCACCACTTTTCGGTTTGAACAGATGGATAAAAGTAGAAACAGAACTTATTCTTGGGACGTTGACTTTGTGTCAGAAAAACCGGTTTTTGATATCTCTTACCGTTCTTGATCTATGACAATAAGTATTTAAAGCAAAAGTACTAGTAAATTTCAACTACTGCTGGATTTGGTAGACTGTTATAGGTAGTGGTTGTATGTTCCCTTGAGACGCAAAACGGAATGCAGAAAACCGCATCTTGGTATCTTTTACCGTTGTTGCTGTATGGAAATCAGCATTCAAACCGGAAGTAATAGTAAATTCAAACTATTTCCGGTTTGTGTAGAGAGTTGCTGATAGTCATAAAATTACCTTGAGACGCTGAGTCGTTTGAAAAAAAAAAAAAGATATTTGTTATTACTTTCGTTCTATGGCGATAAACTTTGAAACCGGCAAAAGTTAGTGTGACCACTTTTAGTTTGAATAAAGGATAACGGAAGAGATGGAACCTGTTCTTGGAACGTTGAACCGATTGCAGAAAATCGTTTCTTGGTAACTCTTATCGTTTTTGGTCTGATGCCTGTCGACAGGCAGACGGACATAGCCGTTCTATAAGACTGTCAACACTTATATTTAGCATAGTTTAAAAGTCGAATAAATTTAAGCAGATGATTAACTATGCATGCGACATAATATGAAGAGTCTAAATAAGTTATTGATTACTAGTATAATTGGATATCTGGTAATTAGATTTACTAACGTTTATTTGAATTGAGAACACAACGATCGTTACAGTTAACTTTATATCTACTTACTAACTACTGGCTTACCTGTTGCGAAGAATTATACTTACCAATCTTCTAGAGATACTAGTACCTACAATCTACCCACTAACCTCTATTTACTTACCTGTTTAGAAAGGCACTGGTATAGATTAAAACCTAAATAATAGTGAGTTAATTTACTTGTAATCTGCTTGATAACTAACTGCTGCTACTGATATTTACCTTATATCATTGTATATTTACTTGTGCTGTTTTTTTTTTTTTTTTTTTTTTTTTTTTTTTTTTTTTTTTGTTGTATCTCACCTGTATATTCTTAAATTGATATATTTGTTCCAGTCAAAAATATAATACAATATACGTGTTTCATGAAATATATTTAATACTAAGTTCATCGTCTCCCGTAGTGTAAATGGCGGCATAATTGTGGGACGTTAAACTGAAAGATTTCATTTCATTTGAATAATAAGTTCATAGTCATTGATAACAACTGTTTCCAGGACATATTCACTTCTATAAGTCTTTGTCAATTTCGATTATATTCTAAAGTAAGAGACTCGGAATATCCTAATACATCACGCATAATTGTTCTCTTCTGTTTTGCTGCGATATTAGGTTGTACAAACCAAAATTTATGATGCTATTATACGATTTTTTCGAGTGCCATCTCGATGGCAACCTAAATTATGGGTCATATGTTGTGGCTGATTCGAAGCTTAAAATAGGAGTGGTCGCAGCAACTTTTAATTCGGTGCACTTTTACATATTTGCTTGTCGGCTCCAATTGTCGACGTCACTCATCTAATGAAGGATTTTCATTTACGGGAGCGCTAATATGACGTGACCGGCGTGCGGCGGAACGTGGACGACATTTTGCATGTTAGTAAGTTCTTGAGCTGAACGAAAGAAGCTGCTTATTGTTCATGTGTACTTTTCTGTCCATAATATTTCTCCAAGAGTTTCGGAGCAATCCTCACCGATTTTGCAGAGTTAGAGGTCGTTACGGTCAGGTTCTTACGTCGAGATTTGAAGGGCTGACTGCGTCGTTCAGGAATAATAGCCGGAAAACTGTTCTATATACTAAGAGCATAAGAAAATAATGTAATTTTTATCGTCACATATAAATTATTTCAATATTTTGTTAAAAAGCACATTTGGTAAGGCACTAAGACAATTATTATTACATAATTAGGTACCGTTGATGAAGTCCAAAGCCAAGTTCGAAGTCGAACCGCCATGTATATTAATAGTTGGTTTTAGATAAAGTGAATAGTATTCCCATGACTGTGTTTAGTGTAGAAGTTAAAAACGGTAAATTTGATGATGCAAATATTTTAACTGGCGTTCCATCAAATATACTGTCATTAACTCAGAAGATGGGATAACTCACAAGACGAATTTGTGTACCAACAGCTGGGTATATAATACAGAAGATTGATCAAAGTACTTGTCTCATGAAAAGCCGTGCCGCAACTACCTCTTATGTTCTAGCGGACCACCAGCATTATGCATTATGTTTGACACCGCAATTTCCACTACAAAATCCTACGTTGGAGCACAGGCATTGGATTTTCATCTCAAACCGCGCTATAGGTTTTCTCTTTCTTTCTTTCTTTTTTTTTTTTTTTCGTAAGCCAGTGAGGGCGATGTTGTACTCTAGTACTATTAGAAATATAGCAACGATGTAATAATACAGAACAGGGTTCCTACTGGTGAGGGAAATTAGGGAAAATAGTGCAGGTCAGGGAAGTTCAGGGAAGAAGACTGAAAATCAGGAAAAGTCAGGGAAATCATATAAAATATATGTTTTCTAACATTAATGGTATACCAGTTTCAGCTTAGCCAACCATTATAATGGACGGTGTTCAGGTTTTTATGGAAGGTAAGTGGAATGTACATATGAGCATTTGATTACTGTTTGTCTCTGTAGAATATATGTTCTCATATATGAATATTCACCGTTATTTATTCCTTATTTATATGTCAATCTCATCCGACACCTGTCGTGAAAGTCAAGAGAATTTCTTGCCAAGGCTCAGGGAAAGTCAGGGAAATAGATTTCTCCAAATCAGTAGGAACACTGCAGAAAGATCTTATCTCTGGGCTGGTGGGAACTCGTACCCTGATTTCGTGCTTTCCTGACAGTAACAGTCAAAACTCACAGAAATCCATTGAGCTAGCGTCAGGGGTTTTGACAGGAATGTTACGAAAGGAAACAATACGGATTTACGTTTTCTGTTTTATTTTATGATAAAGACAGGAAGGTATGTGCGGACACTTTATCCATGCTGATCCACACCTGGTTCTTGTTGATTCCGTACAATCAAGGGATGTTATTCCGATAAATTGGAATCATAATAGATTGCTGGAAGGAGGCAGCATTGACCTTCACATTCTTCACATTTTTGTCCACCTTACTTACGTCTGACTCCTTTCGTAATCGTATACGACGTCAATCACGATTTCTTGCGGGCAACTTCCTCTGCACTGGCAGAAAAACTTGGTAGACTTCTTAGCAGAGATGTCACGGTACGTAATTGACCTAATGTTATTTTACGCGTCCACGACTTAAAAGTTGGCTTTATCCAATGTGGTAACCGCATTAACTCCTTTTTATTTCATCCACACCAAAGGTCTTCCGTACAGTTTGCGGCAGTTTGTGCTGGGTTCAGCAGCATGAAGCAGGAGGAAGTTGTTAACCGAGCCCTTATGTAAGCACCTCAGACAAAGATGGTGACAAATAATGTGGCTGATAGTGGACTGCAACAAATTTAATTTCTTGGCCTTATCTGTTGGGATGGAGGATTCTCCTGATTTACCAGTCGACGAATTCCACGAAACAGCTGAAAATTACCAATGTAGACAAGCATTATGTTATAGTATAACTGAAGACAGATGTCGTAGTAAGTGTTTGATTCTTAGTTTATATTATTTATGATGGGTGTAACTGGCCTTCAAGGCTCATGCCTACATTGGGGATCAAACAAAGAACTTCGTCATTGTGAGACTCTCGTTGGCCGATTAAACATATTGCTAAAGTTTTAGAACAAACATACATCCGAATATGCATATTTATTTATAAAATAAAAATTGAACAAATCTTAATTCAGCAATCTGTTCTCCACATAAAGTAACCTTATGCATGTTGATGTTAACTAGTGTGATGCAGTACCTTATAGAAGTGATAAAATACCCCCTCCCCTTTCTTAATTTGGAGATTTTCATCCTCTTGACGAATTTCAATCCCAAACAACAGAAATTTCCAAGGAAACACAAACATTTCGTACCATGAAAATATTTTCTTTTAACAAATGTTGCTACGGAACACATTCTTAAAGTTTATTTACCACATTGCCCTTGACTGATGCTTATCAAAAGCAGTAGCACGAGTAGGCAACCTTTCTGGGTTTGGGGGCTACTTTTCATTTCAAGCATTACTGGTAGTCTACTTATCTATTGAATAGCCCGCTAAAGGGATCATAAAATGAATAACAGGTTACCGATATAGACATTTGACACAGATCACTGTGAGCTACCTCTCACGATTTGCCAGTCGACGCGTTCGTGACCTTGTTCTATTGGAAAGCCTAAAAGAAAGGATACGTAACGTTCCATGAAAAAATCATTCTACTTTTAGTAGTTATGGCTAACGTGTGTTTATAATATGGGGCTGATTCACCACCTTTCTTGAACTAATTTCGACCCCAACAGTAAGTCTCTATCTAATCTTAAACAAAACATATACTCGTACTATGTTTTTTCTTGAAAATCTAAAAAAAAATTGTAGGATATTTTCGCGAAACTTAAATCTAAAAAAGCGAGGTAAATTTACTCCCTCATTGCTGAACTCACTGTACTTGCCTATCATGGAATCTCTCATCAGAATATGTTATTTTCTTAATTGGGTGTGAGTCTGAGGTTCATCCTTCCACTATTGACATATTTCAACTTCAAGCAGTTAGGTAGATTGAGAAGCTTAATATATATATTTATATAGTGTTGAGTAATCAAATTCTTTTTTTTTTTTTTTTTTTTTTTTAAATTATTATAAAAACAAACTGAATTGCAGCAAATGGTTAGAGTACAGGTAAAAATTAATCTACAAGACAAAAAAATAAATAAATAAATAAATAAAAATAAATAAATAAATAAATAAATAAAATAAAATAAAATACTTTTCAGTTCACTTCTTGGATATTACTCTAGCCAGAAAACAATTCACTTTTTGAATATAATTCCAGGGAGGTGGCGACTATCATTTTCAACACATTCTGTGAATCTCTTAAGAAAATTCTGACACACGGATGTTGTTCCACTAATTTCTTCTTGAATCCGAACCTTCAGGTCTTGTATTTTTGCTGGGAGAGTCTCATAGACTGTCATTTGGAACTCTTTAGATGCGAAACTGCACTTTACATTTGTCCCATGCTGTATTGCTACTAAACTTCCTGGTGTGTAGAACGTCAAGATCACAGCCTATTCACCCCACTACACACGTCTCCAGCGTATGCGCATCTTAGAGTAGGTGGTTTGATTGCCTCACCCTGTATATACGCCCTTTTAAATAAGAAGTATTTTTTTTTCTGTTTTGAAAGTGATCAGGGAAAACTATTGTCATATATTATTTATATATGAAAATTTGAAACTCTTCGAAGTTGATGGAAATTTACCCTTTTTACCAAGTGATCCGTGACCGATTTCAAGTGATGTAGATAATCGGGAAGTCCCAAAGTATATACGTACTATATTGTATCAAAATCGAATAATTTTTAATTAAGTTATATTGGAAAATTGTTACCACATTATGAATCGTATATGTGCAGTCTTGTAACATGGGATGGACATTACTCTCTTTTTACCACCTTATTTTACGTACACATTTTAATCCCAAACAATAAACTTACTTCTTGAAGTTGAAGATAAGGCATGCAGAGATTTCCTAAAAATCGTTAAACTTTATCGTGGAATAGGCAGACATCTACAAATGCCAGTTGAGTTGAATTATAGAACCTCGCGTACGTTCGCTTCTATTGTTGATATTTTTAGAATATAGTGATTCGAAAGTACTTTTCTATACCAAATAAAGCTACACAAAATGTTTTGTTTGTATTATACAGGTGAGGCAGCCAGAGAACAATGGCGGAAGCTGGGAGCCTGTCATAGGGATGTTCTAAGAAGAGTAAAAAGGAAACACAGTGGATCATCTTTGGAAAATACTAAACAATGGAATACTCAGAAACAATCGGACTCTTTGTTGCCCACAATGGCTAACAGGTCGAGGACAACAAATTTACGTGAATTTGGAACATCAAATAAAAAACAGATAGAAGTTACAAGGGGGATGAAAGATAATAGTGTCATTGACGAAAATAATAGCGAACAATTCGAAAATGTCAAAGGAAGCGTAAAACAAAAAATGAGGACAAACAGTGTGAATAGTTCTAGAAAAAAGAAATCAAATATAGTAAACAAAGCAAGTGAACCGGTGGAATGTTTGAAAAGATGCTCCGCAAAGCGAGATATGCTCAGGAAATACATGCACGCATATTTATCTTCTAACAACGATCCATTGTTTTACTTTTTTACTTCAATGTGTCAAACAACAAAGACGATGCCGCCCACTTTGCAAATAACAATTAAACGAAAACTTTTTGAAGCTGTGTCACAAGCGGAAGAGGATCAGATAAAGCGAAGTGAAATATCCTCAACTTCGTAATGTACAAATACAGCCGTAGCTACAATTGAACAAAATGCTTTCATTATGTATCATCGGTCGTGTAACACAGAGTTTATTAATTTATATATTTTGGTATGATAAATCTATACCTTTGTTTTTCTCGTATATGAAAAAATTATAAGATAAAAATAAAAGATAACTCGCAGAAATTGTTAAATTTTCATTCGTGTATATAGAGTTCTGAGTATTGCATTCACTGCCCTTATATCAGATCGATTTGGCAACGTTGATGTCACTTGATGTGCAGTTGCACCAGAACCATAAAACTGACATCGTCAGTGTGTTGTTTCTGCTTGCAAGTGCCAGAGTGTCATGTTTTCTTGTTTGACATTCCGCCAAAAGTGAACCAATTGTTTTTGGGAAGGATACATAATGGATCTTTTCCACGCCATGTCATTTTTCGTACAACCAAATAGTGAAATTGTTTCGGGAAAATTGTTTAGCCGTCGGAGTGAGCACAGAGAAAGATATCGTGGCCAGGCAAACGCACGGATACGGGCATGGCATGGGCAAATGGAGCCCATGCAGAAACATTCGCCAACAAAAGGGGCTCATTCGAGGTTACCGCAGGAAGTCACTTGAGGTGCCTCGTGAATTTCATCGACTTTGAGATCAGAAAAATCAATCACTCGAACATGACATGCCCAGAAATTAAATCTGCCGCAATCCACTGTTAACCGCGTCATTCGTCAGCGTCTTAACTTGCGATGTGTTTGTAAGAGCCTGGTTCACTACCTCCTCCTTTCTGCATTGCTGAATGTAAGACAAACTACTACAAACTGTACAAAAGATACGTAGTGGAGTCAAAATTGAAAACGGTTGTCATACTGCATGAAGCCTACATTTCTGTCACTTGTAGTTTTAACATTCAGGCAATTAGATACCTTCATATTACTGACAAGAGACTACCGAGTTTTACTGCCAGTGCCAAGAAAATTATCCGCAGGGAATCATGGTTGGCGCCAGATACAGTCAGAAGAACAAGTTGGATATGTAATATGAAGAAAACGTGAAGGTTGATCAGCCTATTTCCAGGAATTCATCATGACTGTAATCTACCGAAAAGACAACCTTCATCCGTGCGGAGCTAACAAGAACCAGGTACGGATCTACATGGACAAAGCGTCTTCCGAGTGTTTCGTTTGGTTGGTTAATTTGGAGTTTAGCGTTCCGTTCAGCACCGAGGCTATATGACACGTGGATCTACAGCTTCAAGTAGGATCTGAACCATATGTGCTCCACCGGGAATCGAACTTGGGAACCAGAATACACTCACATTAAGTATATAGCCAAGAGAAAGTTCCCCTCAGGCTTCGTCATGAATGAAATAGGAAGTGAGAATCCGTGTTACTCCCTTTCGTGACTTTCTGTCAAAACCCATAACACCAACCCAATGGATTTCTGCTTGTTTGAACTAGTGTTGTTAAAAATGAAATAATTTATTATTCGAATGTTCGAATAATGGATTCTTCGAGTATTCAAGCATTCATTCGATTATTGAAAACGAATATTAGATTATTCGAATAACAACAGAAGAATTATTCGAACAATTTTAACAGCATTAATTTGGACTGTTAAAAACGACGTCTAGAGCACTGTACTAAGAAAATCCTGCAGGAAGAATGAGATAGAATTCTTATGCCTGTTCTCCAATTGAGTTTTTTATGATATAAATTACGATGTCGGGAGATAGTCCATAGCAGAAAGGGAGTGGGTCGTGAGTCAAGATTTGTGAGTGGGTCAGTGGATTGTGAGTTAACAGGGCGTGACCCACCGACCCACTCTGCTTAGTGTATTGTAGACAGCATCTTCTGAACACTGGTGAATTTGTCTACGTTTTACTTTCAAGACCTCTATTTTTCTTCCCATTTTATTTGTTTCTATTTACTTACCTAAAATGAGTATATCTAAGTGAAAAAATAACTTCAGGCACTCTTGGATATTGATATTTGTAATTGTAATAATAGCAATAGGATTTACTACTTGGCTTTCGAAATATAGTTTTTTTTTTTTTTTTTTTTTTTGCCTACGTTTGCCTACTTTACCTTGATTTGAGACTTTAAAATTTCATCCTATTTTCCATTAAAGTATCTGTAATTCAACAAAGAAATAATTACATACGATTATTAAATTGAAATTCTTCGTAATGTGGCACAGGATAAATACTTTACCATTTTATATCATAAAGTCAGATCCGCCGGTATCGTAACAGAGCGGTACTTGAGCGATTGACCGTAGAAATTCAAACTCCGATTAGTAATAATTTCACAGCCTTGTTTTATTACAAGTGTAAACTCTTTAGTCACTGGAGAGGAGGGCGTTGATCATGGGTCAGAGTTCAAGACGATGGGTTTTGGTGGATGGTGGTTCAGAGTGGGTCACGGTGGGTGGTGGGTCAGTAGGTCATGGGTCAAGGTTTCATTGATCGACGCCAACTCTGGTCCATAGTATTGGTGGTATAATTGCACACCACAAGTAGTGGTGGCACGCTTTTCATAGAGTAAGTACACTTTGAAAATTCGTTGGATATAACTCAATCACTTTTCTGTAATTGGTGCCTTTCTTCGAATTGATATTTGTTAACAGGAATGTATTTCTGGCATTCAGTATCACATAAGTCTTCGCTTAACCTAAACTCTCTGTACGGATCACTTCTACGCAACAAGTTACTGATCTTTCCACTTTTTTTTATTTTTTATTTTATTTTATTTTTATTATTATTATTATTATTATTATTATTATTATTATTATTATTATTATTATTATTATTATTATTATTATTATTATTATTATTATTATTTTGTAATTACTTACTAGCCATCTTCTGGGCTGCTTATCACCTGACCTCAGTATGCGGTTAATGTGCATAGACCTCTCCCTCTGCTTCGGATTTGCAATCTTGCGGCTGTTATCAATACACAGCTCGGCTAAAATGGGTATCTGGGAAAGCTTGCTGGGGAGGCTACCATTCCCAGGGCAAATATGTAAGTTAAACACTTTTTTTTTTTTTTTTCCTGTAAGAAATTTTATGAGTAATCAAACAAGAATATATTACACAATGAAATTGTATATCTTTCCAATTTTTCAACATACAAATCGAGACGGTATGGTTCCCTGTGGACGATAAATCGAACTTCTTGATTCGAATCATATCATCGTTCGGAAATGAATCATCTTAGGAGACCAAAGATCTGAAAATCTGGAGAAGCCAAATCCTGACTGTGTGAGAAATGTTGGAGCACCTCTCAGTTAAACAGTAATTTTGACATGAACGTTCGGTGCAGCATGGGAGTGTTCGTTGTTGTAAATCAGTCTTTCATTTGAACCATGTTTGTTGGAGCGTGTTGGTGCATCACGAAGGTAACAACACAGCTTTGTTAGCATAGGTGGTTGCATTCAGTCGTCTCACGTGGACAAAACATCCCCAACAAAATGCATTAAATATTTTAGTACGCTATCAGTAAGACGTTGCACTAAGACGTCCAGCAGAGTAAGTGGACTTGTATCTTAGAACACGGATAGTTCGAATGTGTTCAAACCCTCTAAGACTACTTTGTTTCTGGAGTACAGAGAGAGATTTAGAACTCAATTTCTGTCAGTACAGTATGTCTTCCAGAAAGCTATGTCGTTCGTGTGCCTAAGACATTAAGTGATTCAACAATGACATTCTCTGGTCCTTCTGCTCTTCTAGGCTCTTGGGCACTCATCGTTCACTTATTTCGCGAAATTGTTGTTACAATATCATACGCTGCACCGTATGTAATATTAAACTTTTGAGCCAGTGCACGCAGATGGATCCATAGATCATTTCGAACTGCCTGCAGAATCCTTCTGACAGTGGTTGATATTGAATCAGTCAGGTTGACTGAAACGAGCCAAATCGGTAAAGTTTGCTCTTCCCTATTCAAAGAACTCGCACTATCTGGCGATGCTGTAGCAATTTATGTCCTCAGCACCGTACATTTTCATTATTTCTTCATGCATGTTAATGGGAGTTGCCCGTTTAACTAAAAAATCTGACTACACCTTGTTCCTCCTTTACGCAATGGTTGTCTATCGAGAAGTTTAAATGAATAGACTTACCTTAGTAACTTAAAAAAAAAAAAAAAAAAAAAAAAAGTTAAGATTAACTAATATCACTAGTATTCATCTTTTATATGCCCTGGGAACAGTGGTCGAAGTGAGACGGTATGCGGTGGTGTTATACCGCCTCTGGTTTTTCAGTGATGAAGGCATACCATCTCTGGTTTTTCAGTGATTAAAACATACCGTCACTGAAAAGTAGATGATAAATACTTTTAATAAATCTATTTTTATACATAGTAATTGATGAATAGCTTTACACGTAAAAAGATTTTATTTCTTATGTAGAAATAATTTTTAAATTGACAATACCGGCATTTTTGTTATCTTTTTCCTACCTTATGTTTTTAAAATGAGGTGTCTTCAAAGAAATCACCTAGTTTATATTTTGATGTGCCATATTGAATTATTTCTCTCTTCTTTATGTGTATGTGTCCTCTTCCATTAATGCATATAAATCTCATGTTTTGAGCATGGGTGAATTTAAGGGTTGTCTGCTGTGGGGGGCAGACCTTCCGGGGTTTAGAATATCCCACAGTCGAGTGGGGGTACCGGGAGTTTTTCCGCAGGAAATTGTTAATATCCTCATTTAGTTATTGAGCATTTTCATGTATAATTCTCTATAATACAACATAAGGAGATATTTTTTATTTCTTTCAGGAAGTTGTTGGCGGGGAATCAAAGTCTCTCCATATCCCTCCCTCTCGTAACTACAAATAAACTCTCCAATGGTTTTTAGTCATTGTGTAAATAGAAATGCAATATTTTAGGCAACATACCCTTACTGCATTTCAGCATTTAGATAGCCGGTATGTCGAGTCAAAATCGCAATTAAACATACCGCCTCTGCTTTTTTCCCACTTCGAATACTGCCTGGGAATCCTCCAGATGATTCTATTCCTCATGAGAGTTCGGCAACCAATGGTGTTGCTTTCGACAGGCAGACACTAATCTTCAGCTTCGCAAATATTTTTATACGTTATTTAACTTACAAGAACAAGGCAGACTTTGGTAAATGAACTTCTGGGCCATGTTTTGCGAGGTGGTAGTGCACATTTAAAGAGTTAATAATACAAACTGGGAGACCGCAATGGCCAAAAATAACGGAGAAAAACCGTCTTAAATTTTTCTAGCCGCCGCATATATCGTACGACGCGTAAATTTATCAAGTGACGGCGTGGCAGAGTGAGGAGAAACTGCGACTCATGTGCAAAGGGTTCCGGATTCGATTCCCGTTCGATTCAAACTTTTTTGTTTATTGCTTCAAACAATAAAGTAGCCATTTGTAACCATAAGTAAAATATTAATTCACCATATGTTTATAATGAATAAAACGATAGAAATTTTCAAATCACTTGTAAAATCTTTAAATGTTCCATGTTAACTAGGAACAAAATTTAATTTATTCCGTAAACGTTATTGTTACCGCAGTCGTTGTGTAAAAAATGTTCTTGACGCTTCGTGTCTACATCTGTTCACAGTATGCAAATTACAAGGGGAATGAAGGGGAAATCTCCTTTGGTTATGGCAACATCCAGTATTAGCAAAGGGGATTTCTCCCTCAACTCTTTTGTAATTCGCACACTGTCAATAGATGTAGACTCGAAGCTTCAAGAACATCTATTACACAACGACTGTCATAACCGTAATATGACTCGTGATATGAGTATATTTACGGAATAGATTAAATTTTGTTTCCAGTTAACATGGAATATTGCAAGATTTTACAAGTGATTTGAAAATTTCTATTGTTTTATTCATTATAAACATACGGTGAATTAATGTTTTACTTATAGTTACAAATGGCTAATTTATTGGTTGAAGCAATAAACAAAAAAACTTTGAATTGAACGGGAATCGAACCCGGGACCCTTTGCACATGAGTCGCAGATTTTCCTCACTCTGCCACGTCGTCACTTTGTAAATTTACGCGTTGTACGATTTGTGCGGCGAGTAGAAAACTTTCAGACTGCTTTTTTGCGTTGTTTTTGGCCATTGCGGTCTCCCAGTTTGTAATATTAACTCTTTAAATGTGCACTACCACCTCGCAAAAAATGGCCCCGAAGTTAATTTACCAAAGTCTGCCTTCTTGTTAGAGATCAGCAGGAATAGAGGTTACCCAGTTATCACAGTTAGTATTTTTTGTAAAAAAACGACTAAGATACATAACATGTAAAAATATTTGAGAAGCCGAAGCTCTTCATTTAAGTGTCTGACTGTCTAAGGCAACAGGATTGGTTGTTGAAATCATACGAGGAATATCCAATTAAAGTTGCCCTGGGAATCCTAGTGAGTATTAATTCTTTGAAAGATTCAGAATTTTAAGCATCAGAAAACTTCATGATTACTATGAAAGAAAGATTGACGTTATTTTTTTCTGTCTATGGGCTGTTTGGTTATTTTATTTTATTAAAACAGTTGTTAAAGTAAGGTATAGGCAGATTATTTTCGAAACAGTTGAGACTCGCCAATATACCCTGAGAATCGTAACGGATTGTTATGTATTCCTCATGATTTCGGCAACCAATCCTGTTGTCTTCAACAGCTGGATAGTAATAGTTTTAGGATCGTTTTTTTCTTTTTTCTTTTTTTTAAACATTTTATTCAACTTAGTCTCTTTTTTCCCTCACAAAACATTAAAGTCAGCAATAAGGTATTAAAATTTTAAAGATCACTACGGACATTAACTCTGAATCACATTATAGGAAGTGTTAGTTAACTTTAATCAAATATACCAGATTATACCTGTGTTAATATATGTTTATTCACCATTAAACTTAAATTTACTCTCAAATTCGTCTTTAATCTTACTATTATGTCAAAATGTATAGAAAATTATGTCGACTCTGATTTCTAAACTGTTCACAGAAAATTGTCAGAATTCTTTTAAATCTTTTTTTAATAACTCAAGCCAGAAATTGTAATATTTGTAATGAATTGTACATATCAAGATAAAAAAAAACACCATTTTATAACATTTCTGATTATGCTGTCATCTATTGTGACTGATATCTTAACTCAGCTTTTTTAAAATTATGGAGATTAACCTAAGAAAGAAACTAAATCGTGAGCGGCTCCGGGTTCGATTCCCGGTGGGGAAAGTCGGTCGAAAAAGTGTAAAACGCTTTTTCAGGCCAGCCGCCCTGAATGAGGTTTTCCTGGGTTTTCCTCATTCACACCAGGCAAATACCGGGGTAGTACCTAACATATAGGTCTCAGGCCGCTTCCTCCCCGAGCCCTTTCATCCTTTCCTTTCCCCAGTTAGTGTGCTTGCCGAGGGACGTCATCCCTCATACGTGACGGGCTAAATGGCCTTAGATGCCGAAAGCCCAGAAATCTAAATCCTAAAAACTAAATCATAGTTCATGTAACAAACTATTGTTAGAATTTTTAAATAAAAGTATTACCCGTAAATGCCAAATATTTTCTACAATATTGTGTGAGTTAGGAGTTGGAGAGCCAACGATGAAACAACATTTAAGACATCTTACGATGATAACTTATCGATAACAGCACCAAATACACTAGTTGATATATTTCTGGCATAAATTTAGACCTATCACAAGGTAAAAGATAATAATGATAATAACAAACTACATAACTTATCCAAAATTTGAACTGAGAGCAACAGGGTGTGCATGTAAAATTTAAAATGATACCAAGTGTGTTGTCCACCTAATGTAAATGTATGAAAGAAACTAACAGAAGTATAAGATTGAATCTGCTTCTTGCATTTTTGTATGGTGGAACCTTTAATCTAGACGACCAACATTTTAAGTTCCTAGCCCGTAAATTAGATGTTTTATTCTGAAGTCAGCAGCCTGCACTGTCTTCTGAACAATACCAACCCGTACGTAACATATTACTATTGTTATAAGGTAAATAACATATATTAGTGGTGATGTAACCAAGTTGCAGCATAGGTCAAGTTATACGTTCTGAAGCACTCAAAAAAATTGTTATTACTTTTATTATTGACAGTTACCGTATTACTACCCCACACATCATTACAAGGCACCAGCACATGTATAGCATGTTTCTAACACAAAGAATCCATTATTTCGTGTTGTGGTCGCAACGCGCGCATGCGATAATCTGCTCGAAATTTTTTAAAATGTGATTCGTGAAATCAGACAACACGGTGCCAGTGTCCACTGTCCAATTTTGACATTATCTGGCACAAGTAAGGCACAGTATCAGAAATCTGGGTTTATGTAGGTATTTGGCTCTCAACCTTGTTTATTATACAGTTCGTTGGCAGATAGGTTCAGAAGCAACAGCGTCGATTTCGTTATGATTTGTTGTAGGGTTTGCCTCGGTCGTGTGGTTACCATTCTGGTTACTCGCCAACAGACGCTTCTTTCATCCGTAGCGGGTGCCCATATTATCTAGGCACTGCTGTTTGTTCGAAATTTATTGGGACAGCCTTCCAACTATTAACCGACAAAATCCCAGAGGAGTGGCCACTTTGCTGATTATCCCATTCTGCTCGCCACGACAATCTGCTCCTGGTGAAATGGCGTTAAGTCCTCTACATGATTCATCGCTACATTATTGCCTCTCAACCACATTTGATGAGGATTCTACTAATACCATAACACAAAAGGCATTTCGTTCACTCAGTTTACTCTGGGGGTAGGAGCTACCAACCTTCTCTTTGCTACTGAATCTTTTTTCGGTACTTGAGCTCGTATCAATGAGTGCGTTGTATACAATTGTTGGAAATGTATCAATGTAAACTGTTATCTTGTTCGTACTGGTTTGTGATTATCAACTTTTCCCATGTAGTCTTCAGGTAACTTAAATCATCTTCAGTCATAACGTATGAGTAATAGCTTGAAATCAGTTAAAAATATTTGCTTCAAACCTACCGTGGTTCTTCGTCAGCATGTGAAAGAATGGAAATGTAAGGGAAACAGAACTACAAGAAAACGACCTAACGTTAATCAATCCCACGAGTAGGCAGTTTTAAAACCAGTGTTCGCATGCTTTCATCAAAGGTTAAATTCTATTACTTCGGTGCAACAATGTTATTCGGTATCAGAATTATCAAGTTCCGAATCAATAGCACACCTTCTAGGTATAAAAAAAAAAAAATCTCAGTTGCATAAGTTTTTTTTTTACTAATTGATCCTTTACCAAATATAGTCTCAGATTTTTAGTTCTAATAAAAGGGCAACTTCATCACTATACTCTATTATACTTTTCGAATAGAACTTCAATTTCATTAAAATCATATGGATTTCGTACTTTAAGTATAGTATGTTAAATGCATTAGTTCAGCCTAACAGGAGAGAGATAATGTAAATAAGGAATTCAAAAAATTATGAAACTTTATTAACGTTATCTCCATAACAATTTTATCTTTTTTTTTTTTTTCATTTTTACAAGTTTAATTACTTGACATTTCATAATGTGGCAACTCTGATTTTAAAAAAATGAATGAAGCAAAGCAAATATTACGAAATGACATGCAGTATTATAACTGTAATAATCAACATTTCTGCACACTAAATGATAAATTTTCGTCGTTGGTAGTATTTCTTTCTTTCTTTCTTTATTTATTTATTTTACCGCTTTAAACACAGTGGAATTAGTGTTTGAGGGAAACATTTGAAAAAAAGATCAGACCTGTTGGAATGTATTCTACATACCGGTGTTATTGCCTTGCAAAACTCCCAGAAAATCCAGTTGCAGGTTTTCCGACATTTTGAATAAATAGTCCGCTATCTTGGATTAATTTTTGGCGCATAACTTCTAAACTAATTAACGTAGAATGCTCATTCTTTTTATTATTCCTTCAATATTATAGACAATGTAAAAAGTATTTATTACTTTTTTTCTGAGTAACTACTTTTGCATAATTTTAGTATAAAATTAAAAATTTTGATTTGAACTGGAAGACATATTCTTTCCGTTACCTCGTACAACTTAAAGATCGGAAGTATGAAAAAAGTGCTCGAAATAAAAATTGTTGGAAATTCCATAAGCTTTAGAACAGTGTATATATATTGCCACAATAAAAAGGACATCTCAAAAAGAACGCCAGATTTAAAGCTACTATAAATCGAATTTATTTATTTGAAAGAAGCAAACAAAATACATCATTCTCTTCAGGAGATGTTGAGGTTTAAACGTTAAGCACAATATCGGGCATATAACCTCCTACTAGCCCTACACGTGATCGCTCGGTCCATGAATTTAGCCATCACCCGCTCACAAATTTCCCCATCAACTTGGTCAATGGCATGTCGGATTTCTTTTTGAGTTTCAATAGATTGCGAGGTTTGTTCTGGTAAACTCGTGACTTAGTGTACCCCATAGGAAAAAGTCACAAGGTGGGAAGTCACAAGATCGAGGTGGGTAAATCTGGTCTCCTCGTAACGAGAGTAGTCTGTCCGGGAACTTTTTACGCAGCAGACTGATTGTATCTCCTGAATTGTGGCAAGTTGCACTGTCTTGTTGGAACCATGAATTGTCGATGTTCATTTGATTCAAATGGGGCCAAAGGAAAGCAGTGAGCATCGCACGAGAACGAACTCCATTCACCTTGACAGTCCTTCCTTGTTCATCTTCAAAAAAGTAAGAACTGATTAAGTCCCCATTCCAAATCCCACACCAAATCGTAGCTCGCTGAGGATGAACGTCGTTATCGTGAATTACCCTTTATCGACCTACGAACAGTGAATATTTTGGTGCATTGTTGTGTCCAAGAATAGTATGTAGTTTCCGATCAGTTTCCGTGAAACTTTCATGATTCTTGTAGTTTGTTTTAACGATCAATGCTCACTGTTCCTTACTGTATCTTTCCATGACGATACTCCACAAACACTGATCTGGAAAACAAAAGCACAGTTTCAAAACATAACCTCAATGATCACTGATAACAAAACATGCAAAAACAATGTTGCCAACAACAATAATTAAAAATAATGGGCTTTACAAATCCAGCGTTCTTTTTGAGATATCCTATACAGTATTAGGACTGCGTAGTGTAGGTTTAAACATCATGGCACTGATGTTTAAAGTATAACACTTTAAACATCATGTTTCTATAATACACCGTGAATTATTAAAAATGAAGGAAAATATATTTACTGGAGTATTTTAAGATCCACATTTTATCCAGTTTATAAGAAATACCACCATATCAAGTTTCATGATTCCCACTATTTCACTAAGTAGCCGCCCATGCTAGCTTTTATAATTGTTCTTAGATTCTTCTGCGCATCTTCTAAACCGCTAAAGTCATTAATAGGAAGACAATATATCTTACACCATAAGAAGCCTTACGGTGAGAAATTGGCTTTAAACAAAAGTTCTAAAGAAATCAGTGTATCTTATATCTTTATCTATGCATGCTTGACTGTATAGCTGTGTAAAACACATAACAGAATGGTTGTACATTGTAGGTCAATAATTAATCCACCTCAGAAGGCGTGAGGCTTTTACTTTTTCAATTTTCGTTTTGTAATTGAAGGTCCACAGTTTTCGTCAACTTCCTGTTCAGAGAAGTTGGTTTTGGTGACAGATTCATCATCACTTCCTTCATCTGAATTTTGAAATAAAGCAATGCTAATACCTCATTCGTTTCCACAACACTCTCTACAAAAAGATGTAAATCTAGCCCTCTGCTTTTGGAGCCACAATTGTTTTCGCAGTTTGTCGTGCAATTGCATACTATAAGCTTTGACAGATCTTCTGGGGTAGGTTGTTCAATAGTTGTTACAGAAAGAAGGCGACCGCCACAAATTCTCCAGACCCATTTAGTGGGAGTCATCTCTTGATTTCTCCACTGATAGAACTTGATAGAACACTCAGAGTCTATGCTGATTTGCAGGAACTGTTAGTAGAGGTAGTACTGCTAAGTTAAAAGTGTTACTAATGCGTTGCTTGGATACGATCTTTTTGTACATGTAAGATCTTAGATAATCTAGATTTCCTTTCTCTTTACATCTATACAACGCTAAAAACACTTTTTCGCCAGCAGCTGCCATGTCATCAGCAGAGGGTTGTTGAAGACATCTATTTTTCGACGCATTCCTTTATTTTCTTCTAGTATTCGGTACATAGCTTTCTACCTTTTATTGTATGGAGGTAGGGCAAAATACCAGGGTAGGCAGTGTAAAGTCCACCCAGTGAAGACATACAGAAATAAAATGCACTCCAATATATCGCCTATACTCTCTGAAGTTTGGTACTGCTATATATCTTATGTGGTGGCTTCGAGCCAGGCATAAGCATGTGAGTCTCCGTTGCAAGTGCTACCATCAGAACCAAAATATCAGTATCTTGTCCCATTATTACTGACGAGCAAATAAATAATCTCGATGGATGCAGGAGGTTGAATTTCTTACTTGCGATCTTACTTGCCTTATGCAAACCCACAATGGTCACACTGGTAAGGCACCTTATGTTAAATGAAAAAGTAACGATACCAGTTCAACGGGCTGCTCCGTTGGGTCCTCACCGTATCAACAATACAGCTATTGGAAAACGGATTCGGAGTGTTTTAAGTTTCTTCACACAACAATATGCTCGTTCCTCATGTCATTTTGGCGTGCGCTTTCGTTTCGTTCGAACAACCTACTTCACTGGGAACATTGCGTTTTCATGTAACATAAGGATTCCTACCAATGTGGAGCCCAAATGGCTAGCGCGATTGGAAACATTCCACCAGTTTAGATCAAAAACTACCTATTCAACAACTTTCCTCTCCATTTTTTCATATCATTACTAATAATGGAGTTAACCTATGGCCCCAGACTTTTGATATACCCGGTATTACAGATAGTGTATCATAAACCTTGTCAACCATCATTCCTCCGTTCTTTCTTAAGTTAGGTGACAATAGAAATAGTTGCTACCTTTCTGTTACCTTCGGCTAATATCTTCGCTCGAGTGATGATCTGTTAGTACACCAAAAGTAATTCCACTGTATAATGTAGTTTCTAATATTTTGACATGTTAAAATTCAATATTGTTTAATGAATGGTATTTGAACTTAGCGTAATGCGAATCACAAAAACGTTCTATCTCATTTATAATGTAATAATTTTATCTCTCAATATTATGCCGGGCGCGGTGGCTCAGTGGTAGAGAGTTCACCTCTGGTGCATGGGGTCCCTGGTTCGATCCCAGCTCGCGCCAAGTGAACTTTGTGGTGAACAAACACCGCGTGCGTGGGTTCTCTCAAGGTTCTCCCGTTTCCTTCTACTTTCCTCATTCCACCATTTCATTCATTTCTCTTCATCACCGTCTCCTTTAGACTAACCGACATAACCGTGAGACTTAAAACTCGAAGATTTCACTTCATTTTATTATGCCGGGGAATGATAATCCAGTGATTAGTCATAAATGTTCACATTGCTATGGGGGAGATCACATGGGAGAATTTCGGAGGACTCGGGCATCTCTTGTACTGTACAACATACTAAGAGCCACCTGTTTTCTCCAAGTATTTATATGAGTCTTTTGATAATTTTCCCGCTCCCAAGGCTTGACAGTTTGGATGTGACTTCTTCTTAAAAAACAATATATTTTGTAGAATTTAAATACTTTAGAGATTAAAAGTTGTAGTCCCAAGAATTGTGAATGATGGACGATTTATAATAGTTATTATATAATTATTAAAAGTGTGAATTTCTTGCTAATTATTTTCCTTCTCTTTCACAGGCTTGGTTCCACCCGTAAAATACAAGAAATCACTAGAAGTATTTTGGAAACAAAAAGTATCTAGAAATCAAGACCATACGCAAGTATTAATAAGTATCATAAAAGAGAAACGATTTGAAGTCTTAGTGGATAGTCAAAAAACGAAACTAGAGACGTGGGAAATGGTTGCTGAAGAAATGGCTAGGAGAGGTGCTGCTTTGCCGTGGAAACAGGCAGCTTCGAAATGCTACCAAAGATGGAAGGAGCTTACGGATAACTACAGGAAATTTAAAGATCTCTGCGAAATAGGAGTATTCGCGAGCCCTCCAAAGTACTATAAAGAAGTTGATAAAGTTGTGTGTGGTGAACTTACAAAGAATCATTCAGTAATCCGGGATACTCTTAAACCGTCATTAGTGAAATCAGTTGCTGAATCTCCAATGCTTAATCGTACTGGTGAAATCGTACCGGCCTCTTATGATATGACTCATGTCAGACGTAGAGAAAATACAAGTGAAGTAATTCTAGATACACTAAATCCTTTGTCATTAAAGATATCAACTTCTACACTGTCTGTTCCTAATAAAAGGAATGCTAATTATGCTGAACTTATAGAAAAGTTAAAAAATCCTATAGGAAGTCAAAATCAATTAAACCCTTCCACAGTAGATAAGTCAACCGGAAAATATTCAATTTTCAGAGACGTTGCTATCTCTCCAGCCATGAGAATGAACACTTCTGGTGATACTTCGCCAACTCTGGATGAAATAATATCATACTCGCAAAGCGTTTATGAGAAACTAAATCAAGTCGGGATAAAGTTATTGAAATCAATGGAAGTTAAGCGCAAACATTGCGAAGATCTTTTACATATTTTAGCATTAAATAAGAACCAAGAAGATGAGACATCGTTAATTTATGAAAATGAAAGAAAGAAGAGAAAGAAATGCAACAAAAGAAGAAGAACTACCAAGTTGAAGGAGATGTCTTAAAATCTAACAGGTACGGAAAACCGTAAGTATTGAATGTTTTAAAATGCCTGTTATCATAAGAAAATGTTGTTATATTTCATATGAATCAGAATTGAGAGAATTCTTTTCTTCAGTTGTTTTACAACTTTTTTTTTTTTTTTTTTTTCATCAATTTTATTTGCGGCTCTTTTGCGGTCGGTAGTATTTGAGGCGATATTCAGATCAATATGTCGGTATAAACCCAGTTAGTATCTTCACTCATCCTCACTTTAAGTGTCTTACAGTTAGGAATTTGAATTTTGTACATGTAATCCTTGACATCTCCAAGTTTAATGTAATGTAACCCTTTTGGGATACCCACTTTTTGAGGTAAATTTTAGACTTTCAATCAAACAACTACTGCTTCCTTATTATTTAACGTAGGATCATGGTTCATACCTCGTTTTATTTATTTATTTATTTTTAGAATAGAGCCTCCTTTTCAAAGATACCACCCGCTTGTCCGTATTATATACCAGGAACGGGAAAATCGGGGAAAACTGGGAGTTTTTCCGGAAAAAATAAAATCAAAATTTTTGCGCCCCTCTGACCCGGGCCTGGGTTCACATAGGGATCTGAAAATCTCTTGAAAAAATATGTTGTTATATACACGTTATATACACAATGCTTGTGCAAAATTTCAATCTGACATCTTAAAAACAAAGGGCAGAAAATTTTTTTTGAAAGACTGAAGGTAACCCATTTATATATTCTAAAAATTTACTGCGCGATTACTATTTGGCTAGGATCGTGGTTCAAACGTCATTTTCTTCAGTATAACGCGCCCGCCCTTTCCAACGGTACCACTCCCGTGTCCGTATCATACACCTGTACCCGGAAATTCGAGGAAAACCGAAGATTTTTTTTACCACCCCTCGGAACATTTGCGTCCCTCGGGCCTGGGCCCAGGTTCACGTAGATATATAAAAAAAAAAAAAAAAGAAAAGAAAGAAAAAAAGTGCACACAATCCGTATGCAAAATTCCAATCCAATCTGATATCTTGGAAACTAGGGCGGGGAAAAAATTTGAAATTTGCCTTAAGAAAAAAAGTCACGCTCCTCCGCCGCCAGGTTGACCATTCGGTTCCAAAACGCATCTGGGATGTTCTTTGGTTCATGCTTGACTTGACTAATAATAATAATAATAAAATAAAAATCCCGGGTTCAATACGTTTTATTTGAGCTTAGTAAGCGTTTAAACACATCAGTACTCTATGGTACAAATTCGTAGTAAAAATCCCAAAAGGGGTAAAGAAAAGTTTAATATATGAGACCTTGAGTGCTCACAGGTCGAATCATTGGTCCATCACGGCCGATTAAGTCATCTTCCAGGAAATGTTTCATTTACACGATGCACGTAGTTCTCTTGCTCCCGGCAAGTCATTTGATCTTTCCTTTTTTTTCTTCCTTTTTATTTATTACTATGGTTCTTTAAAGTCATGAAATTGATGAATTATCCTTCAAAGTGTTTGAAATATGCTGGCCAAAATAAGAGAATAGATTGTTGAACTTTTACGTTCGACGTCAATAGTCACTAGTGTACTTATTTTTCGATGTTCGTTAAAATTTATATAACAGGAAAATTAGCAGCAATTTTTCGGATTGTTCGAAGGCTACTTTTTAAGTTAGGCCCGTTCCGAAAGAAGGGAAAAGTAAACACCGTTAATGATTAATAAAAATGATTAATTAAATATCTTTAGTTTAATATGGTAGTTGACTTTATATTATATTATTTACTGGCAACAGTATTTCAAGCTGTTTAAACCGTGCATAAAAGGTAGGTTTTAATCTTTTCTTTGTAGAAGTTAAGTAAAAGAACCTGTTTTACCTTGAAATGCTTAATTACAATTTTATTAACACAAAGCGAATTCTAACATATACAAAAGGATATCCATGATGCTGTTTGCATATTTTTGAGTTACTTCCTACAAAACTATTTCTCATGGAAACCAAAACTAGAGCGCTCACTTTTTTTTCTAACTTTTACATATGGTAGCAATTGAAATTTACATGAGCGTATGAAAACCTCTCAACCGAAGTCCAAGGTTAGTCTTTTTGCACATGGCTAAAATGATGTTTCTTGATGTTTCTGTTGCCTCCACTTTCCACTCCTCCTTCTGCCAACCCGAATCCCCATTATATTACAAAATTTATCAGTTTTTAATTTGAAATTAAGTGCTTAACTTATGATTTTTTCGCAATTAAAAAGTCCCGTTAGTTTTTATCACCGTTGTCCCTTAGGACGAGTTATTATCAAAAAGGAGTATGAACCAAGTTATTATGAACCAAGTATATTAATGGTTCTTCTTGATTACTTTTTAAGGCTTTTTTTTATAATTATACTTAAGCACCATCACTTTTTAACAGATTAGCATATCTATTTATTCCTCTTTTTTTTCATAATATCTTTGTTTCCAACACATTAAAAAGCATTTATTTTCTGAATTTACATACAATTTTATATTTTTATACGTAATTTTCTTGCCGTTTTTTAAACACTTATCGTAACGAAGAACGAGTTTGTGGATACATTCCTCATAATCTATGATGATAGCTCCTCATACTAGTTATTCCCAGTTGTGTTCAGAAAACTGACCTGGAAATTGTGAATCTCATGTTTTCTTGAATTTTGGTTTCAACTGTCTGCATCAAAAGTCAGTTATCACAGGTAGGCGAGCAGAGCACGATTGGCCATGGACGTTTTCCTGACCTCCCTTTTAAGAGTTCGAGTGACCAATTTTCGAGTTTTACTATCACTCATTGCATTATCACCATAAACCTCGCATATCTGGTGATCGCATCTGCCCTGTGTCTTGCTGTTAGGAGCCGGATAACTAACTGTATTTCACAGTACGCAGCGTTCAGTGTTCCTAAATCTCATACCAGGAAGTGTGCAGGATGACGTCGTGACTGCAGATGGCGTCAGATTGTACGCATTGGATATCGAGAGCACTTGTAACCGATTCACGGTTCCATGATTGTTTATCCGAGTGTACAATGTATTTTAAATAGCCTTCATTTCTTCGTAACATTTCTCATTTTCTGTGAGACGCACAGAGCCTGAAACATTCTGTAATCATGAATCTTCTTTTCTTCCTTTTCGCTACGAACAATGTACTTTTTATTCAAGAAACCAATCAGCTGCTTTTTCCAGATTGTCCGTCGCCAAATACCTTTTGATAAGACACAAAAGTGCGTGAGAACAAGACAGTTGTGTAAATCTCAAACCGTACCTGGGCATAAAGCCAAACGAACGATAACATTCAGCATTGCCAATTTATTATTATCCTTTGATCTGTTTTTCGTATATCGTTAACCTAAAACATTTATCAACTCATTACATTTTTCATTGAAGTTAATTGGAATATTTATAGGAGACTATAAACCGTAAAAATCATTATTAGATTTCTTCTCGAAGAGGTAAAAGCGCATAGTGACTTTCAGTGTTACTCGAACTGAGATCAGCGTAGAGTAGGGAATTACCATATTTTCATATATGGATTTTCATATGTCAACTAGTGACATAGTAAGGAGGCTACTACCAACACCGCGATTTTCCAGTTTTACTGATAACACCTAAATTCAACCTGAGAATTTCTCAGGTACAGTGCATCAATGTACTCCGGTTTATGAGCCTCATTGGGTCGTTCTACAACTATTGAATCTAGCGCAGTGGTCTTCAATCTGTATATTTTGTGAAAATGCCCTAAAACGGGAGTTAATGATTTTCCATTGCGGGAGGAAGTTGAATCATTTCCTGCGTTGTTCGCCGGCTGTTAGATCACTGTCGAGGTGTTGAGACAATTGTAGTCCAGCTTCAAACCCGTTGGAGGGCTAGTAGAAGCAGCATGGCAAGGAGTGAAATTCATCGCAGTCTTGGATAATCACCAGTTCATCTTAAACCAACCCCTTAAATTATTGTGCTATATAAAGAAATACGAGCGAAATTCTTAGTACATTTTCTTATAGGCATAGTCGAACTTACTTTTAGGAGATCAAGAATGTTAGAAGACATATTTTATTTAGTAAACAGTTTTAGGTACCAAGTAGAGCACGCATTACAGATACTACGTCAGTTTTATTCTATTACGTCAGGAAGACGTAAATTTTAGAAAATAATGCATATTTTGTCATGTGTTGTCATGTTACAATTATACATGTGTATTTTTAGCACAACGACTATATGAAACTTCATTTATTGAGCAACTATCGAAATTGATATGACGATAATATCTTTCCATTATCTTCCCATGAACTAATTAATCTTATTTTCAGACTGTATATTATGTATTCATCTAAAAGACTATTAGTGGTATAAAAGGAAAAGAAAGATGATGCCAATTGCAAATATATTCTGATAACTTTGTATGTTTAATATTGATTTACATCTTTTTCAGAATTATAATATTGCTAATGATTCTATTAAAGCATTTTTAATATCGAAAGGTCGAAATGTATTTCAGTAATGTGTTCAATAACAACTAATTATAGGCATTAATTCTCCTTGCAATTTTTACATTAACTTATATAATTTAGACATTTGAAAAGTATAGGAGATAATAAATATGAACTCGTAACTAATACGAACTAATATGATGCACTGATTGGAAGTTTGGAATCTTATGCATTTGTGTATTATAAAAAATGGGATTTATATAAATACTTGCCTGATGAATTTTTTTGGGAAAATTTTCCAGTTATCCAATTTTTTGGAAAGTCTTTTTTTTTAAAAAAAAATTTACTACGGAGATTTGCATTTTATATTTTCACGTAATTCTTTCACATATTCATGCAAAAATTTATTTTACGTAGTCACAATGCATTAGCATGGGTGAGTAAAAGTGTACATATTTTAATATTTGTATTTTCTTACGTAAATTTCAATAGATATTTATTGCATACAGGTTAATTACAATTTTAACACTTTATATGTATGTTTTGCATATATCTCTCAATGTCTGTTGACAATTTTATGTTATTTTTTCTTTTATCTTTTTGTGTTCTATTCTTCTGAGTTGGTTGAAATCTAAATATCTGTGTACTTCTGTTGGCTTCATGGCTTCTATTGTCTCTTCCGTTAACTTACACTCTTTGATTATTGGTTTCCGTTGATTAACCCATAAATACTCGCGCCCTTTTTTGTGACACAAGTACTCGCGCAGGATTCCAGTAGACCTCCAAATTGATATCAGTTTTTTACAATAAAAATATATATTTTTAATAATTAAGACAATGTAGCATAACTCTAGATATGTTGTTAAAAGTATTTGCTGCAATTTATATTTTTGTACTCGTTTTGAGACATTTTAAAAATATTTTTTCATCAGGAATTCTGGCTAGCAACACAAAAGTTACCTGTTTGGAGGTCTGTAAACATCCCGCGCGAGTACTTAAGGGTTAACCTGCATTGTTGTCCATTTTTCAATTCCAAACTTCATTCTTACGTCTCTCGAGAATATTTTCAGTAGATATTATTATTATTATTATTATTATTATTATTATTATTAATAATAATAATAATAATAATAATAATAATAATACATAATCAATAATACATTGATTTATACAACTTGGAAAAATAATTTCATGATCATTATCACGAAATAAATGTGAAAAATGCAAGCTGACGAATTAACTAAGCTAATTTAATTTTTGAATCGAACATCGTAACAATTCATATAGTTGTGTTCAGTGTATATTTTTACTAATTCGCACTACTAATCACAAAAACGTATAAAAATTTACCTATTCGTAAAACGCATTCTTCGAGAACGTACTAATAGTGCGAACTTTATCACTTGAAGTATGCTTATGGTTAGATTTTGAACACAACCTCATCTTAAATTTAGTATTCTTATGAAGATTCGTAATCTTTAGCAACCCACCTAATTTCATGAAAATATAAAATGGACAATCCACTTTTTTTCCCAATAATGTTACATAAACTGACCCTATGATTAGTTAGATTTTCTCCAATGTGATTTTGGTTAGAACTTTGATTTCTGTAGTAATAGTACTTTTTTTCGATATTTAGTTCTTAATTTCCGTCTGCGTACTTATATTGTGATGTTCTTTTATTGTGTTTTTACAGATAAAGCTGATTGGGTTAATAAACTGGTGAGTGTAGGAAATTTGCCATAAAAACGTATTATTGGAAGGGATTCAACGTACATCCGATAAACTTGGTGAAGCTGAAAGATTTGTGAAACTTAGTGTGCAATGGATCTACACACCAAACGATACAGAAAGGAGGACCATTGATTACATCGCTAGTATTTTAGTGTGGAGTTAGGACGAAGGTTGTTAGTTAACATATTTTAATTGGATGTGCTGTTGTGTGGGCCAAATTTAAAGGAAATTGTCATAAAATGCGGCAGGAAAGTAATCTACAGTCTATACAAACATTCCAGGAATCATAATAGAAGCATATCTTCAATACTTTAAATAAGTAAATAGTTAATAATTAAAAAAGTACAACAACAAACTATTTGCTTTATGTTGGAAGTAGGTATTTTGATGTTGGCGCTATCTAAGACAGATGTTCTTCATCCTGCTCAAGTATTTGCAGCTCCAAGTTCTTGTAGAAATGCTTATTAGTCGCCATCAGAGATGAATATTTACTCCATGCTAGTTATTTCGTCAGTAATTTCGGAACGAATGACCAACTTTAGAATAATTTCCAAGGTGTGAAGAAATCATATTTCTGCGTATATTACTGAGCATTAAGCTTAAATTGGTCTAATTCTTTCAAAGTTATTAAGAAGAGAATATGTACGAGAGAAGTATTTACTTTTGCTGATGACTGTGCAAGAGTTTCTCTACTAAGTATACAGAGCTGTTAGTACATATCCTAGCACTAAATATTATCATATGTAGTTCATTACATAAGTCATGGCGACTTTAGCACAGTAGCTAAAAAAGTCGCAGCAGTGGAAATCCACTATAGGCACTTTAAATCCACAGAAAGTGTTTCGTAATGCTAGCGACAGATGGCGTCTATTCAAGGGTACTGTGGTGTCAGTCCGGCCGTGCTTCACAATAGAGATTAGTAAATCTTAAGAAGCCCTTCTTATTCCTCGACCTTAATGTTTCTAACTATGATCTTATTCCGAAAGTGAAGCGTCCATTGTGGGAAACACTTCGTTGTTTTATGGATATGTAAAAGCTTTTAATTCAGATTTTAATGTGTTTAATCTGCATTTAGTATAATGGTGTCAAGTTTCTTGGAAGTCAGAACAAAGTTGATTTCTTCAACTGAGAGATCTCAGATTCTTAATACCTGTAAAATTGAGTTCAACGTGATCAGTTTTATGTAGACAGTAATATCAAAAGTTGTATTTAAGTGTATATGTTGTGTATATATATATATATGTACGAGGGTCATTCGGAAAGTAAAGAACGTTTTGCGCTAGCGCGTGCGCGTGTTCCCCCACCCCCGCTGCCGCTGGGTTATTGACCTGGGCATGCTTTAGCCTCAGTCTGGCACCAGCTGCGATCCGCTACGGTCCGTTATTGCTTCGCTGTGCGATACAATTACTGATCCCGCCAAGTGTGAGGTTCGTGGTGTGATAAGATTTTTGAATGCAAGAAAAGTGCGTCCGATAGAAATTTATAGACAAATCACTGAGGTGTATGGAAATGTAATGAATGAAGCATCAGTTCGTAAGTGTTGCATTATGTTTAATGACGGACGGACGAATGTGCACGATGAGGAACGCTCGGGCCGGCCTTCTGTTGTGACTGACAAACTCAAAGGAAGAATTGAGCGGAAAATTCAAGAGGATAGGCGATTCACTATTGATGGGCTGCACTAATTCTTTCCTGAAATTTCAAGAACTGTGTTGTACGAAATTGTCAGTGGTGAACTTGGTTACAAAAAAATTAGTGCAAGGTGGGTGCCTCGACTGTTATCGGAGGAACACAAAACCAAGCGAATGGGTGCCGCATTGACTTTTCTCAGCCGTTACCATAAGGATGGCGATGAACTTTTAAATCGTATTGTTACTGGAGATGAGACGTGGATTTCGCACATCACTCCAGAAACAAAGCGCCAATCCATGGAATGGCACCATTCAAATTCTCCGAAAAAGCCGAAAAAAGCCAAACAAATTTTGAGCACCAGAAAGGTTATGGCTACGGTCTTTTGGGATCGTAAGGGTGTTTTGCTCGTTGACTACATGCAGAGAGGTGAGACCATAAATGCAGCTGCCGACTGTCAGACGTTACGTCGACTTCGCCGCGCGATTCAAAACAAAAGGCGCGGATTGCTGACCAGCGGCGTCATCCTCCTCCACGACAATGCCCGTCCTCACTCCGCGGAATTGACGAGGGACTTGCTTCAGCAGTTTAAGTGGGAAGTTTGGGAGCATCCACCCTATAGTCCAGACTTAGCCCCAGTGACTTCCACCTATTCCCAAAGTTGGAAAGACTTTTTGGGTGGAAGCCACTACGGCAGTGATGATGAACTTAAGGAAGCTGTTAGTGATTGGTTCAACAGTTTGGTGGCAACTGTGTATGCCGAAGGCATAGAAAAACATGTACCACGGTATGACAAGTGTTTAAATTTACACGGCGACTATGTCGAAAAGTAACTTAAGTATCACATAGTATGTAACACAAATTTCGCCTTTGTATATCAGTTATTAAAGTGTTTATACAAAAACGTTCTTTACTTTCCGAATGACCCTCGTATATATATATATATATATATATATATATATATATATATATATATAAGCGGATCCATGGGGGTATAGAGGCTATAGCTTCCCCTGTTGACGTCCGGGTATACACTGGATAAAATGAACATTAATCGTAGTTTGCACTGGACAAAATGACACATGAATGGGCTTTATACTATATGAAAAGGCAAAATGTAGCTCTTATGTAAAAAGCGCGATCAGAAGGCGATTTAATGGACAATTTAACGGATTACATATGAGAAAAAATAGCAGATTTCATCCCTTTTCCCTGAGACTCAGTTTTGCACTGAATAAAATTGTATGTTAGCATTTGCCAATGCCAAGTAGGCAAAGTAATGCCAATAAAGCTTATGTATCCTCACAGATTTTCTTAGTACAAAATTTCTATTGCTTCTCAAAATATATTTTCGTAAATATTAAATGCCAACGTGAATGTATAACAATGTCTTTTGCAGTATTAGAAGTAAACTAATAATATTTATAAGAATTTTCGGCGCAGTGTTCTTTTAAGTATTGTTTGAATCGTTTTCGTTTCCATCTTCCCATTCTGCTCCAATATTTGTCGCTCAGGCAAGAACAAAGAAAAATTAAAATTCTTATTTATTGTGTTTATTATTTATTGTTTCTTATTATTGTGTTCGCTATAAAATATTAACTTCAAGAAAGTCATAAAGGTCACATGAGTTTGAAACAACATGGATGAAAACGACATGAATCGCTACTGGTTGTTGCTTATCATCTCGAAGACCATACCAGATCAGTCAGCGTTGTTCTGGATAGGTAAAAGATGGAAACAATAACATCAAATAGACGTTGGTTGAAACCTATTATAAAGACAATTCCATATTGTACTGGGAATAACTTATCATTAAGAGGACACAGAGATGATAGACTTCTTATATATGTAGAAACACGAGATAATTGTTTAATTGGTAAAGAAGGTACATACAGATGCGCGTTAGTATTCAAGTTCGATGCCGAGGACAAAATTCTTTAAGCGCATTTAGAAACAGCGAGGAAAATTGCACTCCTGCAAGCAAATCTATTCAAAATGAAATAATATTGTTGTTGGTGAATTATTCGTTCTTGAAAAATTGAAAGATGTAAACAGATCCAAAATATATTCGGTTATCTGTGAAGAAACAACTGATGTTAAAAATAAATCGCAAATGACTATATGTGAGGTATGTTGATTTGACTGATCTTTATAATGAAAGAAGATTTTATCTGATTCTGAGAACTGACATCAACAGTAGGTGAAGCCGCTAAGAAAGCTGTAGTAGAGGAACTGGAGAGATTATGTTTAAGTATGGTACACCTTCCTGGTCAGGGTTATGAGTGTGGTGTTAATATGGCAGGAAAATAAACGATGTTCAAGCTCTATTTTATCAGAACAACCACTCGCAGTTCATACACACTGTTTTAGCCACTCCTTAAGCCTATGTGTAGGTGAGTCATGCGAAATAAGCACATTAGAAATATGATGACTAACGTTGGTAGGATATCAGCTTTCTTTTCGGAATCGCCAAAACGTGCCACTGTCTTAAAAGCGGTCACTTCTGAATCTGCTATTTCTAGCACAAAGAAAACCAAACTGAAAGCACTTTGTGTGGTACGTTGGGCAGAAAGATATGAATCATTTGTAGAAGTGTCTTCTCATATTGTAGAAACACTTAAGTGCTTAGAAAATGCCTATAATCGTGAAGTGTCCAGCAGTGCTTCGAGCTACAGTTCCACGGTAAAACGTAGCGACTTTAATGTCAATGGAAATTGTAGCTCACTGTTTTTCTTATACAGTCACGTTAAGTAAGAATCTGGAAAATCCAAAATTAGATCTGTCGGCTGAAATCACCAATGTAAGTAAGAAATGTCTATCAAGTGTTCGAAGAACTGAGAGAAAATGTGGATGTAACATTCTCGTCAACATTTAATTCGGCGTGTAAAAGAGTTGGTGATACAAGAGAAGAAATTCAAGTTGTTAAGACCGGTGGAAGATCAACGGGTGGGGAAGCTTCAAGAAACCCTAAGAAGTATTTCGAAGCGATAATATTTATTCCTTTCCTCGATCATTTCATTTAGCAGGTAAAGAGTAGATTTTATAATAGATTAACGCGAATCTTACATCTTGAATTTCTGCAAATGGACACTGTTATGATGACTAATGTGCTGTAAGCTGCATTAATATATGGCAAAGATTTACATGAAAACCCAGATTAATCAGAAGTACATACTGAACTTTGGGGAGGAAAAATGTGAAACAAAGCAGAATCCTAATATAAGAATTCTTCTCCAACTATTTGCTACTTTACCAATTTCAACTGCTGCGATGACTGAATATATACTTGAGTGGTACAATGTCGGAAGAAGGATTAAATGATTTTACTGTAACAACTATTCGTAAAGAAAGAAGTGTTGATGTGGAAGAAGATATAATTTTTGTTTCTAGAATGAAATCCAGAATTGATTTAAGTGATTGGTCAAAAGATTGAACAATTTGCTGTCAACCCACAACATTAGCACCAAGTTAGTCAATAACAAGTTCCCACTACTGTATTTCAGTAGGGGTGTTCGGAATTGAGATTTCAATTCCGATCTTCAGAAATTTCCGATCGAGTTTTAAGATTCCGGAATTCCGACCTTCCGAAATTTAGTATCGTGTTCTGGATTCCGGAATTCCGAAATTTCGGATCGGGTTCCAAGAATCCGGAATTCCGAACTTCCGATATTTGCGATGAAGTTCCGGAATTCCGATTTTCCGAAATCAAATCTATTAGAGGCTTTATATTTTAGTATAGATATGTGGGAAATACCAACTGAAAATGTTCGTTGTGTAACAACAGTAGTGCCAATATTGTAAAGGTCATTGTTGACTTGAGCGATTTCCAACATTTGAGCTGTTTCGGCCATACTTTGAATATTAGAGGAAACAAAGCCCTTGAGCTACAGAGACCTTCGGAAACACAAATTATGAGTCAAAGCAGGAAAATGAGACAAGCGCTGCAAGAAGAGTAAGATGCATTCGACCTCCTGCGTAAAATACTTCCGTCATGCACGCCAAGATGATTGTTTACTCTCCTTTTAATGCTGGTAGTTTTAACACTCCAAGAAGAAATAGTAAAAGTTCTGTCTCAAACAATACATAAAAATCTTATCCTTCAGAACGAAGAAACAGAATTATTAACTATGATTATTAATTAGAATTATTAACTATTATCGTCCTTACAAATGCTTTGTGACAGTATGTCAGCAGAAACATCTGTTACAGCGTCGGACATATGGCCATCATATGAACAAATTTCAAAAGATTTTCAAGTCGAAGAGACGATATATCAGAACAAGATGAAGCAAGTACGCAGGAAACACATCTTTCACTCTATGACTCTTTGACTGAAGAGGGAGATAGTGAACAGATCTTAGAAGCAGTACTCAAAGAAGATGAAAGAAACATGAAAATATAAATTTTGTCTCTTCTGAAATCGCGATTCGAGAAGGATGAAGGAAGCAGAATTCTGTTGAAAATTTGTGCTTTCTTAGATCTCAGGTTTAAAGAAGATAATTTGGGTAAAAATATTGAGATAACAAAAGGTAGAGTACTGTATAAGTTGAGACTTATTCCAGCAGGAAATCCTAAAAAAGATAATCGAGGGAATGTTGGTACTAAAAGATTAGACAGTTGCCTAAAACGAAGGACATTTGGTGACAGGATAAAGAAGGCTGTCACATAGAATAATTGAACCTGTACCTAAGCCTTAGGGATGCAGATTTGGAGGAAAAGCCACTACTTTGGTGGAATAATCATTCCCACCATCTTTCAAGATTAACAAAATTAGCGAGAAAATATTTGTGTACACAAATAATCTTACCGCTGAGCATGCTGGACAGTTAATATTTCTGTCCATGAACAAAGCTATTGTCCCAAAAACATTTTAAAATACTATTGAATATAAGCTAAATTTTCTCGTTGTTTCACATCGCTGGCTTAGTATAACAGGGGATTCATAAATCAACACGAAGTACAAAGTCCGACATAATTATTTATTGGATCTAAAATTTATAAAATATAATATTTAGATTGGAATATACATGTATAAAGAACAAATAGCGAACGTTATAGAAGTTAGACCAAATATAACAATAATAAATAAGCTTTGCACATTTCCAACATTATATTTGTATTTTAGTGGTTCGGATTTTATATTTTACTATAGGTTTTCGTCACATGTAGCCTCGGTGCTAAAAAGAACAATAGACTTTAACAAAGAAACAAACATACATATTGGAAAGGTACTTAAAATTCAAATATAATTTTGATAACATAAGCCTCGCAACAGCATCCTCAAACTTCGCCGAGATTACAGACAAAAGATCTCCTCCAGTTCCTTACCAGAGGGTAGCGTTCCCAAAACTGATGCAACGTTCCCTCTTTGTACTGCCATGCTGATGCGTTGCAGTAGAAAAGAGGTTGCTCTAGCATCTCCTGACGATAAAGAAATGCGGTGACCAACTTCTTTTATAAAGTTAAGGCCTTCGAGACCCCATGAACCACCCGATTCAATAGCTATAGCGACAAAATTATATTTGTCGAGTAAATTGCTATACTTCCTGCGTTTTTCTGTTTCTCGGCGAGCAGCCACGTTGCCAGCTTGTGCTGAGGAAGAATGTAAATTTGAAGGGGCGAAGGTGTCGGAACAAGTAAAATCCCATAGAAGTGCTTTTCCTTTCTTCCACGGTATTAGGGTCATACCATCTGGCCTCTTGCCGTCTGCACGACTGCATCCCAACGGTTCACATATAGAAGGAACGCCTGCTGAAATTAGTGCCCTCATGATAATGTCGTTGACGCTGGAGTGGCGTGAATATCTGCCCGCACTATTGGCACAGGAGAGTCCATGAAGGCCCTTCTTGTCTACGACACTTCTACAGGCAGGACATCTGTGTTGCTCGCAAACATCTGCTCCCAAACGCAGTGCACTGGCAATTCGAAAACTGTCATTGGGAAGATGTAATCCTAAAGAAGGTGACGGGATAGCATGAAGCCAAGCGCCTGCTTCTGGATATGATGTAGCTAGAAGTCTGGCCTTATCTTCTGGGTTATCGGATGACTGAAGTAGAGCTGAAAAGTGATGACTTATAAGAGGATCGTCCCAAGAGGATTGTAGTCCTCTCTTATCAAGGTCAGGTGGATCTGATCCCACTATAGATGACCACTTAGCAATGCTATCGTTGACATCCGAATCCGATACTAGGCTAAGATCTTGTTGGAGAATGGTCTCAATTAATGGCTTAGCGCCATAGAATGAAGACAGGAAGGATGAAATAGCCAGATCCATGGCGCGACGAATGCCGAGACCTCCGTGGTTAACAGGAAGGGACGCCTGCATGTTTACTAGATTTATTATTTCTATAGGTATGCAAAGAAAGTAGACAAAAATACAACTGCTACAAAATAAAGTTGAGTCTTCTACTAAATATATAAACTCATAAAAAGCATCGGATACTTATTTCCACTACCAGAAAGGATGAAAATAGTTTGTTTACATCTGGATATCAGAGAACAGCTAGTAATTAGTTATGTTCCCCTTTCTATGGGTACTACAATATCTTTTTTTTAACATGACTGTACTTTTTTGTGGTGACTGCAGAGTTCATATTTCTCCACTCTGAAGAAGTTCTTTCAGATGGTCCTTATTTCTAATGTGATGTTTCCTAACACGATCTTCGAGCTCGTTCCAGATGTTCTCTGTAGGATTTAAATCTGGTGATTTGCTCGGTATCTTCAAAGTGTGAGGAGTGTTATACATCCAAAGCCTCATAATTTCCGCAGTATACTTTGGATCATTGTCCTGATGGAAGTAATAACCATTTCCCAATTCTAGCTTCTGTGCACTCCTCTTAAGATTGTTTTCAAGAATTCTCTTGTATTCAAACTTGTCCATGATTCCATCTATGAGCACCAATTCCCCAACGCCTGATGAAGCCATACATCCCCATACCATCACACTGTTGCTTCCATGTTTCACTGTAGCTACCATGTTCTTAGTTATATTTGATAGCCTCCATACTGTAACACGTCCATCACCCTTGTATAAGCAGAATTTGTTTTTATCCGACCAGAGAACGTGATCCCAGAATTCTGTTGGCTTCCCCTATACAGGTTAACAAATTTTAGACCCTTTTTCTGATTCACACAATTGACATATGGTTTCCTCGTAGGAAAACTGGCATTGTAACCGGCACTATGTAAAACCCGTCCAACTGTTCCTGTGTGCATCACAGTACCAGAATATTGTTCAAGGCTTCCTCTAATCTCAGATGCCGGATTCTGCTTGTTTCGCTTCTGTCTCTAGTAGTAAGTTTAGAAGGAGCGGCATATCTCGGCTTATTCACAACACTATTAGTCTGTTTAAAGCACTGAATGATGGAGAACACCATGATTTTGCTTCTGTTGACTGTACTATCAATTTCGGAGGGGGATTTGTGTTGTTTGTACAGATTAATTACAACATTTCTCTCTTCGACTGTTGTCTCCTTACCTTTACACCCCATGTCACTTGTTAATGCTTAGCTCTACACTACAATTGCGATCTGCTGTGGCGAGGCATAGTATGAATACAACGACTTTGTGGTGGGGGCATAAAACATGCATCCAGTCATGTGTCTACTCGTTTGGAGACGTTATGTCGTGTTATAAGTGAGACCACAAGAGAAATATAGTAGACTCTATATATTGTGTGCTAAATACATGCATTATGATATTTTAAATATAGTTTCGGAGACACATAATGGTAACGTTTATATGTTTACAAATTCAACACTACTAAGCAAATATGATGTATGTTTATAATACATACAATGTAAATAAAGTATTAATTATATTATTCCAATACTTCTGTCGGTCTCTGTATCTGTTTTTTTCTTATTTTCAAAGTACGGTAAATTTAAGCTATTGAGAAGGGTATAATTACTATTCCCTGTTCAGCGTAAGCTCTAAACCCCGATAAACAAAATGTCTGTATCCTTCCCCTTGTCACAAATACGATTGGCTAGTGATGTATCACTCCCACACCCCACGGGGAGGAGCAAGTTATACAAGTGTATTTTGACAATACTGTCTCGTGTTGTCCAGATACTTAGAGCAGCAGCAGAAAAGAAGGAAAAAAAACTCGAAAGATTAAAAGAAATATTTGAATTTCTCTGGTAAACAACTGTTGCTTAGTGAGTAAAGGTTTTGCTTGTTGGTGTTTCACAACAACATTCGCGGAACCGGGATTCATGCCAGCAGTCTTTCAGGCTTGAAAGCAGAACATGCGTCTACAGTTGAATTGGCGCCATAATGACTGCGCACGCTTAGTGTTTATTTCTATTGTTTCATTAACCACACTCGATTGCAGTTTTATTAGATAATCTGTATTATATTTTTGTCATTTATAATAATATAGCAGTTTTATATGGAGCTTCATAGTAAAAGTAATAATCAAATCATATGAACTATTTTGCGGAGGAGTACAAGCGTCGGTAGGCCAACACCAAATCAGCGAGATTTAGTTTCACGTGGCTTTGTTTATCGCAGTTTAGAGCTTAGGCCGAACAGGGTTTAGTGTCATTATCACTGCATAGATGTATCTGTATATTATTCAAATAACATTTCCTTAGATTTCATAATGTTAATACATTATTTCAATATAATATTTCAATTAATATATTTCTTAAGTTTCATAATATTTCGTATTTAAAATATTGTTTGTACAGTATAACATTTTCTTAGTTTTCTAGTGTTAAGTGTTAAATATGCGTATTCCTTATGTTTCATCATGATAAGTACTTTTTATTTTAATTTGTAGTTAATGTACATTTCCATTATGCCTTTTATATATGTCCTAGTAAAACTAACCAGACTGAAAATGCTATGAAAGGATAAAAGAATTTTCAAAAGTAAAATTGTGTAGTAGAAATAATTTACACATACAATCAGGTTTAATGGCATCCATCAAATATATATAGGATATTATTTCTAGTATTTAAAATATTTATTCTTTTGAAAATTGTTGCGAACATAACTATCCTCTCACGAGTCGGGATCGAAGAACTGATTTTATACACCAGAGTCCGACGATATAAAGGTTGTTCTATAACCGCGAGTACCGTGTTCAGAAAAGTATTAAAATGTTGTACAATGATAGTATTGGATTTGAGGTAGTGTATTTTTTTAGTTTTTGTAAATTAATATTAATAATGTATATTCTAATCTACGAAATTTATATTGCATTAACCAACATCTTTAAACACAATAAGGTATATTTTTTTGTTTGTTTATTTTATTGGTCTTATTAACAGATAACCTAACTTATAAGAGTAAGAATCCGCTATTATGTAAAGCTCTGATAGAAAAAATTACGGTAGAAACTAAAATTATAGGTTTCCTTTAAATTAAAGAAATATGAGAGGATTACATTCTATTGATATGGTATTTCATTATTACTTTATGTTGAAATCTAGATTGATTGTATATTTTTCCACTGTTTTTACAAATATTAAATACAGTTTCTATAAATATATTACATTGTATTTCCAATTTTCCGCAGTTCAGATCTATCATATTTTTATTTCATCTTTATATTAACTCAAAATACACCTGACATTAAGGAAAGTTTTCATTTTGTATATTAAAAAAGGTATTATGGTATAATTGTATTAATTTTTGTGTCATGCTATCTACAAAAATTACATAATTATAGTACAGCATTATGCAAGACCTACGTTATGAAGAACTATTTGCTGAGACGGACTACGTATGTGAGCTCCGAACCACATGTTTTCGTTGAAAAGTTGTTTTCCTAATACAAGAAATTAAAAACTAAGAAAATTATGAGGGAGAAGAGCTAGATGCTTTGTCTTATAAAAATGGATGTATGTTTGTTCCAGCATAATTCTGGGACACCTGAAGCAATTTCAACCAAACTTGGTACACATATGACTACAACTTGGAAACAAATTGTGACTGTAAGACCCCCTAGCTCCACAAGGAGTTAGATTGAAAGAGGGTGACATGTAAAAATAGTTAGAAACGACTGATATCAATTTGGAATTCATAGTTTTTTCGGCCGCTGAGATGAACATTGACACTCTCGATTCCATTTAAGTTGAATTTCAGCTCTCAAGACCCACTAGCAACTATGGTTGGAGTGGGAAGAGGTGGCATGTAACAATAATTGGAAACTATCGATATTAGTGTCTAATCCATAGTTTTCGAGATAAACCGTGAAATCAATCGTTGAAATGTGTATCTTAAGGGGAGTTGGGGGTTCAAATATTTTTGATAAACTTAATCTCTACGTGCGCAGAACGAGCATTTCAGCTACGTGTCCAGAACCTGACTTCTAAACATTAAGGAGTACGAGGGTGATATAATAGCAGAGGAATATCGGCTCAAGTATGCAAGTAAATATATAGGTAATGAATACGAAACTCGCAATCTATGGCTTCGCCCTGTTTCTAAGTTTTTTATTTTCTGTATGTCATTTTGAAGCCACGCAGGGAAGAAACTAGTCGATACTCTATCCGTATTGCACTAGTGACCCAGCTAGCAACGATGTATAAACATGTTAGAGCCTGCACTTGGGTAGAACATTAGAACAAGACAAGAACCAGTAAATACATTCTTTACACTTTGTTCAATGAGTCCTGCTCAGCACTTTTCGTTCTGCAGAAAGACGGAGTATTGCCGCCACTAACAATGAGTAAAAGGGAGTAAGTTTCATCATTACATTGTCTGAGTGTTGATGTCTATCTCATAATCATGTTACTTGAATATTTCAGATTCTGACATTTCAGCATTCCGAGATTCCGATATGCTGGATCGACGTACCGTTATTCGGAATTTCGAATTTCAAAGACTCAGAAGTGCTGAACCGAAGTCCTCATATTTTGGAATTCGGAAATTTCTAGCTGAAGTTTCGAGATTCCGGAGTTTCGGGTTTTCGAAATTCCGAAGTTTTTAGCTGAAGTTCCGGAATTCCGAGATTCCTGAATTACGATATTTCGAGGTGAACTTTCGGAATTCCGAAATTCCGGAATTTAGAGATTTCGAAATTTCGGAATGAACTTCCGAGATTCCGGAATTCTGAGATTTCGAAATTACGGAATTCCGGAATCCGGAACACCCCTATATTTCAGCACTTGGTTCAATTAGAAGTGTAAGCCAGTGTACTTGTATTACTACAATATTTTTAATGTTAGTGTTCTTTTATATATGTTCTTTAATACATATACGTCACATGTTGACCTATTTGTTTATTTAGTAATGATATTATTTTCCCGTAACCAATACGCATGTGTGTTTATTTAGTATGCTGTTCTTCTGTTCAGTTTGCTTCAATTTCTGTTGACAGAAGAGAAAAACACTATATATAATGTGTAGTAATAAATAATAGTATAGTATTTTATATAATGTATAATAAATATATAAAAATACACAAACTCGTTCTTCTTATCTGGAACAAGGAGAAATTGCCACAAGCATGGAAGGGATCAATATTTATTCCAATTGACAAGAAAGGCGACAAAATTGATTGTAATAATTATCGAGGCATCTCTCTTCTGTGAACATACTATAAAATGCTCTCATATATTCTATTAGCAAGACTCACCCGATACGCAGATGAAATTATTGGAGATTATCATTGTGGGTTTAGGGAAACTCGATCAACTATCGATCAGATATTTACCATTCGACAAATACTCGAAATTAAATGGGAGTACAATATCCCGATTATTTATTGATTTAAGAAAGACCTGCGACTCGGTTAGGGGAGAGGGTACACGCACTTATGTTTAAATGAACCCCAAAGTAAAGTCTGAATATGAAAATTCCAGTCTAGGAGCTTCCAAATCTGATGGGATGACGTAAATATACTAGAAGATGATAGGAGAACAATTGAAAGAAACGTAGAAGTCCTATTAAACGCTTCAGAGAAAACTAAATACATGGAAGTTTATCGGGATGTAATACTGCAAATTATGAATTCTTCAAAATATCAGGTAATACTTTCGACAAAATGGATACTTTCAAATAGCTAGGATCAATATTAACAGATTCAAAACATATTCGTGAACAAATTAAATGTCAACTGAAGGTAGGGAGTTCGTATTATTATTCAGTTCAAAATCTTTTATCGTCGCGAATTCTGTCGAGGAATGTGAAGTTTAAAATATATAAAATGGTATTGTGCCTCTTGTGCTATATGGATGCGAAACATGATTGCCTACTGTGAGCGAAGAACGTGGACTGGAAGTATTTGAGAAATAAAATCCTGAGACGAATATTTGGACCCAAGAGAAACGGGATTGGGAATGGTGAAAACTTCATAACGAAGAACTGCATAATTTATACCGTTTACCAAATATTGTTAGGGTTATCTGGTTTAGCAGGTTCAGGTGTGCAGGTAATGTAGCCAAACACCTTCAAAGTTCTATCTGGACATCCAATCGGAAAAAACCATTAGGAACACCTGATCACAAATGGGAGGGCTGAGATGGATCTCGCAGAAATAGGAATACAAAGTAGAAACTGGATCTAGTTCGATAATGACAGAAGTAAATGTAAAGCTTTCTGGGATCCATAGGCTATAGAGTTAATAATAAATATTTATATATACACACCCATATGTATATATTGTAATGTCCCACGTGGTGTTGTATACAAACAACTTCACGCTTATGTTTACAAACACCACCACATGGTTTTACGAGAGGATTCTACACACCAAATGGATCCACTATCACCAGTGTTGAATTCAGACATTTTCACCCCGGGGGGAATGTCAACTCCTCGGGGGGGAAGGGTTGTTTTTCTGTATTTTTGCAAGAAAGCAGCATATTTAACAATTCCATTCACATGCACATCTTACCTAATATTGACAAGGTACACCTTGTCTCAATAAGGTTGAGCGCATTCTTTATTGCTGTTTCGAGGCAAAAATTTTCTAAGTCCAACTTCGGGTATCTGCGGGAAAAAGTAAACCAGGTTCGAACCTCGAAGCCAACCTTTGCAATCGGGAAAAATCTTGCAGATGTGTTTTTCTTCTTTTAAATATAATAAGACTTGTTACCAATTATATATAAAAAAGCAACATTGATTGAAATACTTAATGATACAATATTTCAAAACTGTATTAATGCCAGCACATGCTTGTTTGTCATTTTGCTCTCCATACTTAATGGAATATTTAGATACGTAAACGAATCTTTCCATATGTAAAAGAATGGTGAAAGTTAAGACATAGAACATTATTCTCTCCTGAGTACTAAAATAAAAGTCAAAGTAGAACAAAAACAGCGTTTGCAGTGGATATGAATGTAATTATTATCTTAAATACAGTTATATATCGCTAGAAGTATTATTCGTGGAGTGCTTGTGTTAGCTGAGTGGTACGCCGTTGGATTTCAAATCGTAAGATCGAGGGTTTGATTCCCCTCTGAGTCAATGTTTTTTATGAAATTCTATTTTCTGCAATGCATGAAAAATTATATAAAATAATTACATTAAAATACGTCAGTTGTATATATATAACATACAATCATTGCAGAACAAAGTGATTATTATGTTTAAAATATAACAGGTGTTTACAGTACGTTGGTATTCTATGATATATGTGAATGTTAAATACAAATTAAGAAAATAATATCATCGCAATGAATAAATTATGTAGTGTATTTATTTGGAGCTATTTGTCATCGGAAGTTACTTCTGAATTTTCTCATTACAGCAAGTGATTTACGCTTTATGAAAGGTAAAGAGACTATTCGAGCATAAACAGAAATTATTATACAAACTCCAATCTTCGTTACAGACACAAAACTCCCGATCCCCAAAACTATGTAAATAGGAAATTTACGAACACGAAGTCATGTCTAAGAGACTTATTTATACTCGAGAAAGAAGGCAGAATAGGATTTCTTTCCAAAGGATTTCAGTTCAATAATCTGCAAGGCTTTTGTATATGGATGTGGTCCCTTTCTCTCCGCCAATATATATAAAGTAAAAGCGGTCGATATTAGTGTCGAATCCATAGTTCTCGTTGTTGCAGAAATTAATAATTACAACTGCGAAAGCGTTAAAGTCCAAATTTAACTCTCATCGTAAAGCTCCTTTGTGGTTAAGCGTATAGCATACACGCTTTCGATGTGGGAGACCCAGATTCGGCCCCCAGCGAGAGCTCATGTAGTTCGCGTTAATTAGTAGGTCTACGTCTCATATAGCCTCACTGCTGACGGGACGTTAAACTCAAAATCAATTCAATTGATTCAAAACCCATTATTATGGCGGGCGATAAAGGATGAAAAATAAAATGTCTCAAGTGACTGAGATTAGTGTCAAATCCATAGTTTGAGTTCGTGACACTGTTACAAACACAATGTCATTTAATGCCACGTTTTGGTATGAGCGACTATGCCTCCTGGATTTTGAATTTACAGGAGCAACATCAAAAGCATTGCTCTTTTACCTAACACGGGAGACATATTATTTTCAATCTAAGGAAAAAAATATTGTGGAATTCAGATACCTCAAGGGATTGAAGTTGGGAAGAGTGGCATGTAAAAGTAGTGTAAAATGACCGATTGTAGAGTGTTATCCATTGTTTTCTCGGTCGTTGAGATGAGTAGTGAGGCACTCAATGGCGTTATATCCAAATTCATCCCCATCTTTACAGGATGAGGGGCTTGGAGATATGATTAATAAAATGTAAAAACTTACTTAAATATTTGTCGAAGTAATAGTTTTCTGGGGTCGCGAAAGCGTTTCTAATAACTTTGGAATGTAGTTTGTAACCACTTCAAGATGGGCTCTTTAATCATATCGATTTCTCACCTTAAGAAGAAATTACCATCTCAACTAGTATATGTATCAAGCTAGCCTTCGCAATCGAGAAAAAATTGTGTAGATGTATGTTTCGTCTTTTAAATGATATACTAAATGTAAAATCAGAGATTGAGTTGGTCGGTGGGTCAAATGGGTCAAGATTTATGAGTGGGTCAGTGGATCGTAGGTCAGCAAGGCGTGACCCACTGCGAAACACCATCACCGTGACTCACACTGACCCATTGACCCACCAACCCATTCTGCTCAGTGCCTTCTAGGTAGCATTTTCTGAACACTGGCAACTTTGTCTACGTTTTACTTTCAAGACCTCCATTTTTCTTGTTTTTTTCATTTGGTTGTAATGAAGAAAGAAGTTCAGGCTCTTTTGGATTTTGATATTTCCAGTTGTAACAATGGCAATAAGACTTACTACTTGGCTTTTGAGATGCAGGCTGTGAGTTTTTAGAGGAGCTAACTACTGGAAAAATTGGTTTATTACAAATGTAACTTCTTAAGTCAGTAGAGAGGATGGCGTGGATAATGGATCAAAATTAATGACGATGTATTTTAGTGGGTCGGAGTTGGTCACAATGGTTCAGAGTTGTTTATAGTTGGTGGTGGGTCAGAGTGGGTCATGGTGGGTGAATGGGTCACGTTGGGTGTTGAGTCATTGTGGGTCACGATGTGTAGTGGGTCAGTATTTTGTGGATCAAGGTTTCATTGACCCACACCATCTCTTGTCAACATTGCACTAAAGAGGAGAGGCTCCGAAGATGCGCGTCGGCGATTTTCTCAAATTTTGCACATAGATAGTACCCCACCAGAAAGCAATAAATCTCGAAACGGTTCACAGTACCATCTCACAGAACTCGAGATAGAGGGATTTGTTTGATTGGCTAAATTAAGACCTCAATAATTTATCCTTCTACAAGCGAGATTTTCTTCATCGTTTCCGTGGCGAAGTCAGAAGAATATGCGGCAAGTAAACTTAAGGTTGAAGGTTCGCGCCCACCTTGGGATACTTGCTTTTTTTCCCCTAGTGTTTTTTTACACTCATCTGAATATAAACAAATCAAGCATATGGGCGATTTAACATATTTTGGGGGAGAAATTTTGTGGTTCGTTGGCGTTTCGTTGAGTCTCTGCCGCTGGTGGTATAATTTTCAAAACCAAAGTGGGGCCACCACGGATCGTAGCTGCGGGATCACCAACTTTTGGCGAAATGTCGCCAGTTGCGCATCGGTTGTCCACTGACGCTTACGACATGGGGGCTTTTATCTTAAAACTAAGAGAATAAAGAAGCATGGTATCCATGAAGCCCGTTGACACTAATAAAAGTCTGAAACGATGAAACAGATGTCAACACCGGAAAACATGTATTTTATAATTTCAAAAGTACCCCGTGTCGAGGAAAAAGATTTGCCCCAAGGTTCCCCGGTGGGTCTCAGGAGGGGTGCAACTCAAAATTTGAAAATGGTAAGGGGAATCAAGTAGTATGTCATTTAAAAGTATTACTAAAATTTTAAAAAAATGTTAAGAGTCCCGAGTCTTTATGCTAACTTGTGCAAAATAGCGAGCGTTCAAGATGGTACTAAATCCTTCATTGAAAACTCCTTGACCACCTCTACAAATGTGAAACTGAAACTACCCAGAAGAAGTAAACACTTGTCTTACCATTGCAAAAGTATAATGCACCAAGCTAAAACAAGAAGCGACCCATTATGGGTTTATTACATCACTAATATTAAATTCTACGTTCCACGATTGTGTCTTTAAGCTAAAGGACAGGGTGATTGCGAATTATGAAATTAATGGTAGAATACAGAATTGACCCACAACCAACTATGAACCACTCTGAACCATTGTGACCAACTCCGACCCACCAACGTAATCAACTCTGACCCATGATCCACGTCCTTCTCTCCATTGACTAAGGAGGTTACACTTGAAATAAAACAAGACTGTGAAATTTTCACTTATCGGAGTTTGAATTCCTACCGTCAATCGCTCAAGCACCGCTCCGTTACGATACCGGTGGATCTGACCTTTACGATATACAATGGTAAAGTGTTTCTCATCTTCCAAATTAAGATGAATTTAAATTTATCATATATAATTAATTCTTTCTTGGCTTACATATACATTTCAGTAGAAAACAGGATGAAATTTGAAAGTATCAAATCAAGATAAAGTAGACCAACGTAAGAAGAAAAGAAAGAAAAACTAGTTTTCCATATAATTATGCATGCCGTACTAATTTAAAATGCTCATGAAATTAAGCTTGGAATACAAATGTTATGTCTATTTTTCTCAAAACTTTATGGTTTGATTGCCTTATGCTCTGAACGATCCATATACTACACACCAGCTTCAGCAATTATTATATTAGAAAGCAGTGGGTATAAAATGCAAAGGACTGTAGTTTTCATTCCTCAATGAGTTTCTCAACTAATATCAATCGTTTTCGATAATTTTTACAAATCAACCCACTACCAATTTCCAATATATAGAACCCCACCCCCCACCCCGCTCATAAAACACATTTTTAAAAATGCCAGGACACGTTCTGTTTATTTTTAGTAAAGAGTTTTATACTGAATTTAAGCTCTCTAAGTTGAACGGCTTGTAAGATACTCAGTTTTTCGCAAAAATTCGGACACCTACTCCCCACTAAGGATATGTGTTATAATGAAAGTGATATGCGTATGATAACTTCCCAGTTGGGATTGGGGCCTGATTATATACCAAATGTCATTTCATTTGACTTTGCAATTTGACCGTGATAATCATGCAGACATAGTTACTTTCAGTTTTTTATAGTAGGTATAATAATTCATATATTACAGGTGATTCAAATTTTTTTCCAGCAGTTAGCTCCTCTAAAAGCTCACAAGCTGTATCTCAAAATTGAACTCCTATTGCTATTGCCACTCTTACAATTGCAAATATCAAAATCCAAAAATGCCTGAGCTTTTTTCATTAGAAATGGAGATTCAGAAGAAGAAAAATGGCGATATTGAAAGTAAAACGTAAACAAGCTCACCAGTGTTCAGAAGATGCTGTCTACAATGCGCAGAACAGAATGGGACGGTGGGTAGTTTGGGGTCGTTTCGTCCAAAGATATTTCGTCCAAAGGATTTTTGTCCAGAGACATTTAGCCCAAACACATTTGGTCCAAACTGCAATTTCTCCAAAGAACATTTTGTCCAAAAGACAATTGGTCCAAAGGACATTTCGTCCAAAAGACATTTGGTCCAAAGGACATTTCGTCCAAAACACAATTGGTTTAAAGAACATTTCATCCAAAGGACATTTCGTCCAAAAGCCAATTGGTCCAAAGGACATTTCGTCCAAAAGCCAATTGGTCCAAAGAACATTTCGTCCAAAGGATTTTCGTCCAGAGACATTTAGTCCAAACACATTTGGTCCAGGGACATTTCGTCCAAAGGACATTTCGTCCAAAGGACATTTCGTCCAAAGCACAGTTGGTGCAAAAGACAATTGGTCCAAAGGACAATTGGTCCAAAGGGCATTTCGTCCAAAAGACAATTGGTCCAAGGGACATTTCGTCCAAAGAACATTTGGTCCGGTAACGCTTGGGGGTCAAGGGTTTGCTTCTATTAGAAGAGTAAAACTGATGCATATAACATTATGACTCACAAGTAATACCTCCCAAGTGTTACACTCCGATTTTGAAAAAAAAAATAGGCAGGTAGATACTACACACAAAATAAACGAATACGTGTTTTTCTGCGGAAAAGTGGTTTTAGGGGGGGGCAAAAGCCCCTACTCAAAATTTTGAAAGTTGACGCCCGAAAGGCAAGAAGAGGTGGACCGAAGTGAACGAAATTGTGCACAGTATTGCAGACGTAAAATGAGGGAATACGTGTTTCGTATTTTCCTGGAAAAAATGGTTACGTGGGGCACAGACCCTTCCAAACCTTTGATCATGAAATATCAAAAGTACTAATAACAGTATGTCAGATGTGTGTAAAGAACATGAAGAATTGCAACGAAACTTTGAGTAGGGACAATACGCAAAAAATAAATAAATACGCTTTTTTATTTTCTGCGAAAGAACGGTTTTAGGGGGCAAAAGCCCCCATCCAAAAGTTTAAAACTTGAGGCCCGAAATGTCACAAGAAATGAACCAAAGTGAATGAAATTGTGCAGAGATATTGTAGACATAAAATGAGGGAATACTGGTTTCGTATTTTCCTGAAAAAAAGAAAAAGGTTTGGGTGGGACACAGACCCCTACAAAACTTTGATCGTGAAACATCAAAAGTGCGAATAACAGTATATCAGAAGTGCTTAAAGGACATGAAGAATTGGAACGACATATTGTGTAGGGACAATACGCAAAAAATAACCGAATGCGAGTTTATTTTCTGAGGAAAAACGGTTTTAAGGGACAACATCCCCCACCAAAAATTTTGAAATTTGAGGCCTAAAAGGCAAGAAGAAGTGTACAGAATTGAATGAAACTGTGCACAGATATTGTAGACGTAAATTGAGGTAATTGGGTTTCGTATTTTCCTTTAAAAAAAAACGGTTGCGTATATCACGGACCTTTTAAACTGTTGATTACGAAATGTCAAAAGTGCAAATAATTATACGTCAGAGGTTCTTAAAGAGTATGGAGAATTGCAACGAAACCTCGTATAGGGACAATTCGCAAAACAATAAACGAAACGTGTTTTAATTTGTGCGGAAAACAGTGTTGGGGCCTAGGCCTTCTCCGAAAAATAGTAAATATTACCGTAATAGTGCAGGAAGTAGTGGACCAAAGCAAATGAAATTGTGGGTAGACATTTTAGAGACCCTATGTAAAATAAGGTCTTTCGTGTTTCTGAAGTATCCCTATCCATTTTGCTCCAAATTTGGCACATCAACAGCAAACAGGAAATTATCGACACGTGTTTTTGTTTATGCGGAAAAACATTGTAAGGGTTAAAGGTGCCTCTTGAAATGCTATAAAATACACTATACTGTTTGTACTTGTTGTTGATCTGCCAAATTTGAAGAAATCAGATGGAGACACTTGTGAAACACGAAAGGCCTTATTTTACGTATCCAATATCTACATACGATTTCATTCACTTCGGTCCACTTCTTCTTGGCTTTCGGGCTTCAACTTTCAAAACTTTGGGTGGGAGTTTTTGCACCCTATAACCCTTTTTTCGCAGAAAATAAAAAACCCGTGTTCATTTGTTTTTTGCATATTGTCCATACACAAAGTTTCGTTGCAATTCTTCATGTAAATTTAGGCACTTCTGACATACTGTTACTAGCACTTTTGATATTTCATAAGCAAAGGTTTGGAGGGGTCCTCGCCCCACCCAACCATTCTTTCTAGAAAAACACGAAACCCGTATTCCCTCATTTTTCGTCTACAATATTTGTGCACGATTTCATTCATTTGGTCCACTTCTTCTTGCCTTTCGGGCGACAACTTTCAAAATTTTGGGTGGGGGCTTTTGCCCCCTAAAACCGTTTTTCCGCAGAAAATTAAAAAAACACGTATTTACTTATTTTATGTGTAGTATCTGCCTGCAAATTTTTTTATCAAAATTGGAGTGTTACACTTGGGAAGTGTTACTTCTGTAGCTTCTTATTTCTAAAGGAAATTTTGAAATAGAGATTTATTCCGCAATTTTCTTTTCGATAAAACAAATATATGTTGAGATATTCAGAAAAAACGTAAACGCCTGAAAACTAAATGGCCACCTTTCTTTGCTTTCATTAATAATTTTACAAAAATACAGTTGTAGCTTCGTTGGTTAAGGAATTCACCTCCCAAAATGATAAACAACCCTTTGAAGAGCATACTCCCTCTTCATTTGCGGACAACATTGCCTCCGCATGGTCATGTGAATCTTGTGTTTGGTTTGAGACTTTGCAATGGATATCTTAAATGTACTGTGCTGTACCGAGAAAATTAATATGAAAGCAAAAGTATATACTATATTTGCATAAACAGTAACACTAAAATAAAAATACAAGACAAGTTAACAATTCTGGTTTGTCATACAACTCACTAATTATGTAGAAACGTCTGCCGAAGTTACACACTATCAATAGTCTACAAATAGAAACCAGACTTTTGGTTAACCTGAAAAGATACGTATATTCTACACGAAATGTTCCAACTTTCATCTTATATTTGTCAATCACTTTTCACAATGTTGCAGCCAAGAATGTGACTGTTTAAGAGTATTATCTTTGGACACTAAGAATATATTTCACACATGTGTATTTTTCTATTCTCAGTATTTCTTCAAAGATACTTGACACATAATTTTTCACTTTTCTAACACAAGGGTTTGAATACCTAATATTTAACTTACTCAAATTTAAACTCCATTAATTTTAGTTACCGGTACTTATTTTAGAACTATTTCATTCACAACATGAAAATTTTAGATGTCATGTTAGCAGTTATTACAGCAACATACTTCACACTACAACCTTTCCCTCACTCCTGTTGTTCAGCCATGTTGTTTTCAAGCGTTTACGTTTTTCTGAATATCTCAGCATTATTTGTTCTATCAAAATGAAAATTGCGGAATAAATCTCTATTTCAAATTTCCTTTAGAAATAAGAAGCTACTGAGTCATAATGTTATATGAATCACTTTTACTCTTCTAATAGAAACAAACCCTTGACCCCCAAGCGTTACCGGACCAAATGTTCTTTGGACGAAATGTGCTTTGAACTAAATATCCCTGGACGAAATGTCCTTTGGACCAATTCTCCTTTGGACGAAATGTCCTTTGGACCAATTGTATTTTGGACGAAATGTCATTTGGACGAATTGTCCTTTGGACCAAATGTCTTTGGATTAAATGTCTCTGGACGAAATGTTCTTTGGACGAAATATCTTTGGACTAAAAGGGTGGCCACCGGGTGGGCCAGTGTGAGTCACGGTGAGTGGTGTTTCGCAGTAGGTCACGTCCTTTTGACCCACGATCCACTGATCCACTCACAAATCTTGACCCATTTCATCCACTTACCAACCGACCCACTCCATCTTTGATTTTAACATGTCTTGTTTCATTTAAAAGACGAAACATACATCCACATAATTTTTTCATCGATCTCGAAGGTTGGCTTAATATAATTGTAATGGTAATTTCTTCTTAAGGTGATGATTGATATGATTAAAAAGCCCATCTTAACGTGGGTACAAATTACCTTCCAAAGTTATTACAAACGCTTTCTCACCCCGAAAACTATGAATTCGACAAATATTTAAGTAATTTGTGAGATTTTATTTTTAGCTTTCCCAGGCCATCATCCTGTGAAGATGGGGATGAATTTGGATGTAACCTCCATTGGGAGCATCACTATCCATCTCAACGACCGAGAAAATTATGGATAAAACACTAAGATCAGTCGTTTTACATTATTTTTACATGTCACACCTCCCAACTTCCATAACTTCATACTATTACAATATTTTCTTCTTAGATTGAAAGTAATATGTCCCCCAAGTTTGGTAAAGGTTGTCACAGACATTCCAGAACTACGCTCTCCTTATTAGATGTGCTGGGGGATCTTACTCTTACTGGAAGTTGAACTTAAACTTAAAGGTAATCAGAACTGCTCCCAATGAACTTGGCGACCACGAAAGATATGGGTTGTATACTAACATTGGTTATTTTCAATTATTTCTACATGTCACAAATTTTACAAACTCCTTCATTGTGTTAATGAGGGCTTAACTTACATGGCATCTAAAGTTCCAATCTTTACCTAAGAGACCCCCAAAATTATAGATTCGACACTAATGTCGGTCTTTTTTTTATAATTTTGATGTCAGTCTCTTTCATTCCTCCTTGGACAGCAAACGGATACTGCCACTGCTAGGACTAAATTTGGTCTTAAATGGCATTAAAATTTCTACCAATTAATTTAGCGAACAGTGCTGCATTTAGAAGCTCGGCGTCCCTACGCACTTTTGCTCTCGGCGCCCCCAATAACTACATATTTCTCCGTCCCTTGATCCCTAACTTACAAATAAAACTTAATTCGAATATGCTTAATTAGTGAATTTATTGCTTTTAAATACCACTCACTAGATCAGGGGTGTAGCCAAGGGGGGCCCATCGGGGCCGGGCCCCCCCAAATGGTTTCCTGGCCCCCCAAATGGTTTCCTGGCCCCCCCAAATGACCAGCCTTTAAAACATCATAGTAAAATTATCTCGCTTTATTCATTTAACCCCTTCGGGATCCTATGGTACAATTTGTACCATATGCACTTTTCATGGTACATTGCGTTATTTCTCTTTTATTTGAGCTTTTTCGTCCGTTTTTTTTTTTTTTTTTTTGTTTTCCAAGTCCAGAGGCCTTGCAGAAGACATTACATGTGGTTTCAGACCGTCCTGCGTCCAGACATAGGAGGTGATGACGTCATAAGTCAAAAATTTCTTTTCTCATTTTCTAAGCGTATGTTCAATATTTTTTGACGGGCTTATTTTTCTATGTAGAAGATTGAAATTTTGCACAAACATTCAGTCCACGGAGTAGTATGTACCAGATTTTTTGTTCCGATGTCAGTGCTAAAACAGAGGGGAACCAGAGGGGCAAAGGGGTAAAAATAGGGATTTTTTAACCCCAAAAATCCCGTTTTTCGTCATTTTCCCGCCTTACATACATGATAGGACCACGTGAGTCATATCGTCTGAAAGGCAGTTCCATTCTGAAGAGAACGACGGTCGAATTATTATCCTAGGGTAATTAGGGATGTCTCAGGGAATTTTTAAAAAAATATACTTGTATATAGGGTAATAGGAGGCATTGTCGGTGTATATATTTTTTGGCGGGCTTATTTTTGAACGTAGAAGATTGAAATTTTGCACAAACATTCAGTTCACGGAGTAGTATGTACCAGATTTTTTGTTCCGATGTCAGTGCTAAAACAGGGGGGAACCAGAGGGGCAAAGGGGTAAAAATAGGGATTTTTTACCCCAAAAATTCCGTTTTTCGTCATTTTCCCGCCTTACATACATGATAGGACCACGTGAGTCATACCGTCTGAAAGGCAGTTCCATTCTGAAGGGAACGACGGTCGAATTATTATTCTAGGGTAATTAGGGCCGTCTCAGTGAATTTTTATCCAAATATACTTCTGTATAGGGTAAAAGTGGGGCATGGTAGGGAAATTTTTTCTGGCGGGCCTATTTTTTCACGTAGAAGATTGAAATTTTGTACAAACATTCAGTCCACCGAGTAGTATTTACCAGAAGTTTTTTTTTCCGATTTCTGCGTAAAAACAGGGGGGTCCAGAGGGGCAAAAGTTAAAAAAAGGGAAAATTTGCCCCATAAAATCCCTTTTATCAGGAATTTCCCGCCTTAGATACACGATGGAGACATGTGAATGGTACCGCCTGAAAGACAGTTCTATTCTGAAGAGAATGATTGGCGGATTATAGCCCTAGGGTAATTAGGGATGTCTCAGGAATTTTTTTCCCTGAGATCATAGTGTTTTATGGTACTTTGGGGCATTGTGGGAATTTTTGATAAAAATTCTCCCGCCCTTACTATTCAAGGTAGAAACTTGAAATTTGGTACACACATTCAGTATACCAAGTACTATTTATCAGATTTTTTGATGGCTACGATCACACAGGGGGGGTGTAGGGGGGGCCAAAGTTCGAGAAAAAAAAATTCCCTCCGAAATTTTCCCTTTGACATTTTTTTCCCGCTTCTGGTATATGGTATGAGCATGCAAGTTGTACCATTCGAAAGCCAGCTCTATTCTGAAGAGAATGAGGTATGAACCATGATCCTAGGATAAATAGTGATGATACAGTAGCTGCTTGACTGAAAGTCTAAAAAATAGCCCAAAAAGCCAGGATCCGGAAAGGGTTAAAAGTAGCAAAGTTTATTGACAATTAATAATTTAAGGTAAAAATAGTAAGGAGAAATATCGTTTTTTTCCATATCGATCGAAAAATAGTATAGTATCTCTTCCTTATACCGATCGGAAAATAGGATACTTTTTTGTGACAGCAGATTACACAATCTACTGCAATTTATCTTTGACAGTTTGAAGACAAACGTTTTAACAAGGTACAATAAATACAGGTATAAAACAAAGGTACTAAACTGATTTGTAAGTACAGTATATTTTTATATGCTTTATCAAGTGTTTTAAAAGACATTAGAGGATGGAAAATTTGGTGAGAAACGATGTTATTATTCAATTTGGATTTCATTCGCTCTCTCTTTTATTTCTACTCAGTGTAATAAAATTATTATTTTTTTAGTCACAAATAATATATATTTTTGTCAGGAAACCGTAAAGAAATTAAGTGAAATTTCAAAGAAAATTAATCTTGTGTAGATAGGTTCTGTATATAAGGTCTTAAATTTAAATATAAAGGTAACCAAGAAAAGTTTTGTTGCTTTTTCACCCACCACCGTCGAACATTGATATATCACCTAACTGGAAGATCAAAAATAGTCCCCATCAGCATCGACGACCTTCTGAAAACGTTCTGGAAGGCCATGGAACCCATCGCGGTAGAACTTGGTGGGCCGTGAAACGAAGAAAGTATAAGGTACATTTTGGACTTTTACTAGGGATTTGAACTGGCGTCCTCTAAGGTGATTGTTCAAAGAATGGAACAGGTGATAATCGAACGGTGCAATACCCGGGGAATATAGTGGTTGCAATATTGTTTCCCATCCAAGGCGGAAAATGGTGTCCTGAGTCATCTTAGCCACGTGGGACTTAGCGTTGTCCCGTAAACGAGGACCCATTTGCAATTCAGAAGCGATGGCTTCAGAGTTTTGAGTTTTTCTTGAGCACAGCTCAACTGCTGAGACTACACAGTTGTATTGATACTCTGACCAGCTGGTAGCAGTTTCCGATGCACGATGCACCAAACACACAGAAGGACCTTATTCTGGTACAGTGCTGGTTTCGGCTGTTTTGAAATCGGTTCATGGGATACTAACCAATGATGACGGCGCCGTGGAGCTTCTTATAGGACACACTTTTTATCACATATGAACGCCCTGTCCAGAAATGGCTCCAGAACAGAAAATAAACACCGCATTGCCTTCTGGCCCGGAGTCAAAATATGTGAGACCCATTGACCCAACTTGTAGTGCTTCACAAGTTGATAAATGTGCTGCCGAATGGTTTCTCCACACACTGAATTGTAGTCCCAGTTCCTCTTTGTACATGTGTTGGTCTTCTGGCACGTGGTGTTTTCGGGTGTTTCGTCATCGTCCTTAAACTTGTTAAACCATCGGTGCAATGTCCGCGTCGTCACGACACCCTCACCAAAGGCCTGGCATATCTTCTGTCTCGCTACAACGGCGTCTGACCTCCATTTGAACTCGTTCAGCATACATGCTCTTATGACGCTCTGTGGATGTCCCATGTTCCCTCTGTCTTTACGCAAGTTCACGGTGTGTCTGAATTGCTACAGCCAGGTAGTATGTTGGATATACCCACACCAACAACTGACGTTCGCCTTATCTCCACTCTCATTCAACCCACGGTGTGAGGTCCAATTGAACACAGACCTCTACGAAAAGGGACAGAACTTTCTTGGTTACCTTTATAGTTATGCACCAAAGTATAGCGTTTGGTCCCGGGAAGTAGTTCTTGATTAAGCATAATAAAAACTATCTTGAGTATATTTTATGGATAATAATAATAATAATAATAATAATAATAATAATAATAATAATAATAATAAGAAGAAGAAGAAGAAGAAGAAGAAGAAGAAGCTAAAATAGTGCTTTTAGTTTTCCAGAAGAAAACCAAAATTTTCCTTTCTTTCAGGCCTCAAAAACGCTAGCAGCAACACTTTTTTTTGGCTTTGTACATTGTAGCTGGCCCCCCCTCAAAATCGACGGGCCCCCCCTACACAAACCTGCTGGCTACACCCCTGCACTAGATGCTACAGTTACAATTACGTAACAAAAAATAAATGGGAAACATGTTCTGAATTATTTTCAGATTTCTTACGCTATCATTAAATATATTAGAATAGTAAAAGAGGACTGCTCATGAAATAGTATATTTGTTCTCGATTTTTTTAACTTTTTCATACGAAAAAAAAAACTTTGCACTCTTCAAATATGTTGCCCTCTAGGCACGGGCCTAGTTGGACTAATGGGAAATGCGGCACTGAAAACTTACGCTTCGACTCTAATGTTGGTTGATTTCGATATTTTTTTGTCGCTACGTAACCACCCTGGGTGCTAATGGGAGCTTAATTGGACTTGAATTGAAAGTAGAACTGTTTACCTAAGCGACCACGAAACTATGGATTCGATACTAATATCGATCCTTTTCTAGCATTTTTGATATATATCCCGACAGTACTCTTTTCCAGATTGTAAGAAATATGGTTAAAATTGCTCTAGACATATCAGAATTATGTCGAAACACACATATACATCCACTATCATATATATAAATACAGAGTGAGCGAGCGAGAAAATGAGAGAGAGCGACCAAAGGCATCACCACTTCCACATTGCAAAAGCATATATCAGGTATTGAATTGAAAATCTATGTAAAGACCTTCTGCTGTGGCATGCTTCATAAGGACAATTCCAGTCTGCTCACGTGACCGTTGGGGTTCATGAATTTCTTGCGAGCGTTCCGACTTTGGATTCTTTGTTTATACTCTCCTTTTATGCCTCGGATAATTTTTCAAGAATATCAATGACATGCTGTAATACGAATGTTCAGAAGTAACCCCTATATGACAAATAGCTGCAAATAAATACACTACATAATTTATTTATTGCGATGATACTATTTTCTTAATTTGTATTTAACATTCACATATATAATAGAATACCAACGTACTGTAAACACCTGTTATATTTTAAACATAATAATCACTTTGTTCTGCAATGATTGTATGTTATATATATACAACTGACGTATTTTAATGTAATTATTTTATATAATTTTTCATGCATTGCAGAAAATAGAATTTCATAAAAAACATTGACTCAGAGGGGAATCAAACCCTCGACCTTACGATTTGAAATCCAACGGCGTACCACTCAGCTAACACAAGCACTCCACGAATAATACTTCTAGCGATATATAACTGTATTTAAGATAATAATTACATTCATATCCACTGCAAACGCTGTTTTTGTTCTACTTTGACCTTTATTTTAGTACTCAGGAGAGAATAATGTTCTATGTCTTAACTTTCACCATTCTTTTACATATGGAAAGATTCGTTTACGTATCTAAATATTCCAATAAGTATGGAGAGCAAAATGACAAACAAGCATGTGCTGGCATTAATACAGTTTCGAAATATTGTATCATTAAGTATTTCAATCAATGTTGCTTTTTTATATATAATTGGTAACAAGTCTTATTATATTTAAAAGAAGAAAAACACATCTGCAAGATTTTTCCCGATTGCAAAGGTTGGCTTCGAGGTTCGAACCTGGTTTACTTTTTCCCGAAGATACCCGAAGTTGGACTTAGAAAATTTTTGCCTCGAAACAGCAATAAAGAATGCGCTCAACCTTTTTGAGACAAGGTGTACATTCGCGAAGTGTCCCCTCGGGAATCGTCTAAAATTAATTTAAATGCAAAGTTTTCCGCGGCCCAAAGTGTATTGTACTAATTTTAGCGGCCCATACGAGTAATTTGCATATTTATGGACCTTCATATATCCGGAATTCATATACTACTATAACGCTTGGTCACAAAATTGCTTTTACTTTCTTTAGATGTAACTGAATATGAATGTGGGCATATGCAAAAGAAATTGGATCAAGTACTGCTTCTCTGACAGGTTTTATCCACACCAGCCGCCATCTTGGATCCGCCATATTGAATTCAACTTGAGCTCCTCCGTGGCTAAGCGGTTGGCGTACGCGCCTTTGGCGTGGGAGGCCCGGGTTCGATTCCCGGCGGGAGCTCATGTGGTTCGGATTCCACGTTAATCAGTAGGTCCACGTCTCATATAGCCTCGCTGCTGAAAGGGACGCTAAACTAAAATCAACTCAACTCAACTCAACTTTCGGTTTTTCAAATTGGAACAGGTGCATGTGATACATCAAATTCATACAAAATTTTCTCGGAAATTCATTGGTGTAGTGAGATTTACAGTAGCTTGTACCACTTGCAAGATATTGCATGTTAAATGTGAGGCACTTCACAAATTCAAACATTAAAAAGTTGTGCAGTACCTCGTATGAATATGTGATCTTTTACGTGATTCACTGTTGACGAAATGTCTTCTGAACGTACATACATACAGACACACAGACGTAAATAGGATATGGTAGATCTTCACCAAAATCTGGTCGTATCTAGATTTACATTAGGCATTATGTTCGTAATACAATACTTCCTTGTTCGTAGAATAACTTGGAAGTAATAACAATCACTCACAGAAATGTTGTAAGATTATGACACCAATGTTGTAGAGAGTTTGTTTATACCTACATTATTTTCCAGTTAGAAATTGTTTTGATTTGTCAACATCAAAAATGTAAGCGTAATTCACATTACCCTGTAATGTCGATTCGCGAAGTGCCTAGAGGAATTTAACATGTAATATCTCGCAAATGGTACAAGCTACCGTAAAACTCACTACACCAATGAATTTTCCGAGAAAATTTTATATGAATTTGATGTATCACATGCACCTATTCCCATTTGAAAAACCGAAAGTTTAACTCGATATTGCGGATCCAAGATGGCGGCCGGTGTGGGTAACACGTGCCAGAGAAGCAATACTTGATCCTATTTGTTTTCCATATGCCCACATTCATGTTCAGTTACATCTAAAGAAACTAAAAACAATTTTGTGACCGAGCGTTATAGTAGTGTGTGATTGAATTCCGGGTATATGAAGGCTCATAAATATGCAAATTATCCATATGGGCTGCTAAAATTAGTAGAATACACATTAGGTCATGGAGAACTTTGCATTTAAATCAGTTTTACATGAATCCCGAGGGGACACTTCGCGAATGTACCTTGTGAGACTAATTGCTGATAAATATTCTATGTGAGATCACAATTGAAAAAACAATCCTTTAATTTTATCTAGAACATTAAATAAAGACTGGCAAAAATATTTTAGACTAAACTTTAACTGCTATTTACAGTTGCTATTTTTGTTATTATTTCCTATATTCAGTAGTTACTGTTTGTTACTAATGTAGAAGTTTTTAAAAAGATTTAAATTAACTCAAATATTTTTTGTCCTAAAACAAACATACATAGGAATGTCTTAACAAAAAGTTATCATTCTTTCTCACACTTCTGATTCTAAATTAAGCATATTAGCATTGGTTTCTTCACTGCATACACATCAATAGTTTAGTTTACGAAATCTTCAGTAGGATTAGTGCCGTGTCGTTGAAAATCAGCGCTTGGCGCAAGTGTATACGACGGCACCCCGTATATATGAGTGAGGTCGACGGACCAGCCGCGAAAGGTAAGAAAATTTTAAAAAGTAAACCCTGCTTTTCCTTGATTTTGAGCACTTTTCATTACTCTTTTCTATTCATTTTATATATGTGCACATGTCCACATCGCACTTACTTCGGCGCCCGGGGCCGTCGCCCCGCTTGCCTGCCCCACATGGAACAGGATCTTCATCACCTTCAATAGCAATCTTTCACTTATATACTACTATTATATTGATAAATTCTATATAAATTTCTAAACCAGGAAGGATAACTGTTCCTCCCTGATCCCTCTAAATGACGCCCTCTGAATCTCACCCTTTAACTGACTTATTTTTAATTAAAGAAAAGTGTGTTTACTTTAACAATCGTAAAACACATTACGTCTGTTACTTCCGATGCGAGAAATGGGATTTAGGCGCTCTATTTCAGATAATGCAAGAACTGTACATTTTCAAGAACTGAAGTCTGCTGACATCAGAGATCATATAGAATGATCGAAAGATCTTCTCTATCTTTCCTTTCCTATCTCAATCTGTGCTAGTGCTACCTACTAATATATAATATAGGGCGAGAGTATAGTACCTACTAAAATACAAAACTTTCTTCAACAGTTAACAATTTCATGTTCTGCCAAACTCGGTCATAGCGTTAAGAAATACAAGTTTTATTCACTATTTGGTATCCTATCTTAGATGTTACATGTTTAATATTTATATAGGATGAGTCTGCGTCATTTATATGTATATTGACAGATCGAATTTCGTCTGCACGTGCACGGAAAGAAAAGCAAATAATTGGGTGAAGTAATTTCTACATTTTGTGACTGAAATTTTTTGTTTCTCCGGGGGGGAATAAATTTTCTTCGGGGGGGAGATTCCCCCGGGTTACCCCCTGAATTCATCCCTGACTATCACCTGCAGACGACGGACTTCTGGCCCCTCCCACGAAGCAGACGACGATGACGGAGCAGCAGCGTCCGCCACCACCGTCTGAGGACCCCTATAAATTTGATGGACGACAGCGGACCTGCACCATTTCTCTGGTGCCCCTCCTACTGTTTGCAACGGAACATTAGGAGTAACCTAACCCCAGGCCTCCAGTCTGCAACGGGACTCTTGTATTTTCCTTTCTCCTGGCCTAGCCTGCCACGGGGCTCTGTCGTGAATCCTAACCTCAGCCGCTTAGCCTGCTACGGGGCTTTGTGGAGATCCTGTCTTCGACCTTGCGGTCAAAGACTACTTATATCTAACCTTGCAAACTAAGAGAAATTATCTTATAGTATTTTGTGTGAAATTATCTTATAGTATTTTTGTAAAATACTGTTTATAGTAGAATTTTATAATAAAAGCCGGTAGTGGAAGTCTATTCCGGACACTCTTTTTATTAACGATCTACCTACAACCTATATGGGACGGTTTTACATGGTCGAAGCTTTGACCGGCTCAGTTTTGATCTGAATAGTCCCCTACGGGACGGTATTTTTATTAACTGGAAGTGAACTCTTTTATTCATAGGTATGTGATTTTCTTATCTGTGAAATTAGTGACTCGGACTTGACTATATTTTAGTGTATGCCTCATACAATATCAGGAAAAAACACTTCCGGAGGAGTATGTAAACATGGAACAAAATTTGTGCCCTTCTTTCAATATCCCTCACCTTACTAAACACTCTGGACACGTTACTGAAGACCCTGATAGGTTTTTTATGCTATTTGACCACCTTGCTTTATTACATTCTTCGAATGCAAAGAAAACGAAAGGACTGTTACCTATGTGCCTTCAGGACGTGGCTCTAGATTTAATGTTTGCAGTTAAAAGCACAAAACTAATTGGACTCATTCAATTATGAACAATTAAAAACTAAAGTAATAGACTTAAGTAGGTCAAAATTACCTGTATATAGGGCTGAATTTGAAAATTTTCAGATTCAACAGGGCGAAAACGAACCAATTGATGTATAGTTTTTAAAAGAAAATTAAGAGTTATCCGTCAAGTTATGCCTCAAGCAACCGAGGAACATAAAATAATTTATCTTTAGGTTTAAAGAAAAAATTTTTACAACAGTTCAAGCTTTGCAGTAACACTTGCATAATTTGGAAAAGACACACGATCTCATGAAAAAGCGTGATTATGTAGAATTAGAGCAGGTAATCTATTCACTTTGACCAAAATCCGCCAGTCAGTAGTTTAAATTCGTCCGCAGTTGCTAGCTCTTCGTTCCCCACATATCATCAACAACCAACTTATCCCCTATGTAATTAGACACCCAATTGGCATCACTACTAACAATCTGCTCCAGTACTTCCTGTACCTTCAGCACCACAGCTACAGGTTGCCTCACAATTTCAATTACATTCAAATCCTCCCTCCTAAGTTGATAATACGCAATCCCCACCCGACCACCCTGCGCCTAGCACAACTGGTACTACGAACACCAATAGTTCGTTAGTATTTAGTAAACTTACTAATCAAATGACCGAATTATCTCTTTTAGTAGCCCAAAATGCTATGAGATATTCACAATTAAGACGGGGCGGCCGCAATAATTACAAGTCAAGAAGTACAAATAATGACAACAATAACCAACGTAAGAATGGGAAGAAGAGCAATCATAAAAATAACAATAAAAATGATAATACACTAAAACGGAAAGTCACAGTTTGCGGTACTTGCTATAAACAAGGACATTCTTCTAGCATATGTTATAAAAATAATAAGCAGGAAACCGCGTAGGGGGCCCCAGGACATTTTTTTTCAAGCACATGTTCTGAGGGCCGTAACACAAGAAGTAAATAAACAACAAGTAGTCGCAAGTACTAGCTCCAACAAACAAGCATTGACATCACTTTATACTGTGGCTCTAGTGACCGACAGGAGAGAGAACTTAAATTATTAAATCAGGAGCATAAGTTGTTAATTAATGTAATAGCTAACAAAGAAAAATACCCTGTAATATTTGATACAGGGAGCTCGTTGAGTCTGTGGCCAAAATTAATGATTCCTCCAAATACGCAAATAATTCCTTTCAACACCAACCTTCGAGGAATTGAGAATTCCATCGTAAATTTGCGTTACTTAGCTCTAATCAAATTCAAAATTGACTCATTTTCTCACTATTTTCGAATTTTAGAACACGGAGAATGTTTGCCTTTATTCAGAGAAGATATTCTAAATCGTTTGAAAGCCAAAATTGACTTACAAAGTAATACGTTGTCTTTATACATTAAGGCATGACCACCTCCGTATCCAATTGAAGTTAATGCTCAGGAAGGATTATCAGCAAGTGCGATTCATTCAATAAAACAGCATAAGTCGGCCAATGTATTCACCACTCGCAAAGTTACCATACCAGCTAGGACACATTTCTTTCTACCCATTAATATCAAGAATCGAAAAATGGATACGAAGTATTTCATTGTCTCTCCATTAGAGAATTTATTGGATAAATACGGATTGCAGACTTTACCTACTAAAGTGCCTAGAAAGAATTTCACGTCCCTAATAACTAATCCGACTAACAAGCCAGTAACGTTAGCAAAAAATACACCGATCGCATATGTTGAGGAGGACTTGCAAGAAGTCGATATACAGGAAGATCAATAATTAGACTAACAAAATGACGAAACATTTTATAATCTGAACAGAAAATACAGGTAAGACTGGACAAAACAAAATCACTTTTTGATATTAAATTATTTTACGTAAATCCGGACCTGTCGGATGAACAGAAAAAGGCTGTACATAATTTGCTTTTTAAATATAGGGATGTCTTTCCATATTCACCAACAGACATAGGATACTTTCGTGGCTATGTTCATAAAATAAAGATAGACAAGGGTGCTTCTTTCCATCAGAGGTCACCTCCTATTCCTTTGGCGGTGAGACCGCAAATTGATCTACAAATTAAACAGCTATTAGAAGCTAATATCATTAAAGAGACCAATGACAGTTCGTTTTCGATGCCACTTATCATAGGGCGCAAACCAAACACTTCAGAATTTCGCTTAGTTTTGAATTTACAGGCATGCAATAAATTTACGAAATATCTTAGCATACCATTCCAGTCCACAGAAGACATTTTACATGTACTTATAGGCAAATCTTGCATTTCAACCATTGACATAAAGTCCAGCTATTTTCAGTTATTACTGCACCCTAAAAGCCAAAAGTACATGACTTTTGAACTTAATCATACTAGGAAGGAGTATCAATTTCAACACTGTGTTATGGGACTCCACTTCAGCAGGAGGACTGACTATAACATGCATTTAGACGCATGCATGCATTTAGAGGGTGACAGTACGCATGCATTTAGAGGGTTTACCACCTCGTATTACGGCATTTGTGGATGACCTCATAATGGAGCAAAAATTGGATGCAGCAATTATCGGATTTAGAGCTACTCTTCAAGAGATTAAGAAAACATGATTTTAAAGCTAGCCCGAACAAGACCCACCTGTTGTATTCAGAATTGGATGTATTAGGATTTACAGCTAGTGGCAGAGAAATCAAAATTTCTCCCAAAATTATCAATAAAATAGGAACTTTAAGAAGCCAACTTCTAAGTGGGCTTTAAAGGGTTTTCTTGGACTCTGCTCTTATTTGAGAGCACACATCAAAAATTTTACGGAGAAAGTGGAACCGTTTCAAGTTCTTTTGGAAAAGATTTCAAAATTTTAAAAGGACAACTCAACATGACGAGTTATTTGAGAAACTTAAAACGGATAATATTCAGGCCTCATCCTTATTTCATTTCGATCTATCTTTAGAAATTCACGTGTACTCTGATGCATCATCAATTTAAGCAGGTGGAATTTTGGCATGTTATAACACTAAAACTAACCAGGAATATGTTGTTTCCTATTGTAGTCGTCGCTTTACCAAGAGCGAGAGAAGGGACTCAACATGGCAAAAAGAATTATATGCCTTAATATACGTACTTAGGAAATTCCGATATTTTCTACTAAATATAAAATTCAAATTATTCATTGACGCTAAATGCCTGGCTTCATTGAACACGCAGCCCGATAAAGTAGGAAAATTCACTCGTTGCAAAATATTTTTAGCAGACTATAATTTGGAAATTCACCACATTAAAAGTCTAAGCATCCTGCAGGTATTTTTAGTCGTTTAGAAGAAAAACAAGACACAACGGGACGAAGAACACGAAACTGATAACTTTTCGGACACGGAGGACGCTAAAGTTTTTGCTTCTCATTCATTGGAACAGACCTTTTAAATTGACCAACCCAACCCAACCAATTAACACTACCCAATTTGGCTGAAGAGCAAAGGAAGGAACCTAATAAATTGTCAACACCGTGCCGCGAAATATTTTTGTCTTAAAAATGGATTGCTATATAGGACACACAAACATCCTCAATTGGGACTGCTATATTTGCTCTGTATACCAAAATCTTTACTAAACAAGTGGTTTGATGCTATTCGTAACAACCCATTGGCACTACACTGGGTATACTAAGACGTACCAATCGGCACTGAGAAAGTATTATTTTTCTAATATGAAAGCATATATAGTAAACAAGATAAGGGCATCCATCAGCCTTCACCTATTGATACTACGTGGCAATATTATTCAATTTTGAAGGTGACGGTCGGACAAGGAAATTTTAAACACTAACTGGTAGCAATTGAGATGTCCACCCGTTTCTGTGTAGCAAAGGTAGACAATATTACAGCCGAAGAAATTTAACAATTTCTTATATATGAAATCATTCTTAAATATGGAGCTTTTTCGTATCTGTATTTAGATAGACACCCTGTACATAACTCAGAGATTACAGAACCTACCAAAGTTCTACAACTTCGAATTTAAATTTTTCCCAGCATACGATCATAAAACTTCAGATGTAGTGGAAACATTCCACAGAATTATAGAGAATACTCTTAAATTTTTGTGCAGGAAAATCGAAACCAATGGCGGAAGCTTATTCCATATATAACCTTTGCGATTAATACATTAATCCAGGCTGGAACCAAGTATTCAAGTTTTTCTTAATGTACGGCTACGAACCTAAGACCAATTCCGATATAGCACTTGCATGAACTCCAACATTGTGTCGACAAGGAACACTTGAATAGAATACGGGGAATTGTGAAGGACAATTTAACTGCAAGCTATAAGAAGCAGAAGAAATATGATGCAAAGCATAAACAATTTAGCTTTGACAACGGTCAGAAAGTACTTGCTTTCTATCCGAACCGTCAGATTGGAGTACCAAAAGTTTTCTCTACATTTGTAGGTCCAGTCACGAAACTCGAAAGAATTAATCCCAACGTTTAAAGAATCAAGTTTCCTGAATTATATCGTCAATCCATACAGGAAATTTCTGTAGACAGAATTAAGCCGTATTATGAAAACTTAGACGAAACTCAGCAACAGGATAATTAGCTATTTTTTTCTACTCGAGCGAAAACATTTAAGCGAAAAAATAACGATGGCAGAACGCAAAACTCAAGACACGATAGGACCTGACATTTACAGCTCATTTTTTAAAAATATTTCTCTTCTTTCAATTGGAAGCACGAAAAGTGAAGGACAGGATAAGAAAATTAACACATCTAAATTATTTAACTCAATTGGCTAAGAACATTATATAGCATAAAACATTTTAATCACTATCACTTTTTACTTACAGAAAAGAGACAGTACTCACAATTCGGAAGAAGAAACACGGAGACAAACAATCAGTTGGATAAATAACTTTTTCTTGTGATACAAACACTTCCTATTCTCTGTTTTTACAAAAAGCTGATTCATTATTCTTCACTGAATGAAAGAATGCTGAGATTGCACTTCCGTCTTTAAAAGGCAAATGATCTATACAAGAACGAGTAGCCTATAATTCATTTCCTCGATTATATTTTCAATCCTTTTTCTCCACTGTGGACTACATACTGTCACCGACATAATGCAACATAAACATTATACAGGATTTTCCAAAAATGATAATCACAATTACATTATAGAGAATGTCTACGAATTCAGGACCATCATTATCATCATTATTTGCATTTAAAAATTGAATTATTTTATATAAATATGTAGATTTAGTGCAAATACTTTAGAAACTATACAGGGCGACCAAGAAATCACGCCCTTTGATCACGAATTTTCTAATATAAGTTATCTTTATATTCCTGTGATAATCACAACGTTTTTAGTATTCGCAACTCTTATTATCTTATACCTACTATACCGACGTCTTCGTTCGGATCCAAAAGCATCCCAAAGACTTTTAGATATATCTCCACCAATTCTAATGGACACATTTAGTAGCATTCATCAACTAATGAACAAAGGACTTCACAGACTTCAACACCCCCTCACCATTAGTGAGCTAATATATGTAAACCATCCAACACCAAAGCTTAAAACAGCCCTTTCTCTAGGGAAATGAAGTGATATGTAATATATACCGATCCTGCCTGTTTTTTTAAAAAATATATAAATATTTTTTAAACAAGCCCGTGGGGTGTAATATCCCACGTGGTGTTGTATCCAAACAAATTCACGCTTATGTTTACAAGCACCACCACATGGTTTTACGAGAGGATTCTACACGCCAGATGGATCCACTATCACCTGCAGACGACGGACTTCTGGCCCCTCCCACGAAACAGACGACGATGACGGAGCAGCAGCGTCCGCCACCACCGTCTGAGGACCCCTATAAATTTGATGGACGACAGCGGACCTGCACCATTTCTCTGGTGCCCCTCCTACTGTTTGCAATGGAACATTAAGAGTAACCTAACCCCAGGCCTCCAGCCTGCAACGGGACTCTTGGCTTTTCCTTTCTCCTGGCCTAGCCTGCCACGGGGCTCTGTGGTCATCTAACCAACTCTCTGCTTGGCACGGAGCATTAGGATCCCTAACTCCACTCTGCTTAGCCTGCTACGGGGCTCTGTGGAGATTCTGTCTGCTACCTTGCGGTCAAAGACTACCTATACCTAATCTACCAAACTTAGCGAAATGATCTTATAGTATTTTGTAAAATACTGTTTATAGTGGAATTTTATAATAAAAGCCGGTAGTGGAAGTTGATTCCGGACACTTTTTATTAATGCTCTACCTACAACCTATACGGGAGAGAGTTTTACAATATATGGAATATGTATATATATGTATGTATATATATGTATATATAAACTATGGTTAGCTCCCCCCTTGATCATATCCTGGATCCGCGTCTGTATATATATATTCTCTTATTGGCTCCAGACTAGAGAATGCCTAAAAGCGTTTTTAAACATTATAAACTACTTGTGCAAACAAGAAGAAAGACAGACATAAATTGGATAGTGAGAACACACCTCTTTGGTCAATCAATATGTCCATATTTTGCATTTAAGAGATTTAAAAAATCAAATGGGTTTACGATACATATAGAATGATAGGTATGAAAAAATCAGAATTGATTCATTCTCAGTTGGTAGGATTATTTTAATAAGCAACGAGCTCTTGTCTTTTTACGCATGGTATTGTGGTATGAAACAGATTCTACAAAATTTGTCTATACATTGTTCAGCGTAAGCTCTAAACTTCGATAAACAAAATATTTGTATCCTTCCGCTTGTCACAAATACGATTGGCTAGTGATGTATCACTCCCACTCCCCACGGGGAGGAGCAAATTGTACGCGTGCATTTTGACAATACTGTCTCGTGTTGTCCAGATACAGCAGCAGCAGAAAAGAAAGAAAAGAAGCTCGAAAGAAAGTATTTGCATTTCGCTCGTAAACAATTGTTGCTTAGTGAGTAAAGGTTTGCCTTGTTGGTGTTTCACCACAACACTCGCGGAACCGGGATTCATGCCAGTCATCTTTCAGACTTTAAAAGCAGAACACCCGTCCACAGTTGAGTTGGCGCAAGAATTACTGCTCATGCTTAGTGTTTATTTCTATTGCTTCATTAGCCACACTCGATTGCAGTATTATTAGATAATCCGTATTATATTTTTGTCATTTATAATAATGTAGCAGTTTTATATGAAACTTCATAGTAAAAGTAATAATGCAATCACATGAACTATTTTGCGGAGGAGTACAAGCGTCGGTAGGACAACAGCAAATCAGCGAAATTTAGTTTCACGTGGCTTTGTTTATCGCAGTTTAGAGCTTACGCCGAATAATGTTATAAATGTACTAATGTATATAATGTTTTCTTCGATATTCGTACACATCAATACTATTGAAAGTCGTAGTCATGTGGTCAAAATGTAATTTTTTCCTGGTACAGGTGTAAACGATAAAATAAGCCAATGATCCTGTAAATTATTAAAAAAGATGAGTGAAGGACTTACTTCGTTAATTACATCTGTAAGAGCTTTCCTGTTCGGTTTTTCTGTGGTCTTGTTCACCAGGTTAAATCACTCATATAAAGATCGAATCACTTTATAAACATATTTTGCTATTTAGCCACAAGGGTTCCAAATTTGAAATAAGGATTCTTTATAAACTTGTAGGTTCATGTAGAAAAAATATAGGATTATTTCTTCATTAAAAAATAACAGTTTCTCCGGATATGTAAATCTCTTTTAGGTGGCAATCTTGTCTTGAGTAACGTACAGGGTTTGTCCGGAAAATAATAGGACTGAGCCGATTTTTTAAAAAAAATTATTGAGCCAATTGTTACAATTCTTTAAAAACTTTCAAAATATGCTCCTTCTGCGTCGATGCAGCGCTGCCAGCGTGATTTCCAAGCATTGAAGGTGTCACGGAAGTCATTCTCCGGAATAGCGTTGAGAACCGCGGTGCAAGCTGCTTGGATCCCCTCTGTCGTCTCAAAATGCTTGCCTTTCATCGGGCGTTTCAGGCGAGGAAACAAAAAGAAGTCCGGGGGCACATCTGGGCTGTAGGGCGGATGCGGAAGCGTTGGGATGCCGGCCTTGGTCAGGTAGCTGTTCACAAGAAAGGCGGTGTGAGCCGGGGCGTTGTCGTGGTGCAGCTTCCAGTCGGCTCCGATGTCTGGTCGGACCCGATTGACCTTCGTTTGAGTCTCTTGAGCACTTCCACGTAAAACTTGGCGTTGACGGTTTGTCCAGGAGGAACAAATTCATGGTGGACGATGCCTTTGATGTCAAAAAAGACAATGAGCATCGTTTTCACTTTGAATTTGCTCATTCTTCCCTTTTTTGGGCGAGGAGACGCCGGCGTGTGCCACTCGGAAGATTGCCTCTTTGTCTCGGGATCATACTCAAAGATCCATGATTCGTCACCTGTGATTACGTTATTCAAAAATTGGGGGTCACTTTCACACATGTTCAAATTTTCTTGGCACAATTCCACTCACCGCAATTTCTGGTCGTCATTGAGCACTTTTGAGACAATCTTCGCGCACACCTTGCGCATGTTCAAATGCTCCGTCACAATTTCATAAACCACAGTTTTTGGTAAATTTAACATCTGGGCAATTAAACTTATACTTAGTCGACGGTTTGAGTTCAAAACTTCGCGCACACGAGTCACATTGTCGGTGTTTGTCGAAGTCGAAGGTCTTCCAGCACGGTCTTCATCGGCGACCTCTTCCAGGCCCTCCGAAAAGGCCTTGTGTCACCGAAACACACCACTTCTTGCTAAAGCATCATGTGGGTAAGCCTGCTTGATCATATCAAACGTCTCTGTTGCAGATTTACAGAGTTTAACACTGGATTTAATCGCGTACCTCTGCTCTAACGAACGCTGCATTTTCGGCTTGCACCACTCACAGAAACACGTTGCGCGAAAAAGCCTGTCCTGACTCTCCGTGTGCTCGGAGACAACTGACCAGCCACTCGTTCGTTAGCTAGGAACGCCGTCTACCGGATCCAGTCGGTGCGCGCACGCTCTGAAGTACAGTCATGGCGGAATAAAATCAGTCCTATTACTTCCCGGACAAACCCTGTATATTTAACTTTTGTGCAAAAATAAATCGATAATGCAATGAAATTGTTAATTGATAAGTAATGTATCTTTTTACATTGCAATAATTGATTTTAATAGTTTTATTAAAATGTATTTTATGTCTTTAAGTAAAGCCAATGAGTCTGTGGTTTTGTTTGTATGTGTATCAAGACTTTTGACGATAATAAGTGACAAGTTGGAATTATAATTGGTGGAGGAGATTTCAGTTGATCTATTCTTATGTGAACATTAGACTTATAATATATATTGTATAGTATTTAGATATGTTGTGTGAATTGCTTTATTTTCTTTACACAGGTCATCTACAATGACTTGTCTGTGACGTAAATAATTGGAATATATACAAGATGAGTAGGAAGTCACTATCTGATTTTAAATCGCGTGATTCTGTCAATTTTTAGTGGATTCTCAAAATTATTGTTTTATAATATTCTAGGTTCTATGAGAAAACAGGAGCACAACGGCAGTGATATTTAGCGTGGGTGAGCGAGTTACTAACGAAGAGGCAGAGAACTGATATTGCGTTTTGAAGGAAATTATGGGAAAAATTCCTTAACACAAGATTGATAGGTCCTCCAGTTCTTGTACATTGCGTGCTTTTGTTCGGTAAACTTTTCCCTTGTCCTAACCCCACAGTAAAGAAGAATCACATATCGTGAGGTCAAGACCTCTGACAACCCAGTCATGTGGCTCTCTTCTCCCAATCAACACTCCGGGAAATATGGTCCACTTCTTCGTTCATCTGCTACAAAAACCCGGTTGTCATTAATTTTGTATGAGTATCTCTGATCGTGCTAGTGTAAAGTCCATGAACTCTTCATGATTATCGCTGCATAAGGACTACAAATTTCCACACTTCAAAAGTGAAGGTATCTTAGCGTGATTCTGCAGTGTCAGTTTCCTCGCGAACTTCGTTAATCATTCATTTACTTACGCTATATGTGACTGTTGTTATGCATCTTATTTCTCAGGCAACCTAGAATAATACAATAATTTTGAAAACCCATTAAAGACTGACAGAACTAATGCCGTATAAGACTAGATAATCAATATTCACCAACCCTATATGCTACCGCAACAGAGCAGAACAAAGATCTTTACGTACCACGTTTATGCCATTATTTTGACTAAAGGAGACGGATGACTAATGGAAATAAGCGAGTGATGAAAGAATTGATGGAATGGTAATACGGAAGCAAACGCGATAATCCCGAGAAACTCCATGAAGAAAATTATTTACAAAAGCCTATCTAGAATAAATATTTGTTGCATTTGACTATGTAATTGTTTGTTATACTACTTGAACTTCAGTTTAAATATCTGCCAATGGTCAAGCTACAGTATAATGGTTGAGTTATATCACATACATTGACACCAAGTAATCGATACTGCTAAACTATGTTTCGTTATGTTCCTCACCTATAATGGATGCACACCTTAATGAAATGAAGACACCTTTATAACAATTTCCATAGTTTAGATTATAACATTTAAATGTAGTCTTGTTAGCTTCATATTTATACTTACTCGGATGTTCATAGTATAAGATTACTTTGTGGTGGACAAACACCATTCTCGTGAGTTTTCTCAGGATTCTCCCGTTTTCTCCCACTTTATTCATTCCACTATTTCATTCATTTTCTCATCATCACCGTCTCCCTTAGCCTAACCGGCATAAGTGTGGGACGTAAAACTTAAAGATTTCATTTTTTTTACAATATAAGATTGTTTTCACCAATTTTCCGTTCATATATATTCCCAACTCAGGATTTTGTGCAATTTTATCAAATTGAACATTCGTACACTTTCCCATTTACCTTATCTGGTGCGCTAAGAATGGATTAGTAAAAATTTCTTCATATCTAGTTTTATCATAATATCTTTTTTTTTTTAATCCGGTGATATGCAGATTTATGATTTAAGTTGAAACCAATTTGTGTTGCTCAATACCTGAAGTCATATGATGCTTTGCTTTCTATCATGATGCCCACTAAAGCTCAAGTTTTATTTTGCATCAAAGCAAAGATAACAGCAAAGACTTTACAAGTCAAGTGGTTGTGACGCGTTGACACGTCGTACAACACGAAGCATAGTGAGTTTTGATGTGTGTAAACGTCACGACGTAGCTCAATTTACACTTAACGTTTGTATTGTCTGTTTTCACTTTTTACTGGAGTAATTTTGTACACTTTTAAAGTTCAAATGTACTAAGAGAGATAACATAGAGATTTTAATTACTCACTGCGGGATCCCAAGCAATGAGCAAAACACTTGAGATATCCATCTCCATTTGAATGGTTAAATATTGTTCAAATATTAGTTCATATTGATTCAAGACAAAAATAGAAACTAGAAAATGTGGGCATGCTATTGGTGACTTAGGGTATCAAAACATTTCTAAAAGGTCGTTGTAATTTTTCAAGGCTTCAGGTCGTTGCAGTATACGTTATAGCATATAAAGATAAAATTATTGTTACAGTGAAACCTCTCTGAAGCGGACAGCCGTGGGGAATCAAAAATTGTCCGCTATAGAGAGGTGTCCGTCTTAGAGAGATTTCGATATTTTCTTACGTAAATTAGTAAATAAGGTTATATGTAATTACAAACTATTGAAGGTAATTTATCAAACCGTTCTATGACTGTGCGCATGTCGATATCTGCGGATTCTCCACAAATCGCTTTGAAAGAAATTTTGTCTAATCCGAAACTTCTCTAACCACTCGTTCGAGACCTTGAAATCTGAAACATTCATTTCTGTTGCTACCTCTAAATTCTTAGCTTTTAGCATCGACTCTAACACAGGATTTTTTTTTCATTCCGCACTCTATAAAAACATTCACTTGCACACCAACTTTGTTCAAAGCAATGAGACACAATTTTCATTCTCATTTTCACACCACAACTTTATTAACTTGTCTAGGTTTTATATGATCTCAGGTGCTTGAGTTTTACCGATACAAAAATTTTCAGCTATCCTTCGCACACCTCAGTATTCTTCGAAAATTCAATCAATTCGATTTTAACATTAGCGCTTCTCGTGGCATTTCGAAAGCTCACAACAACTTACACCTTATTGCTTCCGTCTACAAATAGAGGCACTAAGACAATATGCGAATACGTGAACAAAAATTACCAAACATGTCTTCTGCTTGATTCCAGCAAAACAGTAAAATGACGTGTCATCCCAAATGGCAGGCAACTGTCAATCACTTGATTCTAAAGCAGGTTGGGTGGGAGTGGAATGCAAGCAAAGGATATGAAGGTGTTGCTAAACAAAGACGCTTCATCTGAGTTTCTGAACAGCCAGTTGACAAGGAAAAATGTTATTACAATGTTTCCTTGGTGATATATGTATGCATTTCTGAAAATGTATTTTTTTCTGTATTTTTCAACTTGTTTCTAGAGAAAGTGTCCGTAATATGGAGGTAAATAATACCTATAAGAGACAGAAAAGACTGTCCGTGTCCGTACTAGAGAGTGTCCGCTTTAGAGAGGTTTGTCAACATGGTTTTTCCTATTACAGTGTTTGGGGATTACAAAATATGTCCGTTATGAGAGGTGTCCGCTTTATAGAGGTGTCCGTTAGCAGAGGTTTCACTGTATTAACAAGAAATACAAAATCGTAATGGTATCTCTACCTTCTCTTAATGAAATTTTAAACATGTCAAATGAAAAGAAATCTACTAAATACAATGTAATATTGAGATTGGTGTTTCGAAAGTAGAATTATATTTAACCCGAATATTTGTTTGCGAATCAGTCGGATTTTTCGATTGACTAGAGTGCATTGGTAGTTTTACTTGAACTTGCGTATAATTGCACTTATTATTAATTTATATTTTAATTAGTTCTATTCGTTTAAAACTCTACTGAATTTTGTGTCAGTAGTTAGATAAATATACTTTGAACAACTAACAAGCAATGTTAGTATAGCACGCCGATTGTCAAATTTCAACGTCATTGGAAAGTAAACTAGGTGTACTTTATACAGGATGTTTCAAAACAACGCCGACAACGTTTGGAAAGTGATTCCTGGCACCAAGATAAGACAAAAAGTATATACCAACCTGGGTGCACAAATGCTCCCCTTCGGAGTAATAGACTGCCGAAAACATGAAAAATGAACTTTAAAGGTCCATAGCTCCAAAACTATGGGACCTACCGTAGTCGGGTCAACACTTCACTTAGGAAGTAATATGTACGCTATCCAAAAATACATGTTTCAGAATCCTAAGGTATTCCGCGACAAGTTTTATAGAGGGAGTTTGACTACGGGCATATAATTTGAAGTTCTCATCAACTACTCTATAAAAATTGTTGCAAAAGTACCACACGACTGTGGAAATTCAATATTTGGATAGCGTACATACAAGTTCCTAAGTGAAGCCTTGACCCACCAACGGTAGGTCCCATAGTTTTGGAGCTATAGACCTTTAAAGATCATTTTTTCATGTTTTCGGCAGCCTATAACTCCGAAGGGGAGCATTTGTGCACCCAAGTTGGTCTATACTTTTTGTCTTATCTTGGTGTCAGGAATCACCTCCCAAACGTTGTCGGTGTTTTTTTGAAACACCTTGTATGTATATCGATAAATGGTGAAGATGGAAAAGTAAAATTCTAAAAGTGATATCGATAAACTTGGATACTTAGACGATAAAGTAGGATCTGAAAATGAAAAGAAAATTTAAGTCTTTTTATTTCTCGGGGAAGAGTAAACGAAATAATCATTTCTAATATAGCCAGTTTATTGGACATTACTTATTCATGCGGAAACACAAAACATTGGGAAAGACTAAACCAAGGTTACTAATAATCTTGGAGCTCCATCTACTCTGTGTAATGGGACGTGCGTTTGCAGAAACAAAGGATAATAATAAATAAATGATACGGAGTATTGTGGTTTGTCCCAGTTTACATAAATCCGAAGTATAAGGAGATTTATCGCAAAACGAAGAACTTAAAGAATTTTTCTAAGGGTTATGATTTTTTAAAGGAATGTGCATCATGATATCATACAGCAGGTTGTATAATGCCTGTAAGAGTATAAGGACAGCTCCAAAGAATCAGTCGTAAGTTGAAACAGTTCATAGATTTTTGGATTTAATTTCAATTTAAAGTACATTCTATCATCATATTTATCTGTAGTTTTCGCGTTATTCACATAAGATTGCAAAATTGTTTTAGTAAATATAAGTATTTCCAATTTTGAAACTGGTTAATTCACAATAATAACGTAAACATTATTTTTTATTAAAATGGCCTGAAAATATCAATAATATTAGGTAAATCGATCAACTAGTTTTCACTGATCTCACCAATGTCTCCATTTTTACATCATCGTAGAAGCATTGATACGGACTTATACAAGTAGCTGAAAATGGTTTTGTTCAAGAAGTAACAGGCAGTTCGATCAAAATTGATATGTTACACTAAAATAACTTTACTTGTAAGTAGATTTTAATATAGTTGCAAAAGTTTCCAGAAAAATTAAAAAAAGATTATGGAATTGTATTAGTGGTTATCTCAAGAATGTTATGTGATGTAATGGATAGTATTTCTTGTTGTTCATTCCTGTTACTTGTGATAAACTTGTTTTTGGTATTAAAACTATTTTCCTAAAAGTATATTTTCATGTTTATTTATTAGGCTCCATGACGTATGCGAAGACACTATATTAGTATAATAGAATAGCAGTTCAACTTGTGTAAATGATAGCCCACTATAGGGTGGCTACAAAGTCCCATTACCGTTTAATAAATGCTAATGTAAGTTTTCCCGTTACCCCTTGACCAATGCTATGTAAGTTATCTCCTTACCCCTTTATAAATATCTTACGCGATTATCCTACGGAATTCTTTTCTGGGCGTTGGATTGGTCATGGTAGTCCGGATCTGTCCGCACCACTTGCCTGGCCACTACAAAGCCCAGACCTCACCACCTGTGATAATGCGCTATAGGGGTTCATAGAGGGCATCATTGCACGAAAACGTTACGATACCACTGCCGAAATGCCAGAAGCTGTGAAATAAGCTTTCACTCGAGTTACACCTGCAGTGCTCCGCAAAATGTCGCAAAGAACCTGGCAGCGTATTATCCTTTGTCATGAGAATGACGGTCGACAGACTGATCCTTTGGACACTTAATGTTTCCTATCTCAACTAAACTTCTTGAAAGCATTGTTGTTCATGCCATTCAGTTCTTTCCGTACTTATTTACGTACGTTTAGTGGTTTATGTTACTTATTTTCAGGGGTAATGAGACTTTGTGGCCTTTAGCTCAAACATTTAAATTGATTATCCCAACCTTCTAAAATAAATACAGGAATTTCGGAAGTTCTATAATTTTAGAAAGAGAAGCAGTGAACACAAAAATGCAGATAAACAGTTCTTTAGCTAAGCGAGCGAAGCTGTTCGGGAAAATTTTAGTGTAAAATATTTAATGATTGTATTCTATGAACAATAATAAAAAAAAGGAGAAAAACCGCCTTGCAACTGGGTATTAGAAGAATGAAAAAACTTCAAGCTTCAGTTGGTTTTCCATTAAATGTTGTTTCTATTCAATGATCTAAACTGCTTGTCTGGATTTTTAAAAATATTGTTGAAGTCCTAAGTCTGTTGATTCGAGATCCGTTAAATCGTTGGTTTACTTCATTTGTTTTTGAATAGAATGAATAGTTGTCTGATAACAGACTTTTAATGTGGAACTCAAAAATGTTTTTAAAAAAGAAGCAGTAGGTTTGAGGTGCAAAATCATAATTTTTGTCGAATCTGGCCTCAGAAGACGGGAAAACTTACGAAATGGGATTTAGCACCAAAGGTACAGTCTGTTTCTTGGACGCTGAATCCATATCAAAAAGCCATTACTAGCTATCTCTTACATTTTTTGTTCTATGGCCATAAAGATTGAAACCTAAAGAAGTTCATTTTAACCACTTCCGGTTCGAATAAAGGCCTACGGAACGAAATAGAACCTATTCTTGGACCACTGTATCGAGTGCAAAAATTCACATCTAGATAGCAATTTACCGTTTCTGCTTTACAGAAATCAACATTGAAACCCTTAGTAGCAGTAAATTTGAGCCACTTCCAGTTTTGGTAGCCTTGTGGATAGTCATGATATGTTGTCTTGAGACACTGGACACACAATTAGACATGCCTGCTCCCGAAATTTTGATTCTCCCAATATCAAGGAGGCCAGATAAAACACTACACACAATAATCTACAATGTTTATTAGTGCTTCGTGAAAAAATATAACGAAATACCCGAAAAGATATTTTTAAACTGTAGTTTCACATAACATACAGCCTCGATGCTCAAGCAGCGCGTTAAAATTCCTTTCATCTGAATGCAACAACAACAACAACAACAACTACTACTACTACTACTACTACTACTACTACTACTACTAATAATAATAATAATAATAATAATAATAATAATAATAAAGAAGAAGAAGAAAAAGAAGAAGTAATATACGTATTAGTAATTGCTTTCTATGGACATTTTCTATTTGATATCATTTCTGTTGGAACATTTGCCTCTCACTGCCTTACAACTTATATTTATTTCTGTTCCGTTGTTTGGTGAATGGGGTCCCAGGTTCGACTCTTGGTGGAAGAGTCTTTGTGATTTTAACTGTTCTCGATGCTTTTGTGTCCTTGCCCCTGTCCTTTAAAGAGATACTGGAAAAACTGGAAAAGTGAGTGAAACGATTAAAATTAAGTAAAACGAGTAAAAATAGAAAACAAGTTAGAGGAACGCTAAATTAGTTAATTCTTAAAACAAGTAATCGTCGCACAAGAACCAGACGAACGTATCTCCAAAAATGTGGTTTTCGTTTTCTTCATGTTTCGACATAATTTTGAAAGCCCCACTATATGGAACATAAATGGAACATAACGCCATCCGTTTTCCTTGTCGATCATCTGTTGTAATGTAGCTCAATTACCATCTAATTAAAAACACATCTTTTTAAGAAAATACTATTTTTGTCCTTTTGCCTATAAACCTATGATAATGGAGTTACGTTCCTCTGGTTTTCATACGACGTAATCCAGTTGTCTAAAATATCAGATTCCAGTCAAAACGAATGTCTGTTGAGGGCTCGAACCCCTTTAAAGACCATTTTCTCTTTCATGTCCTTGCGTGTTCGTACAGGGTGGTCTAGAAGTGAGCGTACTCCGCCTTAAGTTTCAACAGTATAATGTTAGTTATGGTAGAATATCTGTACACAGTTACCTTGAAGTCTTAAGCGTCATAAACATCAGTATGATCACCATTCATGTCGTAACAAGCTGAATTCTGCGCCAAGTTCTCGCAGATGTTTTGCGGAGATACTCCGGAGTCACGAGGGTGAAGGTGTTTTCCACAGCTGCTCGTAATTCCTGCGTTGTGTGATATCGAGTTTTCTTACTTGTTGCTTTATGAAACCCCACCGAGCATTGTCTGGTTAAGTCAGATCGGGACTTCTTGAAGGCCACGCAAAAGAAGCTAGTGAAGATGCACAACCTCTTCCAATCCAGTGGCCAGAAAACGTCTGATTCAGGTAATTGGGCATGGGAATCGCCAAATGCGCTGGTTGCCAGACAATGCCAAGCAATGTTACCAAACAAATGTGGGTAAAACCTAAAACCGTCAGAGAACACCAATTAGGGGTACGCCCACTTCCGGACCACCTTGTATGTCTTTTTCTCAATTTAAAATTACTAATTTTTCTGGTGCATGGGGCCCTTGTTTCGATCTCAGCTCGCCCTAAGCAAACTTTGTGAAGGACAAACACTGTGTGCGTGGGTTTTCTCAAGGTTCTCCCGTTTCCTCTCACTTTCTTCATTTCACCATTTTATTCATTTCTCATCAACACCGTCTCCTTTACCCTAGCCGGCATAACTGTGGGACGTAAAACTCAAAGATTTCATAACTACTGTCTCTACTATTTCATCATGACTGAAATCTGAGTGTTTCGTCATTATTACAACATAGGAATCGTAAAAGTATGCAATTTGCTAAATACACTGGACATCCTTTTCGTCCTAAAGTCTGCTTCATGGAATCCTTGGTTCGATTCCAGCTCGCGCCAAGTGAGCTTTGTGGTGGACTAACACCGTATGTGGGGGTTTCTCGGGTTCCTCCCGTTTCCTTCCACTTTCTTCATTCCACTATTTCCTTCATTTCTCATCATCACCGTCTCCTTTAGCCGAGCCAGCATTAGCGTGGGACGTAAAACTTACAGATTCCATTTCATTTTTTCCTCCTACATAACACTGATGTTTTAAAATAGTGGTTTAAACGTCGGTTTCACAGGTTTCGAGTCCTGGGTTCGATTTCCGCTAAGGTAATTAAGGAAATTTTCATTTTCTGATTCTTCCATTATTTGACGAAGGATCGTATCTCAAAATTTCACTTTCTCAGACATAAAGAAAGAAATATAAATCCATAGAGGAGAAAAAAGTTAAATATGCAATAATTGATCAATAATTCCACAATTATTATCTGGAACAGGTGACGAGTTATTACATATTCAACTGCTTTCCTGTATACGTAATTATTATTTCTTCCCTTATGTCAGCAAAGTGAGATTTAGAAATACGACCCTTCGGTATATATGTATAACACGAAAAATATTCAGTGTCTCTTGGTCTTAAAGTTGAAAGGACTTTTTTACAGGGGAAATACCAGCATGTCTACAAAATGACTTCAGCCGTATCAATCTTCATTCGTACTGTCTGGGAACGTAACTTGTTTAGCAAATAATGATGAACGCATAAGGCACATCCCCTTAGTATGGGTAAGAAATGTGACTGATCAAGAACAAACGTTATCGTTTCTTAGCAATTATGGAATTGTTCCTAATTTTCTACTTCTTCTGCTGGTAGAAATAATATTTTTGTTCGCCATATCCAATACGTTCCATATATTTGTAACCAAAATTTGTAAACAGGAACAATTACTTACTATATTCGTATGTATATTTTGTTAAAATATCAATATAACGCATAAATAATCCTAATTCTTTTAGCCAACGAAAGAGCGAAGTGTTGCCGTAATGAAGACAAATCCTATGTATTTTGAGCATGACTATAACCTTACTGTCATCATTAGTCTTCAGCCACATTGACAGGTAACTACCGCAAATCAATCTTTCTCCATTGTTAAGGAATCAAAATTTTCGATCTGACAGATTATATCGTCCAGAAGCTGACACCTTCTTCCACTGTTTCTTCTTCCATAAACTAATCCTTCCAAAGTATCTCTTATAAGGTAATTCATCCTTAGACATTTTCCTAACCAATTTCTTTTCCATTTTGCTTTCAACTTCAGTATTCTTCTTTCTTCATTCACTTTTCTCAGAACTTCTTTATTCCTTATTTTTCTCTTTCCAGCTGATTTTTCTATCCTTTTCCTTATCTACATCTCGAACCTTATTATTTTGGATATAATTATAATTGTAGTAAAAAATGTGAAGGTGCAATAATGTGAGTGTAATTGTCCAGCTCGACATTATAGCACTGGATGGAAGACTCAGAGCCCGTTCATACAGTCACTTTTTCCAAACTTGCAATTTATTGAACATATCGTGATAACTTTGTGTGAATATTTATCTTTTATTTCATTAATGATGATAATTGGATTTACAACAGCAAAAGGACACGTTTGGTGTGGAGCATGTTTCCCGTATTAGTTCTCACTCTGCCTGGAAACGAACTTTTCAAAACGAGACTATCTGCCTCGTATATCATACAATATGTGCAACTTACGAAAAACTGAATTTTATTGTCCCATTTGTTACCACATAACCAACCCAGACAAGTAACATTTCGATTCTATAAGGTTGCTTACTGGTTCCCATTTAATTTTCTTGCGTTCTTCAATTTTCATGAGAATCTCGATGTAAAAGATCTGGAATTCTTTTTAGGCAGCCGGTTTTTTTCGAAAAGACAGCAGTACTGACTGAACGTCGCATGACCAGTTTATATTCTTAACGGTTATCTCAAGCTTTTCATTCGCACGTTACGCCACAGCAAAGATATATTGTTTCTTAGTTGTAGTAATTTCGTACCCCTTTTCATTAGCAAATTACCAAATATTTTAAAAATTCATATCGGATGATAATTTGCTAAAAGCGAAAAGGATATGGGAATTCTTCATAAAGCTGGGGGCACAATTCTTCGTTTTAAAGTAAGTGATTGATATTCATATTCGTAATGGTAAAGAAAATAAAGGTATCTACATTTCAGTGAGTGAACTTTATCTAAAATGTATTTTTTTTAAATTTATCAATGTTGTGTGATTAATTGGTTATCAAATATGTTTGCCTTAGAAATATATTTTATCATAAAAATTGGTTTGGCGTAGAAATTTCTAATTACATTCCGATTTGTGTTTATTTCAGTTTAATTTCACGTCCATCCAAGTGTCACTGATCATTGTAGAGATTTTAAACTGTCTTATAAATATTTGTTTTGGAGCTAAACGTTCAGAAAATGCAATATAGGCAATGAACTGCAATTTTAACACCAAAGCATTAAACTTAAAATTTACATGTGTAACAAATATTACACTTTTAATTATTTCATGTCTTCATGTTTTGAAAAATAAAAAAGCGTCCGAGACACAGTTCCGAACTCTCAGGCTTCAAGTTTAACCATTTACGAAGACTCAGTACCTCACCACGCTCGACTACCGTTAACACAAGTGTCTTGCAGCAGGTGTCTATACAAGAACGGAGAGAAAATGTAATTTCCTCTGCACAGATTTGTGGGAATTGTAGATCTATTCTCACTTTTTATGGACTTAATCTCTGAAAGAGTTTCCAGCTTTTTCTGAACAGAAATGTATACTTTGGTCGCCAAGATCTTGTTGCTAAATTTTCCTCTCCTCCCTCTTCAAAACGTCGTATCCATAAATACACAGTATGTCTTGAGACACTCACCTACTTAGGTATTTCGGATACGGTTTTACCGCTTTCTTTTAGGCCTACTTTCCTTGTTCGTGTAGCCAGACCAATATTCCTTCTTTGAACCATGACACCAAATATACGCTATGCTAGCAACCGAACAATAAGTAGCAAAATTTACTTTCCTAATTTCGCTATATGGGTTACAATATACCTTTTAAGCGAGCATTTAAAAAATGAATTAACGCCTCATTCTTCCTGACTAAAGTAACTAAGTAAGTTGGTGATAACATTTTGGCCAATTATCTCAGTAACTAGTATCCCAAAAGTAGGTTAAAAGAGCAAACTATGATTTAACTGACTACTGCTCGGTTACTAATACCCCACAAGATTTCTTCAAAAGGGCTGTCCTAACTGAGACTTGGCCACTTGAGCCTTCTTTCGGCAAGCCGAAACTTTCTGTGATTATTTCTATTTTGTTTAATTCAAACTTCTTTTCTGTTCTTTCCCTCCCCAGTCTTCATTTCTTGAAGACAACTATCAAGTTAGAAGACTTCGCCAGTAGGGGAAGCATAGTCGAGATGTTATCGTCGAGTCGATCGTCCAGAAATCTTAAGGTCTCTAGTTCAAATCCACTCTACTTCGAAATAATACTTTTAAGTTTAATTTGCTCTTAGAAGGTGAATGATAAATTATCTTTACTCAAAATTCTCCATTTAGAGATGAGATGTAAGAATCATGAACATATTAACCGAGAGAAAGAGAGAATGAAAATAGATCTTATTGAAATTTTAGTATCAAGAACATTCATCCGTATAGTTCTCGATTACTTAGAGTATAACGAGGGATGTCAAAGGTATACTTTTTTACTATTTGTGATATTTGAAACATGTTTTCTATTGATGCAATAGTGCTCACAAATTAAACTTCACACACTGAACATCTTGCTTTGCTTTCTTAGTGTTACTTTTTTTTTTCGATTTCATTTTCCGAACACACGGGAAACCAAACACCGGAAAATATTCTTGTTAACTTCAATATGTGAGTGTCACATAATAGTAATACATTAAAAAAAAGAAACTATGATGGATAAAAGAAATTCTTGCAAAACAAAGATGAGAGTCAAATCACCCCGCACGACATTTTTTTTTCTTAAAGTTTCAGTAGATATATTTGGTCTAGGAATTAATTCGTGCGGGTGGACAAGAGATGGCGCAACGAACGGAGCGTCCCACAGTTCCGTGTGTCCACACATGTGTTGCAAACCCCTGTCATCGCGTATCGTTCGTAGTATAGGGCAGTGGATTAAAGCGTCAACAACACCAGTTTGTAGTTAAGTGAACATGGCGCAATTTGTGCCTGATAAAGTGTTTTTGCGGGGTGTCCTGCTGCATTACTTTAACATGCAGAAAAGTGCGACTGAAAGTCATCGTATTTTGGTGGAAGTGTATGGTGACCATGCTCTAGCTGAGCGAACGTGTCAGAAGTGGTTTGCACGGTTTAGAAGTGGTGATTTCGGCTTGGCAGACCAAGAGCGAGCTGGACAGCCAAAAAAATTTCAAGACGAAGAATTGACAGCATTGCTCGAGCAGGATTCGTGTCAAACGCAGGAACAACTTGCAGCAGCATTAGGCGTTGATCAAACAACAGTCTCCAAACGCTTGAAAGCCATGGGAATGATTCAAAAGATGTCACATTGGGTTCCACATGAATTGAAAGACAGAGACGTTGAAAGACGAAAAACCATTTGCGAATTGCTGCTTCAACGACAGAGCAGAAAGGGGTTTCTGCATCGAATTATTACGGGTGATGAGAAGTGGATCCATTACGAGAACCCTAAACGAAAAAAGGCCTGGGTGAAACCAGGTGAACCAGGTCCATCACAACCAAAACGAGATATTCACTGTGCAAAGGTTATGCTGTGCATATGGTGGGATATGAAAGGTGTGGTGTACTATGAGCTGCTGCAACCGGGTGAAACTATGAATGGAGAACGTTATCGACGACAATTAATGCGTTTGAAGCAAGCTCTGGCCAGAACACGACCAGAATGGGAGAACAGACATGATAAACTTATTGTTCAACATGATAACGCTCGCCCACATGTCGCAAAACCGGTCAAAACCTATTTAGAAAATGTCGGATGGGAAGTTTTACCCCACCCGCCGTATTCACCAGACGTTGCTCCTTCAGACTACTACTTGTTCGATTGCATGAACAACGATTTGATTGGACAGCGGTTTACTTCTTCAGAAGATATCGAAACATGGGTCTCTGACTGGATCGCTTCCAAGGATGAGGACTTCTTTCGCCACGGAATCCGTACATTGCCTGACAGATGGGCGAAAGTGGTGGCTAGCGATGGACAATATTTTTCTTAAGGTATTTATGTATTTTGTGTTTGTACTACAGCTTCAATGTGTGCGTACCAACCGCACGAATTAATTCCTAGACCAAATATTTAAACTGAAAACTAAGAAAAGAGAAGTTAACGTTGAAACGATTAATGTATAACCTTCAGAGATTTTACAAAATACTGTAAAATATGAAATAAAATGAATGTTTAACCAACATTGATTTTTCTTCGGCATGTCTAAGAGTTAAATAAGACCTCTTAGTGACCTTCTCATGATAACAATCGCTCTGTAGATACTAAACGGTGTCCTCTATCCAATTTTTTATTCATTGCAGAGGCGTGGATATTTTTCTATTTTTTTCCGTTTGCTCCACTGCAAATGAATCTTTATATATAATAAATTTATAGTTCCATGAGCTGACATCTTTCGAACAAACTAGAGCACTTGTAGAACGCCTTACTTAGTTCTCAAACAACCAACATTAACTACATTACTGATGCCTAACGTTGCAGGATGTAAAAAATTGAAAGTGTGAATGCACATTTGCTCGTGGTAATAGAATCTATGCAGGAACTATACACTTAATCAAAATAAAACGCAAATGGTTGGCGAACTTATAGTTATGTTCTTGCTATCATACTTAAAAATTATTATCTATGTGAAAGTTATTTTAAAAAATGTCTACAAATCTGATCAGGATTATCTGGAGATCCGGATCAACGAGGTTGTACTGTACTATAAACTGGTAGAGGCCAGATATTTCAGTTTACATCCAATGAAAGTGTTATATTATTGTTCAATCTTCATACACATCAATGTATTGCTTTATGAATCGAGTGAGTTTGTATTTCTGTCTGAAATACAACATTTAAACTTGGTGACCTGTGGCGTTTTTTTGACATTTGGAGATCATATACTAAACTTTGGATAGGTTATTTATTTGTATGTTGAACTACCTGTTACTCGATTAAATTATCATCATAGAGAAAGCTGTTGAATTTTGTGCTATTACAACAAATGTCACACATGATATGGTAGAGGTTAGGGGTCACAATTTTCGATTTATATATTGGGAAAATTAGTTTTTTAGTTCATTCTTCATACAATTTATTAGTCTATCAGTCGAAAATGGTATTTTTCCATATCTCATGTAATTTTCGTGACATATGACCTCTTTTAATATTGGTGACCTATTTTTATTAAAGTACACTAAACACTGGATTAAATTATATTTATATAACTTATAAGTTATTAAACTTTATGTTATTCCGAGCAAGGTCACAGGTGAAGAGATTAGGAGTCACATTTTACAACTAAAGGGAATTGTTTTTTTTTTTAATCTAGTTTTATACATAATTAATTTATACTTCCATCAGTCGAGTTATGTTTATACTTTTCATTACCTAAAATCGGGCACATGTTACGTGATCTTTGACCTCTTTTGATAATGCTGACCTTCTAGACTTCGAGTAATCTTGGATAGGTCGTTTATCTGATTGTTGAATTACATTCAACTTGAATAATCTTTATGCAGCAACCTATTGAATTTTGTGATATTCAATCAAATGTCACAGACGACCTGGTAGATGGCAGGAATCGCAGTTTCCAATTCAACCAATGGAAATTTTAGTTTTTAAATTCAATTTTCTCACATAATCGATTTATTGCCCTATCAGTCGAGTATCTTGGTATTTTTAAGTGGACCTACCCGAAACAGAAAACACAAGCTTCGTGATCTTTGATCTCTCTTGAGAGTGATGACCTAATTGTTAGCTTTAGACTAACCTTGGGTAGGTCCTTTATGTATATGTTGCACTACACTTTGTTCGACTGAATCGATTTGTTGCAGGAATTGGGTGAAATAAGTGCTATTAACCAAAATTCACGGTTGACCTGGTACAGGTGAAAGGCAACATTTCCACCCATTTCTTATTACTGCATCGTTTCCCATCCGAAATTATGCAAATATACTAATTTGTGGGGGTTAAAGATCGATATTTCGAAAAGTAGGATGTATACGATAATTTAACATTGAGCTGCCATAAGGAAAAAGATTAGATCTTAACCTTTGATCCTGTAACTCATTAATCCTTTATGCTCTCAATTTTGCTTTAGTGTCACACAAAACTTCGGACATTTATCAATAATCCCACCAAGGAGTGATAGAGACCATGATTGGTAGCAAATGGAATATTATAGCATACCACATGCAGTGTATCAATCAGTTCCATAAGAGAGGATACAGGCGGAAATCAGCGCCGGATTCGTGTTTCCAAAACGGAAAATTTGTTCAATTACCTTCAGATCAGGAGCTTGGACGGGCCAGAGGAAGTCTTCAACTTTATCCTGATTTTCCTTAAACTGCGCAGCAAGAGTTCCAACTGTGTGAATGGAAGCATTATCATTCTGCAATATGGCGTCATTGTCTGGAAACATCTGAACTATATGATGCACATGGTTTTCGAAATTAGCGACGTAATCACAGGCAGTGACGAGGCCGATAAGCGTCAGTACAGGAGTCACTGAAAACCATTATATTGTGGTCCACAACATCACAGAGATTCCGCCAAGCTCCAAGCTTCACTGTGGATTATTCGCTTTTGGGGGGGGGGGGGAGGGAGCTTTCGCCATCGTATAAACAGGACCAGTAGTTTGAAATAAGGTGAATGATGACTAATCCGACTATATCACACGATTCAATTCATCAGCTGTCCATGTGCTGCGAACATGCTACATGGACAGCTGATGTAGCATGTTCGCAGCACCAATCGTCAACTAACTCGCGGTGAACTATGGTTGTCGTTAGGGGTAAAAGTGGATCTGAAAAGGTAGGGGGACGGATGTTGTCACGCCGCCCCCCGTGCCTTTCTTTGCCCATTGTAATTTTTTAGGAAGTAGAGGGACGCTATAGATATTTTTTGGAAGTAGGGTAACGGCGTTCTGCCGCGTTCCTCCTCACTTTTACCCCTGGTTGTCAACACAGGCTGTGGAAGGTGCTGCTTGATTATTTCATGACTTGCATCGTATTTGCATGACGATTCTCAGTGACAGTGCGCTTCAATGCTCGGAAGGATTTGTCACTAAGGCCTTTCTTTCGACTATTGTTCTTCTTCGCCAATGTTGCTTTGCCGTAAGTTTTGTAGGCCGTCATTAAGTTGGACAAACACTGTTCCTCGCGACACATCGTACACACTTACCATTTTCGTCACGCTTACACCACAGCCGGGGTCCAATAGTTTGCTCTCTTTTGAAATCAGAGAGGTCGCCCACTTTCACTATCACAGTTTGCTCAGTTCATTGTACACTGCCGTTCTATTGGTCCTCACGAAATATATTTGCCTAACATGCTCCGGTTGCCACCTGTTCGTTTTCAACCCAAGATACCTGATGTGTTCTTATCTTCAGATCTTTCCATTAAATTGGCAAGTATATATATATATATATATATATATATATATATATATATATATATATATATATCGGGTGTTGCAAAATAAGTGTTACAACACTTGGGAGGTGACTCCTGCCACTGAGACAAGAAAAAAAGTTCTCTTCAACTTTCTGCTATCGGACATAGTTTCAGATCTACAATGTGCCGAAAGCGTGGGAAAATGACTTTCGGACGCCGGTAGTTCGAAAACTATCCAACATAAAGAAAGCGGGTAAAAATTTCACTGAAGAAGTCATACCTGCTCTATTGAATTTTGCATGTATCACAATCCTACCATGCACGCGCAAGGGATTCCCCAAAGGAACGTAGGGAGTCCCGGATAATCTGCCAAATGAAAATTGGTCTAAATTGATATGAATTGATAGGCTTTCTACCAGGTAACAATAATTCGTTTGTCTTAAGTCGATATCTGGAACAAATACAAAATGGCGGACACCTTTATGCCCGTTGCGTGTGGTTGCATAATCGCCAGGTACGGATGCTGGCCAACACTGACGTTCTGAGTATTAATTGTAGCGAATTTGTACTCAAATGCTCTAGAAAGACATCTGGAGTGTCGGTAGACCACAACAGATGAAGCAGGGTGATTCACATGTGTGGAAACACTTAACGAAAAATGCCCAGAAATGCACTCATACTCAGTAAACGTGAGTTCAAAGCGTCGGAAATGTAAGGATTAGCGTCAAGAACATGAAAGCCCTTGCCAATTCACCAATAATATTCCTTCAAACCAATGCAATATGATGTGCACGGTTGCATACCAATAAGGATGCAACAACTGAGGCCAAGTTCAAATTGTGCAATGGACTCAGTAAGAAACAGGGTAAACTAAATGAATGTCACTAGTGGGATCGCATGATCGATATTGAAATGTGGCGAATGTGTGTGTTGATATCAACATGTAGCTAATGAACAAATGTCAACATGTCCCACTACTGCCGGGACTCGTCCCACGTGCGAAAAATAGGAAAATAACTACTCGGGTCTTGAATCTGAAGCCGTGGGCTCCCAGTAGGATTGGAAACTGCGACCGCGCGAGCAAAAGCGAGCACTCTAGCCCTGAGGTTCGAAGGAGCCTCACTTTCTCTGTATTCGTTTCTTTGAGGAGTACCCACTTTGTTTGGCAAGCCCTCTTGTACAGCCTCCCGACATACTTGTGTGTTTCATTTTGTTACTCCAACTGCACAGTTATAAACAGAGCTTTAAGACGTTTCTACCTATTTCTCATGTCGTTTTATTTTCCATATGTATGGTGTTCCAGCTGTAGTGTTAAATGTGCCAAATCGGTTCATTTTCGTCTTTGTCTTGGCATGTGCACTGTGTGTAAGATACCAATTTCTGGAGGTATTTTCCTATATTTCGAGTACATCATATGTCTCAGAAGACGTGGGACATGATACAAGTTTGTCATTTTCACACTCTATCAGAATTTGAACCATGCATTAAGAGATTTCTTTTCATATGTGTCGACTGTGGGACAATGTCCCAAACAAAGAGGGACATTGATACAATCGTGTTCTAGTTACGTTCTACCAAAAGGTGCATCAGATGTAATAGGAGAATGTACAACGTTATTTTCCTAGTTTTCGCAGGTGAGATGGTGTCCCAGCAGTAGTGTGACATGTTGACATTTGTTCATTAGCTACATGTTGATATCAACACACACATTGGCCACATTTCAATATCGATCATGCGATCCCACTAGTGACATTCATTTAGTTTACCCTGTTTCTTACTGAGTCCATTGCACAATTTGAACTTGGCCTCAGTTGTTGCATCCTTATTGGTATGCAACCGTGCACATCATATTGCATCAGTTTCAGGGAATATTATTGGTGAATTGGCAAGGGCTTTCATGTTCTTGACGCTAATCCTTACATTTCCGACGCTTTGAACTCACGTTTACTGAGTATGAGTGCATTTCTGGGCATTTTTCGTTAAGTGTTTCCACACATGTGAATCACCCTGCTTCATCTGTTGTGGTCTACCGACACTCCAGATGTCTTTCTAGAGCATTTGAGTACAAATTCGCTACAATTAATACTCAGAACGTCAGTGTTGGCCAGCATCCGTACCTGGCGATTATGCAACCACACACAACGGGCATAAAGGTGTCCGCCATTTTGTATTTGTTCCAGATATCGACTTAAGACAAACGAATTATTGTTACCTGGTAGAAAGCCTATCAATTCATATCAATTTAGACCAATTTTCATTTGGCAGATTATCCGGGACTCCCTACGTTTCTTTGGGGAGTCCCTTGCGCGTGCATGGTAGGATTGTGAAACATGCAAAATTCAATAGAGCAGGTATGACTTCTTCAGTGAAATTTATACCCGCCCTCTTTATGTTGGATAGTTTCCGAACTATTGGCGTGCGAAATTCATTTTCCCACGCTTTCGGCACCTTGTATATCTGAAACTATGTCCGATAGCAGAAAGTTGAAGAGAACTTTTTTTCTTGTCTCAGTGGCAGGAGTAACCTCCCAAGAGTTGTAACACTTATTTTGCAACACCCGATATATATATATATATATATATATATATATATATATATATATATATATATATATATATATATATATATAAAATGTATATGTGTGTTTGTATGTGTGTGTGTGTAGAGAGAGAAAGAGAACATACAATATAATTATATCAAATCACCCTATGTCAATAGTTAGATGAATAGATAGAATTGTGAGCGTGTGTTTGTCGAGTATAGTACTTCAGAGAGACAATTCAATAACGAAGTCAATAACTCAGAGGCCATTCTCCAAACTGCACGCACCTTCTATTGCCGCCAATAATAGCGCATGATATAACAGCATGCATGCCGACAAAGTAGTATGTTTTGTAAGTGGATACAAACGAGGTGACTACACGTAACTCAGCGTTCATAGAAACACTTCAATTGAAGATAAACAATCAAAATGGCTGCACGTTATTTATAACTTATTAGTAGAATACGCCTTCAAGCTTACTAAGCAGTTCTAAAGGTAACTTTTATATATTTTTCTACTTCTACAGTTTCACCTTTAAGTATATTATTCTACAGAATGTCCGAAGAGTCCTTTACCATTGAATATGCCTTCCTTGAAAGTTCAACTTAATTCTAAATGCTGGGTTTTTATTTCTTCTTATGGGGATTACCTTTTTTCTATAGTATGCTAAACTCTTGTCCTCAATCCTGATTTATATAAGATTTGATGTCTAATTCTGATAATTTTAGCATTTCCTACGAGACAAGAAATGTGAAACAAAAAATTGCAATTTTGAAATCGAGATGAAGCGAGAAATTTCAAGAGTCTGATGGGCAATACCAGTTCACCCAAATCTTAGTTTTTAAACACTATTTAAGTGTTACCTGGTTCGTAGTATAAAAACTATAAATTAATAATGTGATTGTACGAACACATTGAAGAGAATTTATATACATTAAATGTATGTATGCATACATGCATGTTCGCTACACTCACTTTTATAAAATTGTGTTCATAAATGAAAAGGGCTTCGCCTTATTTCTAATGCTGAAAATTTTAATTTCCATTATTTATAATGAAAATTCGCCGGCCTAATGCTTTTCTAATGTTAAGTTTATGGGCATTCCATTTCCGGTGATTATTCCTCAATGGTATGTATGTCCGATCGGAACATGCGACAGCTTATGGCACTCAGCGCGCGCTCTCGAATCACCATGTCGAATTTTGTTAAGAACGATTCAGACATTTTGAAGGAGTATAAGAACAAACGAATGTCTAAGTAGAGTAAAATGGAGATTCGCTCCAATAAGAGTTATTCGAGATTTGATTTATCGCACTCTATCATCCCCGGCACCAAAATGAATATAAATCTTTCCAGTCTGCATGGTCCGAGAGAAATATTAAAAATAAAATAAAATAAAATAAAAGCCAGCTACTTCAAACTGAGTTATACAGAGGTTTTAAACAAACTGTAGAACGAAAGTTATATTACGCAATTTTCTCCACTTACCTGCTTTAAAGATTTCTGACACCTCTTTTGTTTCAGCAGGAACATATACCCCCCCCCCAAAAAAAAACTTCCTACATGCAGCTGAACAGGTTTTCTTCTAAAGTGTGAGAGAGTCTGCATTTGAATACTATTTGCTAAAGAGTGGCATGTAATAGGAGCTTAATTTACGTTAGCTCCGTCGTGGTACGTAGTAGTAGTTTTTTTTTTGTTTCATTTTTTAAACTCCAGTTCCCCCCCTCCCATTTGTTTGTCTGCAAGAAACTCCACAGCTGAACACTTTGATGATTGTCAAGTTCATTTTTACGTATACCGTTCATTTTTACGACTCATTTGAAGCTTATAGATCAGTATAACAAATGTTTCAATGTACAGTACATGGTACTTATGTAAAAAAATACTTATATGAACGTGTGTGATCTTTAATGTTACATGTTATTTTTGGTCTTGTATCCCCATCTCTTTCCACAGTCGCCTGGGGAAACTTATTTTCGGACTCCCTTTCGTAAAATGGAAAATTACAGTTTTGTATTCAGTTTCAGAATGCATTCTAAATATATGTAATTTTTATTTTAAGTTTTCTTGTAAATGCCGTCTTTATCCTAAAATCACTTCGAATATGTAATGAAAAATAACTGTAATATAGGTAGGTTGGTCCGAATGATATATCCAACCCGGGTGCTTCATTTCCAGAGGTCAGAAAAAAAAAAAGAAAACTACAATACCTTGTTAATCAAATTAGAATGCCATCATCAACTCCACGCTCTTGCCATTGTTCAGCCAACGATTGTGCTCGGTGACACAAGTCTGGAGTCTGCAATGCGAAGTCTTCATGGTATTTTGCACGGCCCAATCAGCAAAGATCTTCCCTTCCCAGATGAGATCAAGATGCTGGAAGCATGGGCGGCGATTAGGGGGGGGGCAAGAGGGGGCAGTTGTCCCCCACTTTTTTGAAGAGACGATCTAATTTATATAATTTCATTTGGAAATGTAAACAGGGTGTCCACACAATTTGGAGAAAAGATCTCTGACTTTTCCCTGACCTTCCATGACGAAAGTTCCAGATTTCCCTGACCCCTGAATAACTTAAAAATATAGAGAAAAGAAAGAAACTCCAGTCTCCACACTCCCCATAGTTGGCCTTGTTCTCTTCCACTTCTGTTTCTTTCTTTTTTCTTCAATTTCTTTCCAAAGGAATGTAAATTTACAAACATATGCATTAGGCCGATATTGATTAGGCCTACATATTACACAAAATGTAAAGTTACAAACGGAAGTGTGCAGTATACAGAGTACTTAAGATATGAAAAAAATACACATTATATGCTTACACATTATAATATCAATTCTCTCTCCTCTTCTCGTCTCCAGCATTTGTTTCTCTTTTCTTTTCCAGATACACCTGATATTGTCTCATTGAACTTCTCACTAAATTTATCATACCTCTTGTAATTATTAATCCTGATGATCCACCTATTCTCATCACAGAATCATATATGATCCGTTGAGCCACCAGAGATTCTTCTTGTAAGTTGTCAACAACGAGAATTTTATTTATTGTGAAACTACTTTCAAAAAATGCGTTTCCGTGAAAGAAGATAAAACAATTTCATAACTGACCATAAGTCAACGAAGTTCTTCCCATTTCCTAAGTAAAAAAAAAACTCATCAAGTCCAATACAATCTCTATCATTGGCTATGAATTCATTCGAGTGTTCTTTAAATTCTTCAGTCTGAGCTTTTATTGTGAGCTGGAGATAATATTTCTTCGCGTTCTCAGCCACTTGTTCAGATATCCTCTAGGCACCATGTAATTCTTCTAGAACAGCGTCTACTCTTTTGAGCAAATATGCCAGGATGCAGTTAGATATGTTTTTCGCAGAAAATTAATTTCAACAACTATATCAGAGAACACTACATTTTGCATCCAGTAACGGTAAAGAAGTCAACCCTATTTCATAAATTCAGTAATTGAACATCGGACCTAAATCGATTTTTCCCTGACTTTCCCTGACCAATCTGCCATTTGTCTTCCTGTGGAGTTAAGAAAGCTACAGGAATTGCGTTTTAATTGCAATTCAAAGCAGTTAATATTGCAATTGCATATTTCCTTAAATGTCATAACATATGCTTGCAGTACTTACTGTATTTCATTTTCTAAGAGTAAAAGCATTCATTTAATGGCATGCGTTGAATTAAAAGTATAAGTTGTTCATTAATTCCCAGTTTTAATATAACTTCTGCAAAACAAACATCATTATTCATTACTATGATTAATATTGTCCTTTCTATTTATTTGTTTTGCAAATTTGTTATTAAATAATCTGATCCCACAATTTCAAAGACAGAATTGTAAGATATTCATGAGCAAGGAATCAAATCTCTTCTTGTACTTCGTTGTTTAAGAGTATAAAGGGCTAGGTACCTACCTGTATTGCTCTTACGAATTTACTTAATAAAACAGAAATACGATATACGGCATTTTAAGTGAACAAAGATAGTATCCTGTTCGTTATGCAACCTTCCATCAACCATTGTTAGAAACAACCAGGAAATCTAACATTGATATACAATTGTTAAGATCATGTCTTCCCCCCCCCCACTTTTAACGTCCAACCGCCGCCACTGGCTGGAAGAGATGGTTGTCAGTGTTAGGAATATTAGAGGAATAGGGTAGGTAAGGTAGAGTTTCATATTGCAATTCATGGAGAGTCAGCGCCATCCTTTGCGTCACGTGTGGGAGAGCAATGTCGTGCAGAGGACATCATGTCTCTTGACCACTTTTGGTTGCTTCCACACAAGTTTGCAATCCATTTCATAGAGTTAATACTATAGCGATCTACGTTGTTCATTCCTTATAATCAGAGAAATGCAAACCTCCGAACGTCGATTCTTGTTGGCTGGTATCAATTCATGCGACATCTATTAGCGCAACTTTCTTACATACCGATTGCATGATGTCGCCGAAAATCCGTGCTGTCTTAACAGATTATGGGTCCATGCGAAAACCAGTGTGCTACGAATAAATTTTATACATGGTACTAATGTAATAAATGTATGTAATTTTGATTGTGGGATCTCCGGGCAAGTAGGAATCGGGCCCATACATTGAAACAGCCTTGACGGTATGGCGTATTCCTTATACTAAAAATACAAATTGCACAGCAAAGCAACGTTTATTATAAAATAATAAATCTGTGACAGTTTCGCCAACTAATAGTGACTGATGAAGCCAATATGTTCAGTTAGTTGGCGAAACTGTTACACATGCGAGTGTATTAATGTTACAGTGTCTAACGAAGCCAATATGTTCAGTTAGTTGGCGAAACTGTCACAGATTTATTATTTTATAATAAATGTTGCTTTGCTTTGCTCAGCAATTTGTATTTTAGTGTAAGTTATTGAATATAGCAAAGCTAGTATGAATCAGTTAGTTATTGGCGTATTCCTAACTCGTCTGTCGCAGGACCACTTTTCCTCAGGATCCGCTTTCGTGGTGTTCCTTAAGATATCATCAGAACATAATGTTGCTCGGTGACGAAGGAGCTAATTATGCAATGATGTATCACCGGAACGAAATTTAAGAAATTAATGGCGAATAGTGCGTTCATTCGCTATTCCTGGCCCAAATGCACGGTTAATGTTTTTGGTGGCTTGCTGTGCAGAATGTCCCAGTTTGAACTTGTTATTTATTTATAAATATTTGTGGGCTTTATCGGCATCTATGGCTTTAATCCCGTTATATACCAAGAATGACGTCCTTTGGCGAGCACACTACCCGAGAAAGGGGAAAGAAAGAAGGGAATGAGGCAGAAAGGAAACGGTCTGGGACCTGTATGTTAGATACCATTCCGGCATTTGCCTGACGTAAATGAGAGAAATACAGAAAAAACTCACTTAGGATGGAAAAGCTTTCGGACCGAGTGTTTCAACTGGCAGTCGAACCCGGAACCGCTCGCAAAAAAGCGAGAACGTTAGTGACCATGCTACCAAGGCCATACAGTAAAAAATCGTAAAGAAAAGTCACTCGTAAAGGTGTGTTCTCCACGGTACACTTTCATTCGATCCTGTGAACACTTCATTGCCTTCTGATTGTCTGGGTACCGCAGAGTGTTCTCTGGACGTGTATAGAGTTTGTAACGTTAGACGCGTGTTGAAATTTGATCTCTGTATTGTGTTGCTGAGGCTCTCATCAGATGTCAAAACGGGCATTTCACTTGCACCAACCTAATATGTATCACACAATTTAACTACAGCACCACGATGGATCTGTGTTAGAGTGCGCTCCTCTGTACTAGGAGTATCTGGTTTGATTTCAGGCCAAGTCAATTTGTGAAAGAGAACATTGTGTCCATGAATTTTTCGCGATTCTTCCGTTTCCTCCCACACTATCATTCCTCTAATTCCTTGGTAACCATTCACTCTAATTACCGTAATCATCTGTCTCCTTTATCTTAAAAGGTATATGCGTGGGACATTTCATTTCGTAACAGACAGGAAACAAAATTTATAAAATGGAAACTTGCGATTTTTGATTCAGATTCTGAGTTGTGTGTGTGTGTGTGTGTTTGTATGTTTTGCTTCCTTCTGCAGCACAAGGATTATAAAGATTAAGACTTACTACTGTCGTGGGGTCGTGCCATGGCCTTTGGTAAATCTGGTGTAATTGACGAGTCCACAGGCTATAATCACGATCAATGTTTGCAGTAGAGACTGTCCCACGTCAGTGGCCTCGGCAGATTCAGAGTGTGTTTGAGAAATCAAACTATTATTTCAAAACTTTTCTTAAATATCTTCTTTGCTTTAATCGAGCTCGAGTATGTTATGATAAATTAACCTTAAAATGTAGAACACAAGATGAGCAATGTGATTTTGTTAAAATATGGAATACTGTAATAAACTCTTAAATAATTAACTTTCTCAAGGAACCAAACCTCAAAAAATTTTTAACAAAAAATGACAGTGTACCCCCCTGTATGATTCACATGTGAAATATGCTATGTAAATAACAAAGAAACTTTTTTGAAGGATGTTATAATGTAGAGCAGTGGTTCTCAAACTTTCCGATAACGCGGATCCCTGTTCATTCGGAAAGTGATCTGTGGACCCCCGTGCAAAGCTATCTAAAATTTCTCATAATATTTAAAAAATATATACTAATTAGAATTCCACTTACAAGAAAGAGAACAAGAAAAATAATGCAATAAGTAATTTATTCTAAAGATACATGATTGTTTCCTACTCAAAATTGGAAACATGATTGATATGATTTGTTTCAATTGAAAATTCAGTAGCTTTCAAGACTGAAAATCAATGTCTTTTTTTTTTTTTTTTTTTTTTAATCCACTTGATAATGTTTTCAAATGTAGGGTCAGTAATGTGAGGAATGAAATTCTTTATGTTTTTCCATAATTGCATTGAAATCTGGAATAAGTTTTGTCACCATCAATCTTAGGTCCGATTTCACATTAAGAAGATTTCGTTTTAAGGTTTTAGTACTGCAAAGAACAAAAACGATCTGTTCACATAAATAAGTGGTAGGAAAAGGCATCAAATGTTGCAATGTCTTTTTAGACAACTCTTCATACTCACAGCGCACACGCAACCATAAGCTACAAAGTTCATTTTCTTTGAAAACATTTTTCCATGAAGTATCGCAGGATAGTTCCAATAGCTGTTCTTGCTCTGTGCTGGATAGATTCATACCTTGTATGTCATGGATTTTTATACAACTGAAAGGATTTTCAATCCAACCATTACCAGGTTGTGGGACAGAGAAATACTCTCGAAAACTTGCAGCTAATGCTTTCAAGTGTCCTACAAGTGTTATGTGCATTTCAGTAGAATTTTTTCATCCTGAAAAATCAATGAAATCCTTGAGCACTGGAAATGATTAGTTATTGTTTTGTACTCGAACTGCCCACAGCTGCAGTTTCTTAATCTTAAAAACACTTCTTGCATAACAGTTGTGAGTTCCATTTTATTACAACACATTTTAATTTTTAGGCGTCGCGGACCCCCTGACTAGGTCTGGCTGACACCACTTTGAGAACCACTGTATACAAGATCTGCCCATAGCTATCTTTCTCCCCGTAACTCGGTGAAGCCGAAACACAAGTAAACATCGCTAAACCTGATTGATTCCTTTTCCTTCCACCATCAATGTTGGCTCAAAACATGCGAATGGTTTTCTGTATGCGAACATGTACAGCCTTATGGAGAGTGGTTTTGACGTATGATTAGCGTCATACTAAAGGCTTGAGTACTGCAGGAAACATATGTTAATCGAACTCTTTAGTATGGCACTAATCACGCGTTAGAACGACTATGCATATGGACCGTTGTGTTTATTCTGCTTATTTGTGTTTAAATCTCTGCTTTAACATCCAAAATCTTTGCTATGTGCAAGATCTTTACATGGTTTAAAATGGGCATGTACTTACTTGTGCTCTGGCTTACTAATCTCAGTTGGATTCGTGCTGACTCGCACTTGGGCTCACTTCCTCAGCTTAGCTCGAGCTTACAACCATCAATGGGGCTCGAGCTCACTGCCGTCGTTGAAGCTTCACTCATTTCAGCTCGGGTTTCTTACCTTCAGTGAGCTCGCGCTCTCTATTCTCCTTGAGACTCACGCTTACTCGGCTCACATCCTTAGCATTTACTAGGCTGTTTGCAGCTCGCGATCACTAATTTCTTTCGAACAAGATTTGGACTTGAGCTCAGTAATCTCACTTTGACTCGCGCGCACTTGTGCTCGGCCTTATTTCCCTCAATTAGGCTCGATCTCACTGCCGATAGTGGGGCTTGCACTTATTTCGGCTCGAGTTCACTACCTTCACTGGGGCTCGCGTTCACTATTCTCGTTGAGGCTCGCGCTTACAAGGGTTCAAATCCCTCAATGAGGTTTCCACTCACTAACCTCCTTGGAGCTCCCGGTCATCAATTTCCTTCGGGCACGTTCTCACTAGGAATCGAGCTTACTACCTTCACTGGGGCAAGCACTCAGCCGGACTCACTACTCTCAATTGTATACCCGCTCGGTTCACTATCCTTATTGGAGCCCGGGCCCACTCGCCATCACACTCACTAATTAAGTTTATTCTCGGTCTTGCTGCTAACATCAGACGAGATCGCGCTTTGACTTACTTTCATAAACTGAGCTCACACTTACTATTCTTAACGGAGCTCGCACTCTTGCATTCATTTGGGTTCACGTTCAATAATTTCGTTCAGGCTTTGGATCATTATCTTCAATGGTACTCGGGCTTATTATTTTTAGTGAAGTTTGGGGTCTCTCGATATCGCTCTACCAATTTAATTTGTTTTCGCTCTCACTCACACTCGGGCTCGCTATTTCGCTCACTTCTCTTAACTGGGCTCGATTTAACTACACTCAACGTGAATCGTGCTGACTACCCTCAGTGAAGTTTATTCTCATTTGGGCTAACGGTCAGTAATTTCGTTTGAACTTGAGGTCATTACTTTCAATGAAACGTGGACTCACTAACCTCAATTTGTGTCGCTATCGGGATCACTTCCGATTCTTTGCTACATTTTCAAGAAATAGCACGTAAGACATCCAAAGATGGCGGAGTGGACCTGGCGAAGCTGTAACGTATGGCTTCATGATTTTGCAATATGGGCATCAGGGGCAGATCCAGGGGGGGGGGGGCGATCGCCCCCCCCCCCAGAAGAGGAAACTTTCTTATTTTAGATATATATAAATAAAACCCATCCCAAAGTTTGGAGCCCTTAAAAGTAGCAGTATGACAACCCACCGCCCCTTCCCAGAAGTCGGTCCTGGATCCGCTCCTGATGGGCATATTCTCTATTTTATAACATCGTTGTTTTTCTTTTAAACACTTTAATAACATTTTCCCTTTGTGCTTGAAACGAGTCCGAAAGTGTAGGAAGATCAGAAGATTATAAGAACAATATCAGTATAAGAACAAAACAAATATTGTGGGAAAATTTTCAAAACCCAACTTCCTTACATATATATTAAACAATTCGATTTTAGATCCGAATATATCATATCCAGTCTTCGCTGACACGATTTTTTAACTGTTATTTACTTGATAATTCCGATTGAATTCCAGTTGCTGAGTGGTATCTAAATGTGCTTTTCATGCGTGTAATCTCTTCTTCAATCGCCTCCCGTTACAACCCCACATGAAACTGTTTCATCACATATAGCATCATTGCTAGAACCTGGAAATCGATGCTAAGCTATAAATAAACTAGTGATAAACTTTCGAAAAATTTAAACTATACAACTTTTAAAAATGCAGCTAGTTAGGTTATGAATAATTTTATGTATACCTATGCTTGTAATTAATTCGTTAGAAGTTGACGATTACATTAATCAGTTTAAACTCTTGTTAATTTTTAATTTAGTGAACTAAATTTTGCAGGATTTAATTTCTAATTGATAATCGTAAAAATGAAACCATGTAAAATGGATATTTTGTAAGAACTATTTTTTGGCTTATTTCAAAATCGACACATGCTTTTCTACAGCAGTTTTATTATTATTATTATTATTATTATTATTATTATTATTATTATTATTATTATTATTATTATTATTATTATTACTAATGCAAGCTCCTTTTTTTAAACTGGCCATAACTTATCTGGAAACCTGAGTTATGGACTTTGTAACGATGAAACCAAAAAGTACATAATTTACATTGATACTTTCTCTCAATTTCATGACTTTATTTGTATCAATTATCAGTTTTGAATGAAAACAATAATTATTCATAATACAGCAATCTTCCTATGACCTTCATCATGTCCATTAAACTTTTATTGTAACTTTCACAACTATAAACGATTCTCATTTCATAATCAAAATAGCAAATTTCATCATATCCATTAAATTTTTATTTAATGAGCGTCAACGAGGGCTACAGCCCTCCCCTTGGATCCGTGCTTGTATATGTAAGGTAACCAACAAAGTTTCGTCGCTTCTTCACCCACCGTCTTCGAATGTGATATGTCGCCGAAGACGTACCACGAAGATCAAAAATAGTCCCCATCAGCATCAACGGTCTTCTGCCAACGTTCTGCAAGGCCTTGGATTCCATCATGGTAGAACTTGGTGGGCCGTGAAGCGAAGAACGTATCAAGTGCGTTTTGCACTTCTATTAGGGATTTGAACTGGCCTCCTCTAAGGTGATTGTTTAAGGAATGGAGCAGGTGATAGTCGGACGGTGCAATGTCCGGGGAGTATGGCGGATTCAATAGTGTTTCCCATCCAAGGCGTAGAATGATGTCCCGGGTCATCCTAGCCACGTGGGGCTTAGCGTTGTCCTGTAACAGGAGGACCCATTTGCGATTCAGAAGTGCTGGCTCCAGAGTTTTAAGTTTTTCTTGAACACTTCTCAATTGCTGGCAGTACACATTTGCATTAATACTCTGATCACCATGTAGCAGTTTCCGATGCACGATGCCGCGAGCAGTCTACAACGATAATATATAAATATATTCACTGGTTCTTCCTAAATTTGAGCCACATTAAATAATACACACACTTCGTCCCTTATATTGATTCCATTTATTTATATTATATTTATCTATGTCCTTGACGAAGCTACGTTTGCCATAATTTCATTTATTTATATATTGTTTTTCTGGTTGTCCTGCCAACGACGCTCCAAAACTTTATTATTTAAAAACATATACAGACATATGAACATCTTTATATATTAACATTATAATTATTTTCTTTCTCTTCTTCTGATATTAAAAATCAGCCAGCCTAGTACAAAATATACAATGTACCGTTGTATATTATGGCGCCCAACGGACTTTTTTTTATTCACTAACTTTCATAAAAAGAAAAAGAATTCTGGACCGTTTACATATACATGTTAATCATTCGAGTTTTCGAATGCACATCGTATACTTAGAAATTACAATTCAAATAATTATACATATATTTCATATTTAATTCTATAACCATATTATTATCATATTTATCATCATATTTATTTTAAACTTGATCATCATCTTCATTTATTTCTACGATTCAACGACGATAAGGCACATTCGAAATTTGATTTACAAGTTATTTGATTTTTAAGTCTTTTTTTGGGTCTATTAAAAGCTTTTACGAGTTGTTTGATTCCTTTTCGGGCCTATTACATGCTTTGTTACAATTTAATAATTATTTACTTGGGCATCATGAAGAAGGTTTTGAAAAAGATGTATGTAATATTCATATAGTCGTTCTTTGAACACAACATGATCGAATATAAGATGTAGTTAAACAAAATAAATTGAGATTGAAATATCGATAATAATCAGGACATAGCATAATAATTAACGTCTTATTAGCATCATAACAAGAATAATGTGGTTGATATTTCATTTCGGCAATCACAGGAAAACACATAACCTTAAGACATATGTAAACATTCCTTGAGAAATTACTATTATAGATATAAACTCAAGGATAAAATAACATAAAGTAAAATACAATAAACTGAGAAATTATAATGATAGTTGAAGTAAAATCAATTGAATACGATCTTTTCGAACATCGGAATTCCAGTCTAAGTTACATGGCCAACAAGTTCATTCAAGCCACATTGAAAGTCACAAATCGGAATCGCTTTCTTTACTCCTACAGTTCTTAGTTTCTTATTTTGAGAATCTTTGCCGTAATTCCTGCCATCTGAATAGCGTTTCTGACAAATCGTATTATTTCGGCTATGATTAGATAGTATCACGTTACCGATAAAATTAGGTTCGGATACACAATCACTATCACTGTTACTGTTACTACTTGGATTAGGTTTGGTTATATCACCGGTAAAATTAGGTTCAGTCCTCTTTCGTTTTACTGATGTCGAGATATCGTGTCTCTTAACATGTCTGTACCTCTTCTTTCTACAATGCTCACGGTACTTTGTCCTACCACGAGTTTTGTTTCTCCTATGGTTAGGTTCAGTTGCATCACTGGTATACATGGATTTGACATCTTCCTGCACATTGGGATCGCATTTCAATTTGACATGAATACATCGAAGTTGGTTTCGATTAAGGTTAGTTTGATTCGAGCTAGCAATGTATTGCATCACTGATGGATTTTCAAAACTTTGCAACATCACACTTGGGTGATGGAAACTAACGCACTACATTACGTTCTGCGAAGACATCATCAGACCGTTCGCCAACATCATTCTGGTCTTTTCGTTGAATGAACAATTCAACGGATTTAATTCATTCTACCCACCAACACAAACACTGTTGGAAACACACGTCTTCTTTCTACATCTCACGAATATTGGGATCAACTTATCTCCTGCTACATGAACCACAGAATTAATATCATGTTGGATATGATGAGGATGATTATAACCTTTCGCATACTGATAACTACCAGAATCTTCATTACACACAATATCAGCAGAACAACTAAAAACATTTGAACGAAGAGAAAAAATTGGGTAATCTGATCCAATCAGTACGGCAGTATGCTTATAGCAACATTCAGCTAATCCTATCCAAAGTTCCGGCATCTGATGCCCCTTGCCATCATTGTATTGCTGAATTTGCTCCAATTTTTCATCAAAATGTTGCTGCAATTGATCTAGCTTTTGATCCAACTTTTCCACTTGCTGAATCACTCTTTTAAATTGTTCGTCGTTGTGTCGAACTTGTTCCTGAGCTTGATGAGATAGATCCTTGATCTGTTGAGATTGATCTTTGATCAGTTGAGATATCTCCCTTAATATGTCCATCATGTGGTTCGGAGAATTCATTATTGGATTGTCGACCGATCCATTATCTGTAGTACTCATGTTGCTTCTACAAATGATCCGGCCACTCCTCAAAGGGTATAATTGCTATTTGGCTCAATGTTGTCTGCTTCTACTCCACTTCGGAACGATACACACCCAGTCTCGGGTTTTCGGCACCATATACAACGATAATATATAAATATAAAATCAACTTTTTCTTTCTTCCATCCCGGGTTTCGGCACCATATAGAACGATAATATATAAATATATTCAATGGCTCTTCATAAATTTGAGCCACATTAAATAATACACACACTTCGTCCCTTATATTGATTCCATTTATTTATATTATATTTATCTATGACCTTGGCGAAGCTACGTTTGCCATAATTCCATTTGTTTATATCTTGTTTTTCTGGTTGTCCTGCCAACGACGCTCCAAAACCTTATTATTTAAAAACATATACAGACATATGAACATCTTTATATATTAACATTATAATTATTTTCTTTCTCTTCTTCTGATATTAAAAATCAGCCAGCCTAGTACAAAATATACAATATACCGTTGTAAGTCCACCAAATACACAGGAGGACCTTCTTCTGGTGCAGTGTTGATTTCGGCTGTTTTCGAACCGGTTCATGGAATGCTAACCAAATGATGACGCTGCTGTGCAGCTTAATACAGGACCCACTTCTCATCACATGTCAACACCCTGTCCAGAAATGGCTTCTTCCTCAGACGAGACAACAAAGAAACATAGGTGACTACTCGCGTTGCCTTCTGTTTTGGAGTCAAATCATCGACACAACTTGTAGTGCTTCCCAAGTTGATGGAGGTGCTGCCGAATGGTTTCTCCATTCACACTGAATTGTAGTCTCACCTCCTTGTATGCCAGGCCAGTGCTAGCCTCAATTGCTGCCTGAAGATCTTCATTTTGTATGTGTGTTGGTCTTTCGGCACGTGAAGCATCTTCAAGTGTTTCGTCGCCGTCCTTAAACTTGTTAAACCACCGCTGCACTGTCCGCGTGGACACAGCACCCTGACCAAAGTCCTGGCATATCTTCCACCCCGCTGCAGCGGCGTTTGACCCTAGTTTGAACTCATACAGCATTCACGCCCTTATTACGCTCTCTGGAGGTCCCATGTACAATCTGTCCTTACGCAAGCTCACAGTGTAACTGAAGTGCCACAACCAAGTAATATATTGTCTATACACCCACACCAACAACTGACCTTCACCTTATCTCCATTCGCATTGAACAAACCCATTGTGTGAGGGCCAATGGAACACAGACCTCCACAAAAAGCGACAGAACTTTCTTGGTTACCTTTAAATATATATAAATATACACTATGTAATCAAAAGTATCCGGACACCTGGCTGAAAATGACAAGTTCTTGGCGCCCACCATCGGTACTGCTGAAATTCAATATGGTGTTGGCCAGCCCTTAGCCTTTATGGCAGCTTCCACTCTCGCAGGCAGGTGCTGGAAGGTTTCTTGGGGAATGGCAGCCCATTCTTCACGGAGTGCTGAACTGAGGAGAGGTATCGATATAGGTCGATGAGGCCTGGCACGAAGTCGGCGTTCCAAAACATCCCAAAGGTATTCTATAGGATTCAAATTAGGATTCTGTGCAGGCCAGTCCATTACAGGGATGTTATGGTCGTGTAACCACTCCGCCACAGGCTGTACAGTATGAAGAAGTGCTCGATCGTGTTGAAAGATGCAATCGCCATCCCCGAATTGCTCTTCAACAGTGGGAAGCAAGAAAGTGCTTAAAACATCAATGTAGGCCTACACTGTGAAAGTGTCACGCAAAACAACAAGGGGTGCAAGTCCCCTCCAAGAAAAACACGACTACACCATACCACCAACACATTTGAATTTTACTGTTGGCACTACACAGATGACGTTCACCGGGCATTCGCCATACCCACACCCTGTCATCGGATCGCCACTTTGTGTACCGTGATTCGTCATTCCACACAACGTTTTTCCACTGTTCAATCGTCCTCCTCCTTACACCAAGCGAGGCGTCGTTTGGCATTTACCTGCGTGATGTGTGGCTTATGAGCAGCCACTCGACCATGAAATCCAAGTTTTCTCACCTCACACCTGTCATAGTACTTGGAGTGGATCCTGGTGCAATTTGGAATTCCTGTGTGATGGTCTGGATAGATGTCTGCCTATTACACTTTACGGCCCTCTTCAACTGTCGGCGGTCTCTGTCAGTCAACAGACGAGATCGGCCTGTACGCTTTTGTGCTGTACGTGTCCCTTCAAGTTTCCACTTCACTATAACATCAGACACAGTGGACCTAGGGATGTTTGGGAGTGTGGAAATCTCGCGTACAGACTTCTGACACAAGTAACACCCAATCACCTGACCACATTCGAAGTCCGTGAGTTCCACGGAGCGCCCCATCCTGCTTTCTCACGATGTCTAATGACTACTGAGGTCGCTGATAATGAGTACCTGGCAGTAGGAAGCAGCACAATGCACCAAATATGAAAAACGTATGTTTTGGGGGGCGTCCGGATACTTTTGATCACACACACACATCTTTGTGTGTCTTGCCTTGCGTGTCTCTTGAAAAAATCCTGCGGATGCCCATGCTCGTCAGCTGTATGTTATATACATCCATTTGTATGTGAGATCCTGACTGCCTATATTGTTTCATACGGAAGGTAGGTACAGATAGAACACTTATACAGAAAGTATTATAAAACATGCGTTTTCAGTTATACGTTTGCTGTACGTTAAGTCCAAAAACTACCGGATTTAGAAATGTAACATACGATTTTTTTCTCAGTGTGATTCGGGAAATTTAAGAATGTTTACTAAATTAGAACATAGCGTTAATTCCTAACTTCCAGGTCAACAAGAATAAACAAGGTTGGGCAAGGCCGGAAATAACAGCGGCGGAAGTATAGAAAATGATAGATAGGCTCCGAGAAAATTGTGTTATTATTTAAAAATAAATTAAAGACTTTGGGGCAAAAACTCGTCAAGTCCTGAAAGTTAAGGGTTTCTCGTCATCCGATTTTCTTCAAACTTGAAACATATATACTAGACCGAAAATGACATTTTTTTGCCTCTTTTGTAAAATAGGTTAAGGGGACAAAAGGGCCAGTTTTCAAAAAAGGGTCCCCTTAATTAAAAGGGCCAGATTAAAGAAAAGAATCTCTACCGATGCAAAGATGACTTCAAAGTAGGAACTACAATTTTTTTTTTTTTTGCGAGAAAAGGGTTGTAGGGAGCAATGCCACCCTTCGAAATGACAAAGGACTCCGCACAATCCTCACGGAAATTGGATTTCGGTGAAATTGCTTGATACCGTGATATGTTGTAGATATGGTGATTCTGACAAAAAGTCTTAATGGGCGTAACCACTAATCACTGACCGTTAGGCCACTACAGGGTCGCTTTTATGGAAACAGAAGGTAAGCCTAATGGTATTCTGGATTTCGATGGAATTGCTCAAAACTGTGATATGTTGTCGATATTGTGATTCTGAGAAAAGGTCTTAATGGGCACAATCACTAATCACTGACTGCGTGGCCACTAAGATCCACTTTTTTGAAAGCAGCCGAGCCGAAGGTAGTGGTATTCTGGATTTCGGTCAAAATGAGAGAAACCGTGATATGTTGTAGATATTGTAATCCTCAGAAAAAGTCTCAATGAACACAACTACAAATCACTAATTATTTGGTCACTACAAGAGTACTTTCTTGAAAGCAGCGGGGTATAACGATATTTTTGATTTCGGGGTAAATGAATGAAACTGTAATATGTTGTAGATGTGATCCTGAGAAAAATTGTCTAGGGCTTTCCAGGGTTTTCTTTGTCCTGCAAGATCTAAATGTTGTCTATGCTTAAATAATGTTGGCCGCTACTCTCCCCAAGGGCCGGATTAACCCATCTGGAGGCCCGGGGCTAGAAAAATATGCAGCCCCTGCTGACTTCGCGTAATACATTTCTGTGAAAGTACAGTAGGAACGTTAAGGGACTATGTTACTACGTTCATTCAGATTATACCCTGGTTCTTAATTAACTAATCTTCAAATAATTCACACGTTTTACCGTTTCTTTACTGATTTTAATATACAATCATGAGGAGCGTAAATGATCCACTTTTTACATACTTAACAAGATGTCCACATACATATTTTTTATTATTATTATGTTTCCATAGCAACTATCCTCGTCGATATCTCTGTGTATCTTTCTTTTCTTTATATATTTTACTGTTCAAATAATTCGCCTCTGATCCTTTTAATAAGCTGGTACAGATTGCTAATAGTATATACAACGTTATCGTTGTATATGTCGTCCGGACGGGACTTCCGTAATAGTTTTGCTATGAAGGAAAGAACCCTGGGTTGAAGATTATAAAACACCTACTTTTTGAATAGCCTTCGTATAAACGTAATATCACTTTAACACAAATATCTTACTCTTCCATTTATATATAACATATTATAACATTACACATTCTTTTATATTTATCAATATATCAATATACTAAAAACGTCGATTTACAATTATTGTCGATGAGACTATTCAAAAATTAAATCTAACTGATAGTTTTTTTAAGGGTACTAATTAACTATTCCTTCATGTACAAACAGCATTATTTACAAACAAAGATCTTTATAATACTAAATATTGGTAGGATTAGAAGGCAACAAAATTATAACATGTAAACACCTTGATGATTATCATTTAATACATTAGTAAGCTCTGAAAAATTAAGAAATTCGATGCTCATTATTCTTATTCTTTCTATATAATAAGTCGCATCTATTTTATATATCTGTCATAACCTTCATACATTTACATTAAAATTATGATCTTTTATTCTTAAATATTTATAATATTTGCATGAAATTCAAATAGAACACTCAAACAAGAATATCTTAAATACATGTTTCCTAGAGAAAACATAAATTGTCAAATTCAATATATTTTCGTATTACAATTAGATAATAGATAATTTCTTGGCATGAAACACAAATTAACATTTCCTCAATTAATGCTATAAAAGGAAATTGCAACAAATCTATAAGGAACAAATTCAATAGTATTTTCAGTAAGCTGCCATAACTTAATTTCATCAATATTCCGTAATATTTCACAATTGCATATGTTTTTAACGTACATTTTAATAATAAATTGAACGAAGAACACATTAACCATAGACGTAAGCAAAGATCAATCTAATACAAATCTGTCGGACGCCTTTTTAACAGTTCAAGTTATACGTTCAAAGGGCGCATTTAAGCAACATTGTATAGCACAATCTTGGGTACGTTCTTGTCTTTCACAGGATGTTACCATATTTTGATTCCTATTTACGAAATTCCTGCCATCTGCAAACCGATTTTGTGAAAATCGGCGATGATTATTGTTCCTACTGAAATTTCTGTTGCTGTTTCTAAAATTCCTAGTTCCATTTCTGTGATTAGGTTGCGTTCGATTACCGGTACCATTATAAGCATTCATTCTATTATTAAAACTATGAACATTAGAATTATTTTCAGATTGTACATTTACATTACGAACAGAAGCATATTGTGTCTGATTACGTCCAAAATTACCCTGACCTCTATCCTGTATTCTATTGTTATTCTGTACTGCTGACTGACTTTCATAATTCTGGACAAGGATAATTAGGTGGTTAAAGTTGATGCACTGCGCCGACATTAACAATTGTTTTAATCGGAATGGCAATAAGATACTAATGGAAGCTATAATTCGGGATTCCGAATGATTTGGATTTAGTGATCTTAACTCGTTATATGTAAATACTACAAATTCCGTAATGCTCCTGTGTAATTTTTGATTGAAATGTTTCGTTCGCAAGACGGCATCTCTATTCGCTATCATAAAATCATTTTCATAATTCGATAGTAGAGAATTCTTGAAATCAGAATATGTACGAAGACTACCCCTCATAGCTTTGAACCATGTTAAACAGGGTGGTAATAATACATGTGGTAATAATTTTAAAAATTGAGACTCATCTACACCCATGAGTTCACATTCATCCTCCAATTTTTCAAGAAATCCCCTAGCGGGTATATCTTCTGGTACACCACTAAATTTAGTAAGCGACTTAACTTCGCTGAATCGTAAAGGTTTACCTGTATTAGTCTTCATACATCTGTTGGAGTTATGTTTCCGCCGGGATGATCGCCTCACTCTTCTTTCTCTGTCAGTACTCTCTCCACAGCTCGAAGATTCATTAACTTCCAAAATTGATCTGTGATGGCGAGTAGGTTCACAACCGGTAGGTGTAGGATGCACCACATTCATGTATCCATCATCTTGAAATGCACTTTCGGGAATACATTTCTCTTTAATAAAATTCACTTCATCCTGCAATGATTTGATGTGATTAGCATGAGCATTTATCGTTGATTCTATGACATCTACAGAATTTTGAACTTCCGTGAATCTTTGTGCTACCCCTTTCCATTTTTTCGTCGTACTGTTCAAATTTAACCACTATATGTTGATTCATCTGATTCAGTTCACGCTGGATAAGGTCCCATTTGTTTTCATTACATTGTTCTAATCTCCTTAGCTTTTCATCGAAATCCTTAGTCTGCTGGTTTATCTTCTGGTCTAATTTTTCATCGAAATGATGGGCTTGTTCCCTAATTTGTTCAGATTGGTTCCTGATTTGCTGAGCTATTTCATCACCTTTTCGAATTTGGTCCTTAATTTGCTCAGATTGGTTCCTAATTTGCTCAGATTGGTTCCTAATTTGCTGAGCTAAGTCTCTTAAGATGTCGGTTAAATTTTCGTTAGCATTCATTTCCGGATACACACTCGGATCACCAGTTATGTCTCTATCTGTTGTACTCATTCCCATATTTCGGTGTATCACCTTACTGCTTCTCAAAATGGTAACACTAATGTCACGTTGAAAGTTGGCCGTTTTTACTATCCTTCGAAACGACACTTTTATATCTCCCGGTGTTGAGGCACCACTTATTTTACTACGTTCATTCAGATTGTACCCTGGTTCTTAATTAACTAATCTTCAAATAATTCACACGTTTTACCATTTCTTTACTGATTTTAATATACAATCATGAGGAGCGTAAATGATCCACTTTTTACATACTTAACAAGATGTCCACATACATATTTTTTATTATTATTATGTTTCCATAGCAACTATCCTCGTCGATATCTCTGTGTATCTTTCTTTTCTTTATATATTTTACTGTTCAAATAATTCGCCTCCGATCCTTTTAATAAGCTGGTACAGATTGCTAATACTATATACAACGTTATCGTTGTAATGTTTCATATTTTTGGTATATTTTATCTTATGATGATGAGTGTATCTTATATACCTTTTAGACAGACAGCTGAGATTTTGATCAGGGTGGGGCCCCCACCCCCTAAGCCGCTCCCTTAATCCGACCCTGCTCTCCCCATCCCTTTTCCGGGTTGTAGGATAAGACGTTTCGTACAATTCTACCTAAATTCCAGAGTATCCTTACCTTCTGCTGTTTTAAAAATATGGACCCGTAGTTGCCAAATGGTCACTGATTTTTGGTTGTGCCCATTGAGACTTTTTCTCAGGATCACAATATCTACAACATATCACAGTTTCAAGCAATTCCACCGAAATTCAGAATATCGTTACCTCCTGCTTGTTTAAAAAATGTGGCCCTATAGTGGCCAAACGATAAATGTCTCTTGAGACTTTTTCTCAGGATCACAATATCTACAACATATTTTACTGAAATCCAGAATGTCGTTATCTTCGGCTGTTTTCAAAATAGTGGCCTAGTACCCACCCAACACAAGTACATACTGATAATGTGTAAAGAATGTTCCTCGAGGTACATTGGAATGTACATGATAGGTACGTGAATAGAGCAATCATGTGAAATACACATGTAAGGAATAAGGTTACTTCCGCCCAAAAGTACGTGCATGACACATACCGAGGAATGTATCTATTATGTGTATATCACGTACCGTGTATGTACTTGACACATTTACTTGGCATTGGCATGTGCCAGGAATGTACTAGGCATGTCAGTAATGTTCCTTAGGGCAGTGCTATGCAACTGGGGGTGCGAGTACTTAAATACTAAAACCTTAACGCTTCATTTTTACGTTCGAATTTAGAAGCTTGTACTTTTCAAAAAAGCCAAGCAACTAACTCTGAAAATATATGCCCTCCTCCGGCATCTGTGTGGCAATTTAACTATCTATTAAAATACTACAGTAACATTTACGAGCGACCGAGCTCTAACCTATAATCTTAGCATTCAAACCTTTGATTTACGGTTATTTGTGATTTCACGTTTATAACAAAGACAAATATTTTTAAAAGAGTGTAGTTTAAATAAATTACTGAAATAAATATTTTTCACACAGTTTATCCTTTTAAATTATTGTTCAAAGGCCTTTGCACTTTAGTAAGCCTTCTCCGAAATACATGCAAATGAATTGTGCTGCCATCTTTGGAGCTCTTTTAAAATACACATATATGTTTCTCGACAATGAGATCTCAGAAACTACAGGCTCTAGAAAGATGACGTTTTCACTGATCGATTGCAAATTTCATGTAGATTGTCCAGTTCTAATTGAATATTTAACAAACATGGGCACTATTTCTTTAGTACATTTTTACGGGTACATTGGACGTGTTGAAATTTCAAAAAAATAAAATAAAACATCACATCCTAATCATTACACATTCCAACACCACACTGTTGTATATAGCGGTTGTATATGTCTCCGGCATTTGTTTCATAGCCAAATAATAATGGAAAAGGAAGGATAACCATTTCTCCAGTCTAAGATGAACTTTTTTGGGGAGTGTTTTTCCCAATAAGCACCATATATAACTGACATTATATTAATTTTGTATGTAATGTATTTGCTTATTACATACTGCATGCAAGAAGAAAGAAAACACTGGTCATACATGAATTAGAAACTCCAACCGGAAGTAGGCTCAAATCTTGCAAACGGTGCGAGATATTCAGAAAAATAATCGAAAAATCTCCCCTTTCTGATACCCCTTGGCTATTTTTTAATCAATACGTCTTTAACTTGTGTCTGTAAAGAGACGTGTACAGATGTTGTAAGGAATGATAAGGCGATTTATGCTCATATGCGAATAATGCGCTGTGTAGAAAGAACAGGTTCAGCTAGTTTCTAAAAATTCTTGAATCGAAGATTTATAATCGCCACTGATTTTCAATTTTGTCGATATTATCTTCAAATTCCACAGAAGGTGAAAGAAGAAGCTAAATTAGTAAAAGATGTTTCACCGGTTTCAGGCTTATTGCCACTGAAAAGCGACATTTCCTGAAGGATGTCTATATTATCAGGCTGAATTTCTTTAAGGAGTTAGTTTATACTTAAACTTACGTCTTCCCGAAAATTTACGAAGCAATACGAAGCAACTTACGCACAACCATGCCATGGTACATGGGGTATGTGCCATTCACATTCCTCACATTCCAGTGAAGCATGTAAAAGTACCTTTCAAGTGTCAGAAATTCCTCGAAAGGCACATACCTAGCGACACATGCTATGCATATGAAATGTACATTTCTGAAGTACCAGGTACGTAAACGATACATATGGTACTTAAATGGCACGTTCCTAGAATGTACCTGGTTGGGTGGGTAGTGACCAAACGGTTAGTGATTTCTGGTTGTGCCCATTGAGACTTTTTTCTCAGAAACACCATACCTACAACATACCACGTTTTCAAGCAATTCCACCGAAATCCAATTTCCGTAAGAATTGTGCGGATTCCTTTGTCATTTCGGAAAGGGACATTGCCTCTGCAACCTTTTTCTTGCAAAAACAACAAAACCCGTATTTCCTACTTTGAAGTCATCTTGGCGTCAGCAGAGTTTCGTTTCTCTAATGTGGCCCTTTTAATCAAGGGAATCCTTTTTTGAAAAGGGGCCCATTTCTCCCCTTAAACTTTTTACGAAAGAATAAAAAAAACTACGTATCGATTTATTTTCGGTCTAGTATATATGTGCCAAGTTTGAAGAAAATCGGACGAAGAGAAACCCTTACGAAACTTTACACTTTCATTGTTTGGACTTGACGGGTTTTTGTAACAAAGTATTCAATTAAAAAAAAAAAAAAAAAAACTAACACGTAATGTTCAAGAACAAATTCCATCATAATCTTGTGCGATTTCTGAACTCTGTGCACTCTGAAATTTTCAAAAGCATTATTTGGGATCTCAGCAACACATTGTAAACAAGTTGAGTCAAGAAACCGCGGATTCTTTTGTTTACTTCGCTCATAGATTCCTTCATAATTTTGGGAATACATTGTGATCAAATCTGAATCGGAAAACCGTGGGCCCTGTTATTTACCCCGTTCATAGACAGTAAATTCTATCGAAATTTTGGTCATTTTTTGAGGTTTCTCGTGTTATAAATTTGCTGAAAATTATTAGGGACATCAGGAACACATTATGATCAAATTTGAACCGAAAACCCGCGAGCTCTTTTATCTATACATACTTACTATCCAGCTTTATACTTTGTCGAGATTTTGGCTGATTAGGTTTTCGCAACTCGAAATTTCAACCATTCAATATTTTGTCCAGCGAGATTTTGGCGCGCTGGATTTTGATCAATTGTACTTCTTCAAGGAGATTTTGTCCGTATATCTAGGGTAGTGGCGTTCGCAAAGGGCGATTAAACTCCCTTGTATAAGATATAGAAATATAATCATTTATTATATTAAGATATACATACACAAATCACAATTGTCCTAAATGGAAGTGAAATTGAGTATTTGAATCTGCCTTTGAAGAAATTCTACGTACGCCAGTCCCTAGGTCAATATATATGTTTCTGGTTGAAAAGATACATTAATCCAATCCAAAGTAGTTCAGATCAGATAATGCTAAAATGAAATGTTGCACATATAAGTAGTACAGGAACGAAATAAATTAGAGTGAAAATAATAATTCATAGATGGTTATCAATAGTAAATGATTTGTTCTTTTATATCCTGCTTAGGTGGCATTGAAAATATTAATTTATCATAATGTCTTCAGTTAGTAATTTATAAACCAATGACATTTTATACGCCTTATAGAATATAATTGATATGCGTACGTTTATGATTTGACACTTCGGCATTCCATATAATGTACGTTTGATTAATTATCATGAGTTGACAGAGACATGTGAGTAGATTAAGGTAAATAGAAATATGCTTCTTCCAGTACAATGAAAGAGGCACAAACTAATCAAATTACAAAACACAAAAGTATGTTAATGAGTAGCAGCCTCAAATTTTCGTTTTGTTTTCCCCATAAATTCGGTTTTATTATCTTTTACCCGAATTTGGTGTTATTTTTCGCAAAGAAATAATTTTCCACGGCTGTTTTAAAAATAATAAAAAAAATACCTACTTTGGTACTTTTAGCATATAGCTCGAAGTATACAATTGGAGTGAACAATAGGTAATAGATGTACATTTCTTCAAATTACCTTTTGATTGGCACTTTTTCCTAGCATCTTATCGTGACAGAGTATGAGGCTAATACCAAAAGATTATTCTCTGCTCTGAAAAAAAAAAGCAGAGAAAAACAATACAGAAATATTTTCAAATGAATGTCTTTCCGTTATACTAAAGATAATAATATCATGCAGATTGACAGTATTGGGCAAGTATAAGATTACTTATATATATTGGGCCTTATGCAGAGTCGTTCTGACGCGTGATTAGTGCCATACTAAAGAATTCGACTAACTTATGTTTTCTGCAGTAGTCAGACCTTTAGTATGACACTAATCATACGACAAAACGACTCTGCATAAGGTCCATTGTGTTTTTTCATGTGTATTATTGACTTTAAAAGTTGATTCAATCGTCCCATCTAGAAATATTTATCATTTCTCATCTCTCGCGTGCAGATTAATAATAGCGGGACAGTGGCTATACCTAGGTATACATATTGTGCTATATCCAAAATAAAAAGCACCAAACTATTGTCTATTTTCCATTTAATATACACGCCTGCGCGAGGGAATACTTTATAAGATATCAGGAAGAGTGGCAGTGAGGGTTAGGGCCTCGAGGACAGTGCTGCGGACGCTATTTAGCCCTTGAGAGGAACTTAGAAAATTCATTGCGTGAACTGGGAAGAGCGTTAGAGCACCGAAATTACTGAGAGAAGCGCTATTTACAGCGAATATGGCAGAAAGCTACCTTGGGAAGTGCAAGATGTATAAGGTCTTTAGTTGTTTTCTGTATGGTGGATTAGACGGCAATTACACTTACAAAAGCTTCGAATTAAAACCATTTTGAGTAAAAAGTGGTGCGAATTTGGTTACTCTCCTATTTTTCTACGAATAAGAGCTGCTTTCAAGAGGCTTATTTTGGACTAACTTGACAAAACTACCTTTGGTTGTATACAAATCCATCTTGAGAACAGTTATGGAAATTTATAACTATTTACAACGTTTCATACTATCGATAAGAAATGAAATTTCAATAGAATAGAGACTGTGTGCTTTTGAAATGTTCGAAATGGGTGACAACATTAATTTTCAGTAATATTTCTAAATTTTTATAATTTTACTCTGTATGGAGTGTACAAATAGCATTCTAATTTCGATTCCTTTATGGTATAAAATATTTTGTGAAATATAACGGAAATTCAGAAGGAGCCTTTTTTGCGAATTTCTCAATATTGATCGACAGGCCAGCAACCAGCCTCAGAAGTTTGGGAGGGCATAAATATGTTAGGGGGGCCAAGTCATTAAAAATTGTTTTTTGTATTAATAATAGTCTTCTACAAATTATTTCTTGTATTAATAATAGCATTTTGTATTGAGGTCTGACGGGGCCACGAAAAGTTTAGGGGGGCCAGGCCTCCCCTAGCCCCCTCTAGTTGCGGGCCTATTGATCGATGGAGATAAAGAATATGTTTGTATTTAAAATCCAAAATACAGTTGGCTACTTCATATGTTTGAAATTATAGTAATTACTTAATTTCTTAATGAATGAAAGTTCTTAATTCAAGCTTACTTAAAATACACACACACATATCTATATCTATATCTATATCTATATCTATATCTATATCTATATCTATATCTATATCTATATCTATATCTATATCTATCTATCTATCTATATATACATCTATCTATAATGTATTTATACGGTTTGTACGTATGTAGATACATAAAAATATCACAAAATTAGATACTTATGCACAAAAATATATCCTGGCAATACAAGTAGTTGATAAAGAAATGATCCCAATAAATTCCTTCAAATTACAAGCATTTTATGTCAATGGAATAAAAAAAACTGGCAATAATCAGTCTTTATAAAAGACGAAATTCGTTGGGTTAAGTTCTGACTCCTTAAGCCACTATTCTAAAACTGCTTCAAGTTCGAAAATGTTATTATTCCCATTTTTAACCTTCATTTTTAATATTCCAGCGCAAACAGCAGCTTGCTTGTGTCTCTTCACTCCCTTCAATTTCATACCTTTATTCTCACCGTCGTGATTAATCCGATTATGTAGAAAAGCATGATTAACTAAACAAATTCATCACTATCAAAATATCGAACACGTTTTTCAGACTTTGACCGTTTCTAATTTTGAAAACGCTCCTGCGTACATTACTTAGCACCTCGTCATTAACAAATCATATGTAATATCTTTCTTTAAGTAATAAGTAAAAACTTGTTTTCACTTATTTAAAGGTTTGAATTGTGAGCGAAGCAAGCATGGGAATTTTTAATAAATCTATTTCTGTGGAAACCGATAATAATATTGATTTATAGGGCGCCAATACCTTTTGGGATGACGCGTTGTTTACTCATCTGTAATACTTTTTATTCCTTCTTGCTCGTTCGGTGCCTTCTTGCTATCAGCTTCCGGGGCAACCGCCCCGCTCGACTCCCTCTAGCTACAGCTCTGTCCACAATAAGCGCCATATCATCTGCAACCGTGTACACCTAATCATTCTACCTCCTACTGAAATGCCGTGTTCAATTTGTATTCTATTTTTTTCACTATCTTCTAGATAGATATTAAATAATGTAGGCGAGAGACAGCATCCCTGTCGAACTCCCCTCCCAATTGCACTCTTATCTGTCATTTCCTCCACTATTCTAACAAATACGTGTTGGTTCATATATAAGTTTCTTACGAGTCTTCGATTTTTCCATTCCAAACCAACCATCTATAGAACTCCCAACAACAATTTCCAATTCACGTGGTCAAAAGCCTTCTCTAGATCAATAAATACCACATACACCACTTTTCCTTTTTTCTATAATCCTTTAATCGCTAAACTGCAAATGAAGTAAATTCAAAATTTTAAAAATACTTCAGAAAGTAAACTGCTCAAAAAAAGAAAAGGAAAGAAAGAAAGAAAATATAGATATAATGAAAAGATATGAAATAGTAACATTAAGAGGCCTTTCTGGCTAGGGAAAAATCTAATAGGGATTCACTCTTCAGTTTTATCGTACCGTAACAGTCAAGTATCACAATCGACTTCAGTGTATTTACTGACTACAGGGCTATTCAAAAACGACTACCCGCACGAACAAGAAGCAAAGAGGTATAAGGCAAGAGCTTAGGACCTAAATTTTTTACTATTAAATCAAGCCATGTACCGATGTTGACCAATGACGTGCGCAAGGGGGCAGGTGGACGTTTTAGCACCCACTTGAGGAAGATGTAATGCAAAATTAACATTTACTATAAGATATGTATATCTATAGATGAACACCTGGAATCGAGAGCTTAAATCCTGGCTCTTCACAAACTTCTGCGTAAGTCACTGATGCTGAATATAGCTGTTTAACAGCAGAATCATTTCCGAAGGCTCTGAGTGATCAAATTGGTCACGAAAACCAGTTCATGACTTTCATTATTTCGTGATCTTTACTTGAATTCCTGACAAGTTCTAGAAATGTTTTTTCTATCGTTGTTAACTGACAGAGTATTTTGAATTGTTTGTCCCTTTTAATTTCTATGTGTTTATAGACAATGTTTATTTCTTTTCTCTCTAGTTTTGTATGCCAAGAGGGAATATCGATTGTAACTACAGTAGGTATTAATATTATGTGGAAGGTTCACAAACGCGGAAAACGTAAACATTCATGGAATCAGAACATTTGACTCTCTGTATGATTATTACATAACCTAAGGTCATATCGATTACATGACAATAAATTATTAGTAGCATAATTTCTTGTTTATTTTTGCGTTACGACACATCCGAGGGAAAAATCAATCAATTGACACCTCTTATTTTTATTTTTATTATTATTATTATTTATCACGCCTCTCTGAATGGTAAGTATGGTAATATTTCTCATTATTCGCACTTCGATCCTTTCCTAGATGTAGTGATGGCGCCATACTTTACAAGTGAATTCAATAGCTCCGCCGAACAACGTTGCAATCAACAATTTCTGTCACATTAAGATTTTAACAGAACAACGCTACTGTAATAGAAGTTCCAATTCTATGTAACATCATTTGATATAAAGGCATAGTTTGAAACTTAAAAAGTAAATTTAAATCCTATACGTAATAAACAGTTTTTTTCGATTTCTGTAAACTTGAATTGTTGTCACTTGCAACGTTGTTCTGTGGAGCCATTCAATTAGTTCATGCGAAAAGGACTTCAGTCATCAAAATGGCGAAATTGAGTTAACATTGGATTTTTGTTTCTATTGGGTGTACATATGCTTCTAAACAGAGAAAAATCCGTTCTCCGGACAGCAGTATATTGTACAGCGGGGGACACTTCTAAATGGTACAGCCATATGGAGATTTACGGCTAAGGTGTACCATTTAGAAGTGTCCCCCGCTGTACAAATATACGGTATCCTCTTGCTTACTATAGAAATCAGTACGGAGCATACGTTATCCGTATGCTACATAGGCACTGCCCTTAGATGTTACATCATGTCGTTGCAGGATGTCTGACATCTAACAGTTTTCCGTATATCACATGCATATACTTATGTTACCTTCATCAGGTATATGTTATATACGTGTATTTGTATGTGAGATTCTGACCACCTACATTGTTTCATACAGAAAGTACGTATAAATGGAACACTTACACAGAAAGTATTATAAAACATGCGTTTTCAGTTATACGTCTGCTGCACGTTAAGTCCAAAAACTACAGGAATTACGCATGTAACCTATCTTTTTAAGTACGCCACCTACAATTTTTTTCTCGGTGTATATATAAAGAGCTTTAGTTTCATTGGCCTAACACTTTATAAACAGATGTCTACTTCGATTATTGTAGGCAGCATGGACTTGAGTCAGTGACTGAAGTACTTTCTGCATGGAGAATTATATTTGTTTCATACAGTATGATAGTGACAGTAGCTATTGATTTCGTCCCATTCGGTTCATAGGCCAGCAACGTCTGGAACCTGGCTAAAAACGTCTTTATACAGTTTTGTGTTTTAAAAAGAGCAAAAAATAATAACGAAATAAAATTACATGTATACAGGGCTTCGTATATAATTTTCGTGTAAGAAGGTCCTGAGTCCACAGTGGAAATTTATTTATTTATTTTTACAATGGTAATGAGCATAAAACTGGTCTTCCTGTACAGCATTCGATTAATATAATTTTTATCTACACGAAAAAACATGGTTCATTTTTATTTTATAGTTTGAAAACTGCAATTTTTTTCCTTATTTTTCTCGAAACTAAGTTCGTTTGACTGAAGCCCTTTTTGCTTCAAATCTGAAAGTTTTCTAGATGTTGTTATGCCGTAGCTCCCACGTGGCTATATGGTTACTACTATAATCCTTCGACGTGGGAGATCTAGATTCGACTTTCGGTGAAGGTCCATCTGGTTCTGATTTCAAGTTAAGTTATAGGTTCTTGTCTTACTAAGACAGACCAGAATGTTTTACCCTCACTATGATAGAGATGAGCTAAGGATCTGACATTTGATCTACGCACGCGTCCTTCTCTGCATATTCAATTCGTGTTGCCTTGCATTTCTATCCTTATGGATCAGTCCATTAATGACATCTGCATAAAAGTCTGCGGAGTTGGAGGCAAACAGGATTTTATCGCATTAATTACCTCATCACCATTCACGAACCATTCACGAACCATTCAAATGCTTCTTCATATTTGTGAAGATGAAGAATCGGACGGAGTGATATTGTATTAATATGGTGGGTGGAACAAAGGTTCATTGCCACATTAGCAGTCAGACCTGGGTATTTCTGCTACTAAGTATGCTAGTGCATTGTCAGTTAGTAGCAACACACCCTTCGAGACCAAAACCGATTCCTTTACTTTGATATAGCCTGTAACTTATGCAGCAGATTCCTGTGATTGTTGTCCCTTTCCATACGTAATCACTCAAGATCACACATGTGCGGTCCTAAAACACGGACAACATGATGTTGCTGGGTGAGTGCTACATTTTGCCTTTTTCGGGATGGGAAATGAAATATGTTGCAATGTTTTACTCCCTTATTTGGTTTTAGTATCAAGGAAATACACTTAGCATTCATCCATAGTTTAATCTGTTTAAAAAGCATCCTTGTTGTTGTAGTAGAGTCCAAAATGCTTTGTGAGCAATGCAAATGGTGCTGCTTTGATGTCTCAACTTCCGGAGAATCCAACTTGCTCCACTTTGCGCGTGTGCAGAGCGTCATGTAGTAAGTGTGAATGTACTCCCTACTAAGGTCCACCTCCCTAATTAAACAGTTAAGAGTCACACGTCTGTCTTTAAGCACTAGCTGCTTGTTTTTTTTTTTTCAGCACGCTTGGGTTGAAAAGGGAAAAGAAAAAAGGAAAAGGGAAAGAAAGAGAAAAAAGAAAGAAACAAACAAAGCTCCGCTTGCTCCGTAACAAAAGAGGGGGGAGCCCTGTATCGTGCAAATGAGATGCATGGAATAAGTCGTGAGTGGGAACCCTTCACCCCTGGTGGGGATATTCACGAAGCTATCCGCTTATGTCTAATTATATAGGAATATGTAATAGGACTTCTGAAGAAAAATAAAATAAAATAAAATAAATACATGACCGTGTTTATTATATATAGAATTCCCAGTCACGATCCCCTTTTCAGTTTTATTAAAAAATAGAAGAAGAAGTAAAGAAGAGAAGAGGGAGATGGGATAGGAGGAGAGGAAAAGAGGGAAAGTAAGAAGATGAGGAAAGTTTAATTTAACAGTTTATTCAATATTTCCGAAAGTTCTTGACTAGTATCCAGTACTTATAGTATAAATGATGAAGTTAACGGCATGTTAGAATTGACCACAAAGAAGAACAAAAAAAATCTAAGTAACACACATGTTTGTCGAAGATTTTGACTTTCGAAGTTCTCCCATGATGATCGTTCGTTCAAGCTATTTCTGTCCCTTCTGCTTCTTTTATACAGCCAACTTAAATTGAGTTAGTATTGACTTTTCAACGACTTTAATTGTCAACTACCATTAATTACAGTAAGTCACACATATATGTCAAAGAATTGGTGCACTTAATACTAAACCTACATTTCACTCACACTCACATTCATACAGGACAATATATACTTCAGGTTACATTTAGTTGAATTAAACTAACTTAACTACATTTCTATAGACATTTATTACATTCCAAGAAAAGTAATTTGACAAAACGGAAAAAATTTCGATACATGAACAGAAAATAATAATAGTAATAATATGGTTCATAGGCATGCACAGAAATTTCTTACTTTTCAATAATATCGAATAACACATTTCTCTTCGTAGATACATTAAGACTTGGACTACGTTACTAAAAAATCGACAAAACGAAAGAAGAAGAGGGAAAAAAGCAAAGGTCAACATTGAACATATTTAAGATTCAGTACGAAAGAATACATATCAATGTGAAAAAAGCAAGAAAAAACATTGGTTAATCATTTGAGAGAAAAAAACTTTGGTAGCATTTTTATTGAGTCTCTATCCCAAGAGGGGAAATTTCGACAATTTTATGAGTACTTTCCTCACGTCAATAATAACTCCTTTATCAACTCTCGTTATGCACTATGATTGGCGTCCATTAGAGTGGGTAGTCATTTGTCTTAACTACAGACAAAAAAATTAGTTGCTTCACATTATATATATATATATATATATATATTCAATTTAGTAACTTAACGCACTTGGTATGAAATTTCCAAATTTCATGCGATTTAAAATAGTGAATCTAGTCCCAAAGATTGGGAACATATTTCCGTTATACGATATTTCAATGGAGCTAGGTCGCTGGACCTATCCTAGGTCCTGTAATTATATTACGAAATTATTAGCCACATTCAGTTCAATTTAAGATCACTAAATTTTATTTCTGGTCTAGATCGTGGAGCCAAGAGATTCGAGTCACTGAACTGGCGAATGGCAAATAGTTATGTTTCCAGTCGTAGGGGAAGGATTTGGGGCACACAGTTTCATAATTCACTGATTTCGCTATGGTTTCACAAAATAACTTTAGATAATGATTAGGGTTATTTTTACGACCTGTTACTTGTTCTATTTACATACAACATTTGACATAGTATTAAAAAATTTAATAGTTACGAACATTAATAACAAATCCTTAAGGTGTTATTTATTACAAGTTACGCGGTAATACTCTACAATCAAAAATAGTTGGTTAATATCGGGTGTCGAAATTCTATGGAACCTAAAACAACCAGGGTAAATACCGAGCCCTTTACATACATATTCGCTCATATATATATATATATTCATATTACTCAATATAATAAATTTTATTCTAATATCAATCTTAGTATTTCGTCGACACTTAATTTTCTACATAACCTTTTCATATTCGATAAGTATTCACAATTTCTTGGCTCAAAACAAAACAAAAAACCCTGACTAACAAAAATTCTTTTTCTTTTAATAAGGTTGCAACATTGAAATATATATATCAACCCGATAATCGATAATAATTCAATTTACTAAGATCCGCGTATAGAGAAAAGGTTGATATTATTTAATAAATTGACACAAGTGGAAATACAACAAATAGAACAGGCACGTAACTTTTCAAACTATGTAAGCATATATATATATATATATATATATATATATATATATATATATATATATATATATATATATATATATATATATATATATATATATATATATATATATATATTTACATCAGCTAATGCTTCTGGCAACAAATACTATTCGAAGCTTTCTTGCACCCACTGGAAAACGTGAAGTATATTAATATTCATTTGCATATATTGTTATTGTAGACTGTTCCCATAATGCCCACCGACTTCGATTTTACAAAATTTGAGAAATAAATTTCACTTTTTATTTAGTGGTCAATTTGAAGGCATTTTGTTATACTACCATTAAGAAACCCATATACATCATATTCGAATCAATCATTATGGAACAATCTTATGTGTGACACGCAGCAGTGGTACCAATCTTTGAAAGTTTCATTTACAACTTTTTTCTTTTTTCTTTTTTAACTGATTTTGTGAGTAATGGTGCATTCAGTATAAAGGTACAACAAGATATTCTCTTTCTCTCTCTCTGTCCCTGTGTGTGTGTGTGTGTTTGTTTCTAGTTTCCGGCGTAAGCGTGTGGATACTACCAGGTATACTTTCGTGTGTACAAATGCTAGTGTGTGTGTGTGTGGCGCGGGTATATGAACTATTAATTGGGATCCCGTAGTGGAACTTATCAATATTAGTACGTACATACAAACGGTTGTTACTTCACACGATAACTTTGGACGAATGCGAATTTTTAAATTCTGCTTTTTGCAATAAATAAGTAGAGTGATTCCTCTCGAGGGAGTTCCCCTAAATGGTAGCCCCTACCATGTCCAATTAAATCACAAATTGCCGCAATCGTTTGTACATTGTTTGTACAGAAATGTACAGGCCAAATTTTCGTTTGTACACTATTAGGGGCGCCGCCAGAACGAAAACAAATTGGGGCTGTTTAACTGGTACCCCCCCCCCCACCAACATGTTCTATTCAATCACTAATTATCGCAATCGTTTGTACTTCGTTTGTACAGAAATGTGCACCCGAAATTTTTGTTTGTACATAATTAAGTGCGCCGCCAGAACAGAAAAAATGGGGGCTGTCTAAGTTGTAGCCCCCCCCAAAACCAATTCAATCACAAGTTGTCGCATTCGTTTGTGCATCGTTTGTACAGAAATGTGCAGGCGAAATGTTTGTTTGAACAAACTTAGGGGCGTCGCCAGAACGAAAACAAAGTGGGGAGCTGTCTGAGTGGTAGCTCCCCCCACGATGTCCAATTGAATCACAAAGTATCGCAATCGTTTGTACATTGTTTGTACAGTAATGTGCAGGCCAAATTTTCGTTTGTACACTATTAGGGGCGACGCCAGAACGAAAACAAATTGGGGGCTGTCTAGCTGGTAGCCCCCCCCCCACCATGTCCTATTCAATCACAAATTATAGCAATCGTTTGTACTTCGTTTGTACAGAAACGTGCAGGCGAAATTTTTGTTTGTACACAATTAGGGGCGCCGCCAGAACAGAAAAAAATGGGGGCTGTCTAAGTGCTAGCCCCCCCACCATGTCCAATTGAATCACAAATTGTCGCAATTGTTTGTACTTCATTTGTACAGAAATGTGCAGGCGAAATGTATGTTCGCACGCAATTAGGGGCGCCGCCAGAACGAAAAAAATGGGGGCTGTCTAAGTGGTAGCCCCCGACCATGTCCTATTCAATCACAAATTGTCGCAATCGTTTGTACTTCGTTTGTACAGAAATGTGCACGCGAAATTTTCGTTTGTACATAATTAAGGGCGCCGCCAGAACAGAAAAAAATGGGGGCTGTCTAAGTGGTAGCCCTCCCACCATGTCCAATTCAATCACAAGTTGTCGCATTCGTTTGTGCATCGTTTGTACAGAAATGTGCAGGCGAAATGTTTGTTTGAACAAACTTAGGGGCGCCGCCAGAACGAAAACAAAGTGGGGGCTGTCTAAGTGGTAGCCCCCCCCCATCATGTCCAATTGAATCATAAATTGTCACAATCGTTTGTACTTCGTTTGTACAGAAATGTGCAGGCAAAATGTATGTTCGTACACAATTAGGGGCGCCGCTAGAACGAAAACAAAGTGGGGGACTGTCTAACTGGTAGCCCCCCACCAACATGTTCTATTCTATCACAAATTATCGCAATCGTTTCTACTTCGTGTGTACAGAAATGTGCAGGCAAAAGTTTCGTTTGTACACAATTAGGGGCGCCGACAGAAGAGAAAAAAGGGGGCTGTCTAAGTGGTAGCCCCCCCCCACCATGTCCAATTCAATCGCAAATTATCGCAATCGTTTGTACTTCGTTTGTACAGAAACGGGCAGGCGAAATGTTTGTTTGTTCACAATTAGGGGTGCCGCCAGAACGAAAACTAAGTGGGGTGCTTTCTAAGTAATACCTCCCCACCACGTCCAATTGAATCACAAATTGTCGGAATCGTTTGTCCTTCGTTTGTACAGAAACGAGCAGGCGAAATGTTTGTTTGTACACAATTAGGGGCGCCGCCAGAACAAAAACTAAGTGGGGCTGTCTAAGTGGTAGCCCCCGACCATGTCCAATTCAATCACAAATTGTCGCAGTCGTTTGTACGTCGTTTTTACAGAAATGTTCAGGCAAAATTTTCGTTTGTACACAATTAGGGGCGCCGCCAGAACGAAAACAAACTGGGAGCTCTCTAACTGGTAGCTTCCCACCAACATGTCCAATTGAATCACAAATTTTCGTAATCGTTTGTACAGAAATATGCATGCGTAATTTTCGTTTGTACACAATTAATGGCGCCGCCAGAACGAAAACAAAGTGCGGCTGTCTAAATGGTAGCCCCTACCATATCCAATTCAATCACAAATTATATCAATCGCTTGTACATCATTTGCACAGAAATGTGCAGGCGAAATTTTCGTTTGTACTCTATTAGGGGCGCCGCCAGTACGAAAACAATGTGAGGGTTTGTATAAATGGTAGAAGCATTAAAAAAATGTGTCACATTTATGGAGTATTTTTCTAACAGGACTTTGTTCACACTATTGTGTGGTTTGGTTTGTTCACACTATCGTGTGATTCACTATATTGATCTTATCCTAACGATGATGGAATTAAATGTTTTTTTTTTTGTTTTTTTATATTTATATTTATACTTACAATCATTATTGCTGAGTTAGTTTTTCACTCCTCGGCTTTTATTATTAAACTTATTCATTATTTCTTACGTGAACTGAATCCTTATGAGAAAAATGTATTTTTTTCTTTCTATCTTGCGCAGAAACCGTTATTCTCATCTCGTACAGGAAATTGATAAGTGGAAGATATAACAAATCCACAAAGTAGACTGTTAAAGGGAAAATTATAACACAGTATTTTGTTTTATATGATCATCTTCATTAAACTCATTTTGCAGAAACTATAGAATGCATGGTGAAGTATTTTGGTGCATTCAGCATTCTGATTTACGAGTAGAGTTGCTAACTGGAAGGTATTTGCTGTAATTTTGATTAAGGCCGGTGACCGGTACAAACTTCTTATTAGACCCCTTCTGACCGGTATTTTGGAATCTGCAATCCAGAATATAACATTGAACATCGAAATTTTTCAACAGTGCCTTTACAAACACAAATTTCCGTTGTATTATACATTATCGATATTTTTTTAACGTATGGCAGTTTTTTTATTTATTTAACATAACAAAAATGATAACACTTATATTTTATTGTAAAAGAATTTTATTCATTTATTGAGAGTAGAAAATGACTTTTTAAAGCAATTTCCTTTGTTTGAAGTGAAGTTTATAGAATAAATTTCATTTTATGAATCAACTATTGTTACATAAAATTAATATCCAGTATTATTCATCTGTTTCGATAATTTTAAACAAGTGACAATTGCTGGTAAATATAATAACGATCAATACAGTCTTCAGTTTCTCATTTGTACAGAGAATTTTGAGGGTGTGCCGGTAATTTTGTTTTCCTGAGTTGGCAACCTATTTACGAGGTTTTGTTTCAACTCTGCTACGTAGTGGCTCCGTACTGACACTCCGCATGCAAATAAGTATGATAGGCTACCATACGCCCCGGTTTCTTAAAATTTGTCCCGGTGTGCAGAAATTTTCCTTCTTGTCCTGTTTTTTTCTTTATTATTATTATTAATTACATATCAAAATTTCTGAAAAGATAATAAAATCGACTTATTCCTTTTGCTTTCAATTCCGACAATACTATAGGAACAATTTCATTCTAATCTTTATTATTATTGCAATCGCTGCTTCCCCGGATATAACATGCAATGTTTAAATCCTCCTAAGTAGCACTCTTATCACTAAAAGTAAGAATGTATACCCCGAGGTGGCAACAAATTCTTGTGACGTTGCAGACCAGCCCCGAAAACACATTTTTTTCTGCTTCAGAAAAACAATTATGCAAATTGCTTTCTTTTAGTTCGCATTTTAGGTTAACAACCATAAATTAGCCTATTGAAATTTTGAAACAACTTCATAAATCTGGATATTTTTCTTTATAGACATGTAGAGCATGTAAAGGTGGTATGCGTAATAATATTGAAAATATAATTTTTGCCTAAATATTGTATGTTCACTGATTGCGTTTATATTATGTAACAGCTTCTAGCTTCTATAATAATTTTTAGCACTGTTGATTAAGTATGGACAGTGGCGTATTTACGATTTTGTTTCGGGAGGGGCTTTGCTAACTTCCGGGGGTGCTTTGCCTGAAAATACGAAAATTCTGCAAGATATTTCATATACTTTACTATAGTAAGTAAGATTTCGGTGGGGGGCTTGAGCCCGGAAGCCCTCCCCCTAAATACGCCACTGAGTATGGACTATATTAATACATTATTTTAAGTTGTATAACTAGTGCGATACTGTAGTAAAATTCGAAAGATAAAATTAATACAAAATGCAATATTTATTACTAATTTGTAAGATGTCCCGTTTTTTCTGTTTTCAAAAAGTATGGTAGCTTTAAAGTATGCTAAACCATACAAAATAAATTGTACTGTAAATAGTACCCCTCTGATAGTGCTCTCAAACGGGTCGGGTTACGGGTCGGGTTGTCGGGTCGGGTCAGTCGGGTTAGCTCGTGTCGGGTCACTCGGGTCGGGTCGTCACATTCTTCACTTATTTTCTATACGGAATACTATAAAGAGCTTTGTTGTGGAATTCAATTCGAAGTTGGTGAATGAATGATAAATGTGACTAATTGAAGGTGAAATAGTAATAAAATTTTAATTTTACCCTATATTAACTAATTGGTATTGTAATTGTAATTAATATTACTACTGACTTTTTTCCTTTCTGCGTTTCTATGTCAAGTTAAATGTCACATTAAGTGAAATTGAAAGGAAATATCTAGTTAACGTCCCACGTTATGCACCAACGCTAAGAGAGACAGTGATGATGAGAAATAATTGAAGTGGTTGAATGAAGAAAGTGGGAGGAAATGGGAGAACACCGAGAAAACCCATGCACATGGGGTTTGTCCACCAGAAAACTTACTTGGTACGAGCTGGAATCAATACCCATGGACCTTCGGATCAAACATCTGCCTTTGGGCAGGACACATTATTATTATTATTATTATTATTATTATTATTATTATTATTATTATTATTATTATTATTATTATTATTATTATTATTATTATTATTATTATTATAACTTTAAGAGTGCCCAAGAAAGTTCCGCCGCCTTTTCACCAACACCTTCGAACATTGGTATGTAACCTAAGACGTACCTGGAATATCAAAAATCGTCTCCATCAGCCTCGACGACCTTCTGAAAACGTTCTGGAAGGCCATGGATTCCATCGCAGTCGAACTTGGTGGGACGTGAAGTGAAGAAGATATCAAGTGCATATTGAACCTCTACTAGCTGTTTGAATTGGCGTTCTCTAAGGTGATTGTCCAAGGAATGGAACAGGTGGTAATCGGACGGTACAATGTCCGTGGAGTATGGCGGATCCAATAGTGTTTTCCATCCAAGGCGTAGAATGATGTACTGGGTCATTTTAGCCACGTGGGGCTTAGCGTTGCCTTGTAACAAGAGGACCCCTTTGCGATTCAGAACTGCTGGATCCAGACAGTACACAGTGACAGTACACAGTTGCATTGATGATCTGACCAGCTGGTAGCAGTTCCCGATGGACGATACCTCGAGCAGTCCACAAAATGCACAGGAGAACCTTATTCTGGCGTGGTGCTGGCTTGGGCTGTTTTTGAACCGGTTCATGGGATGCTAACCAACAATGACGGCGCCGTGGAGCTTCGTACAGGACCCACTTCCCATCACATGTCAACACCCTGTTCAGAAATTGCTCCTTCCTCAGACGAGACACCAAAGAAACACAGGTGTCTGCTCGCGTTGCTTTCTGGCTCCAAGTCAAATCATGTAGGACCTATCAACCCAACTTGCAGTGCTTCCCAAGTTGATGGTGGGGGTGCAGAATGGTTTGTCCACTTACACTGAAAGGTAGTACCAGTTCCTCACATGTCTGTCTTCGCCGCAATTGCTGCCCGAAGATCTTTATTTTGAACATCTGTTTGTCTTCCGGCACGTTGTGCGTCTTCGAGTGTTTCGTCACCGTCCTTAAACCGTCATACCACTGCACTCTCCGCGTAGTCACGACACCCTCACCAAAGGCCTGTCATATCTTCCGCTCCGCGGAGCAGCAATTTGAACTCGTACAGCAAACAAGCCCTTATGGCGCTCTGTGAAGGCCCCATGTTCACTCAGTCCTTACGCACGTTCACGGTGCATCTGAACAGCCACAACCAAGTAGTATGTTGGATATACTCACTAGTGTTGCTCACGAGACCTGGTTTGGGGCATTCTCGTTTCGAAAATGTGTCGTGAAGATAGTCTCGTCTGGAAAAGTGTATATTTTTCTATTGAAAGAGCTCTGTTTCATCTCGTACCCTTTCATGAAAATTCTGTCTCGTCTCGTCCAACAACTGACCTTCACCTTATATCCATTCGCATTCAACTCACGGTGTGAGGGCCAATTGAACACAGACCTCCACAAAGAGACAGAACTTTCTTGGTCACCTTCAGATTATTATTATTATTATTGCTGGAGTAGTGATTTGACTTTCTCCGCAATAAAATACTTGCTAATTTTATATAACGTTGCAAATATCTTCTAGATAAATTAATCAAGAAAAAATAAAAGGTAATTCCCTACAGAATGATATTTCAGTGCAATTAGTTCCTTATGATTCTATCAGACAGCAACGCTGTTTTTAAATAGAAAAATCGGAATGTTAACGTGATGAAATTGTTGTTTGTTACACAGCAAAAAATATTAAAAGAAGTTCTATATACATTCCTTACTAGAAAATAATGTTGTCTTCAGAACTTTTATTCTTTTAGCCTTCAGAACTTGTCTTCAGAACTCAGTCAAATTTTATTTTGACTTTTGAACTTGATTGCCTAAATTTTAACCTTGGAAATTTGGATGTGGAGTAAAATAAAGAAGGTTAGCAGGGTAGAGAGGAAAACGAATAAGGAAATGCTGAAAAAATGCAAGAGACGAGAGCAATATTAGACGATATAAGGAAGCGAAAAATGGACGGATCACAAGTTTTGATCTTGCTAAGGGATTGCATTCTGAGGGATGTAGTAAAGGGGGTGATATCAGGAGAGCGAGAGTGTGTAAGAAGGTTGGAATTGATAGATTGTAATAAGGAGGGTGGTACTTTATGTTGGGTTGCGAGGCAGATATTAGCGGGAAATCGCAAAAATGAAAGCTTCTTACCTAATTCACGGAAACTGGCCTGTTTATTAATGGGAGAACACTGAGGAGGAGGAGGAGGATAATTACACTACAAGTAAAAAAAGCCGAAACAATGATTTATGCATAAGAATTGGTCAGCATTTTTTTTCTGGTGGCAGTTTTGTAAAGTTCTAGCTCTCTCAAACTGGTTAGATTGTAAGTTCAAGTCACTCGGGTCGGTTGTCGGGTTAAGTCACCTCGGGTTGGTTCACTCGGGTCACTTTGGGTCGGGCCAATCGGGTCAGCTCGGGTCGGGTTGTCGGGTCGGGTCAGTCAATTTGGGTCACGGGTGGGGTCGGGTCGGTCTTCAACACATAATTTCCACGAAAATTACAATATACCACGGTTTATACCTCATTGGACTTCCAATAAAACGTTTTCAATGATGTGTACACCATGTCACCATTTTTGTATGAGGGAATGTCTAGAGGGATTTTGTGGGAATTTGATGGAGTGTAGATTCCTGTGTGTGTGTGTGTGTGTGTGTGTGTGTGTGTGTGTATGTGTGTGATACCTTACAGGATACAAGATGCCGAGGAAGTGTGTAAATAAACCGGACAATTTCTGTTATGTATGTGGGGAGCTGATATTTAAATCACAACGTCGATGTTTTACTCCACTTGTGAGGAAGTGTTATCAGTTATATTTTGGTTGCTGTGTAGGAGACCAGGATAAGAACTGGGTTCCTCACTACATTTGTTGTACTTGCGTGAAACGTCTGACTGGGTGGGCAAATGGTGGACGAAACATGAACTTCGCAGTACCGATGATCTGGAGGGAACCAAAAGATCATTCTTCAGACTGCTACTTTTGTATGACACAGATAAAAGAAATAAGCAGTAAATCTAACCACACAGTACAGTACCCTAATTTGCATCAGCAATTAGGCCAGTTCCACACAGTGCAGAATTACCTGTACCGGTACCTCCTCCTCATCTTACGGTAAATGAGGATTACGTACTTGAGGCAACTATTGAAGTTCCAAATGAAGATGATGATCCTACTTATGTAGGAAGCACATCTACATTGGATTCCCATCTGATAACTCCGGGTGAACTAAATGACCTCATACTGTATTTAAAACTCCCCAATACACAGACAGAACTTCTTGATTCTAAACTTAAGGCTGGAATCTGCTCCATCGTCACACTAAAGTGTGTATTTTTCGAAACCTTCATACAGAGTTTCAAAACTACTATTCTCAAGAAAATGATTTAGTGTATTGTAATAATGTCTGTGCTGTGATGGATAGACTTGGACATGGACATATAAGTACAGAGTGGAGATTGCTTATTGACTCTTTGAAAACTAGTTTTAAGGCTGTCCTTTTGCACAATAGCAACAAATTTCCTTCAGTGCCTTTGGATTATGCAACTAATATGAAGGAAACCTATGAAAACATCGAAATAGTGTTAGAAAAAATTCAGTATGAGAAATACAAGTGGACCGTTTGCTGTGATTTACAAGTCATTTCTTTGTTAATGGGTTTGCAGCTTGGTTATACGAAATATTGTTGTTTCCTCTGCGAATGGGACAGCAGGAACAAAGCGGAACATTACATCAAGAAGGAATGGCCAACGCATGTATTAACTCCTGGACAGAAGAATGCTGTTTATTCCTCACTGGTGAGCCCTGATTAGATAATTCTACCTCCTCTTCACATAAAGTTGGGGCTCTTCAAAAACTTTGTTAGGACAATGGACAAAAGTAATGCAGGATCTTGTTACCTCAAGGAAAAAATTCCTCGGGTTAGTGACGCTAGGGATTTTTGTAGACCCCCAAATAAGATGTTTGATTCGTGACCAAAAATTTGAGGATCTCTTAACTCTGGTTGAGAAAGCAGCTTGGTGTCCATTTAAATGTTTAACAGAGATTTTTTTAGGAAACAAGAAAGCCCCAAATTACCGTGAAATTGTGAGTGATTTCCGGCAATCATTCAATGAAATGGGTTGCAACATGTCCCTTAAAGTTCACTTTCTAGACTCCCACCTGCATTTCTTTCCTGAAAAGCTTGGTGCTGTTAGTGATGAGTATGGGGAACATTTTCATCAGGACATTTCCTCCATGGAGAAGAGGTACCAGTGACAGTGTAGTTCAAAAATGCTAGCTGATTACTGTTGGACACTTAAGAGATGTTCCAGAAACCAAACACAGAAGAAAGTCGACAACTAAAACATATTAGTTGAGGTAAGTAAGTGTCCATTTATTAAGAAGATACCACTCACTTCTTTTGTATTATTTATTAAGTAGATATAATATGGTGACACGGTGTATACATCATTGAAATTATTTTTTATTTCAAATCCAATAAGATATAAACCGTGCTTATATTGTAATTTTCGTGGAAGTTATATGTGATTTTATCTGCACTAATGAATATTGTAAAATGAACAGTACACATAGCATATTTTTTATATAAATATGTTTATTTCTCTAGATAGAATAATGCTATTCTTATGAAACTTAGAGGGCTTACTAAGTATAAATCAGGCTAACATACAATATAATTTGTGCGTTTATATACCTAAGGTACCCAAGCTACAAGTATGAAAATGGTTTTAAAAAAAGAAAAAAAGAAAAAAGAACAGAAATTTGAGGGGAAATTTTCCGAAAACACCTCTGTCACGGGAAAACTGAGGGTGATGGAGAAAAACTGATTGCAGATTCGAATTCTACGTGAAAAGTTCTATTAGAATCAGACATTTTCTTCCGTGTGCCAGAGAAAAAGATTTTTTTTTTCAACTAGTGCAATAGGAACCATTTTCAAACTCATCAACCGTTATCCAAACCGGTTAATGTTGATCGCAGATATTAAAAATACTCACATCCGTATATTATTTAATACAAACGAAAATTTTACCTGCACATTTCTGCACAAACGATGTATAAACGATCGCGACAATTTGTGGTTCAATCGAACACAACTGGTGGGGCTAGCACTTAGACAACTCCCCTTTTTTTTCGTTCTGTCCACGCATCTGATAGCTTAGAAAAGAATTTCGCCTGCGCATTACTGCTCAAACGATGTGCAAACAATTGAGATGATTTTCTTTTGAATGGGACGTAGGGGGTGCTACCAATTAGGTAGCCTATACTTTGTTATCGTTTTGGCGCGCCCGCAATTGTGTACAAACGAAAATTTCGCCTGCAAATTTCTGTACAAAACCGTAACAAACAAGTGCGACAGTTTGTGGTTGAATTCGACATGGTGGGAGGCCTATCAATTAGAGAGCCCATAGTTTGTTATCGTTTTGGCGGGACCACATTTATGTGCAAACGAAAATTTCAGCTGCACATTTATGTACAAAGGCGTACAAACAAGTGCGACAGTTTGTGGTTGAATTGAACACGGTGGGAGGGCTAACATTTAGACAGACCCCACTTTGTTTTCGTTCTGGCGGCGCCCCTAATTGTGTACAAACGAAAATCTCGCCTGCACATTTCTTTATAACTATATTCAAACGATTGCGACAATTTGTGATTCAATTGCACATGGTGGGAGGGCTACCATTTAGACAGATCTCCCCCCTTTGTTTTCGTTCTGAGGTCGCCCCTAATTGTGTACAAACGAAAATTTTGCCTGCATATTTCTGTACAAACGATGTACAAACGATTGCGACAATTTGTAATTGAATTGAACATGGTGATTGGGCTATCACTTAGAAAGCCCCCCACTTTGTTTTCGCCCTGGCGGCGCCCCTAATTATGTACAAACGAAAATTTTGCATGCACATTTCTGTACAAACGATGTAGAAACGATTGCGACAATTTGTGACTGAATTGAACATGGTGGGGGGCTATCACTTAAAGAGCCCCCACTTTGTTTTCGTTCTGGCGGCGCCCTTAATTATGTACAAACAATAATTTAGCCTGCACATTTCTGTACAAACGATATAGAAACGATTGTGACAATTTGTGATTGAATTGGACATGGTGGGGGGCTACCACTTAGACAGCCCCCCCTTTGTTTTCGTTCTGAGCTCGCCCCTAATTGTATACAAACGAAAATTTTTCCTGCATATTTCTGTACAAACGATGTACAAACGATTGCGACAATTTGTGATTGAATTGAACATGGTGATTGGGCTATCACTTAGAAAGCCCCCCACTTTGTTTTCGCCCTGGCGGCGCCCCTAATAGTGTACAATCGAAAATGTGGCCTGCACATTTCTGTACAAACAATGTACAAACGATTGCGATACTTTGTGATTCAATTGGACATCGTGTGGGGAGCTACCACTCAGACAGCTCCCCACTTTGTTTTCTTTCTGGCGGCGCCCCTAAGTTTGTTCAAACAAACATTTCGCCTGCACATTTCTGTACAAACGATGCACAAACGAATGCGACAACTTGTGATTGAATTGGACATGTTGGGGGGCTACCACTTAGACAGCCCCCATTTTTTTCTGTTCTGGCGGCGCCCTTAATTATGTACAAACGAAAATTTCGCGTGCACATTTCTGTACAAACGAAGTACAAACTATTGCGACAATTTGTGATTGAATAGGACATGGTCGGGGGCTACCACTTAGACAGCCCCCAATTTTTTTCGTTCTGGCGGCGCCCCTAATTGCGTGCGAACATACATTTCGCCTGCACATTTCTGTACAAACGAAGTACAAACTATTGCGACAATTTGTGATTGAATAGGACATGGTCGGGGGCTACCACTTAGACAGCCCCCATTTTTTCTGTTCTGGCTTCGCCCCTAATTGTGTACAAACGAAAATTTCGCCTGCACATTTCTGTACAAACGAAGTACACACGATTGCGACAATTTGTGATTCAACTGGACATGGTGGGAGGGGCTACCATTTGGACAGCCCCCACTTTGGTTTCGTTCTGACGGCGCCCCTGATTGTGTACAAACGAAAATTTCGCCTTCACATTTCTGTAGAAACGATGTACAAATGATTGCGACAATTTGTGCTTGAATAAGACTTGTTGGTGGGGGGCTACCATTTAGACAGCCCCCACTTTGTTTTCGTTCTGACGGCGCCCCTAATTGTGTACAAACGAAAATTTCGCCTTCACATTTCTGTAGAAACGATGTACAAATGATTGCGGCAATTTGTGCTTGAATAGGGCATGTTGTTGGGGGGCTACCATTTAGACAGCCCCCACTTTGTTTTCGTTCTGACGGCGCCCTTAATTGTGTACAAACGAAAATTTCGCCTGCACATTTGTGTGCAAACGATTGAGACCATTTCCGATTGAGTCTGATAAGGGGGGGGGGCTGTCTAAATGGACGTCTCCTTTTCACCTCTACTGTAATTAAATTCTTCCTCGAGAAAATCTGTAATCAACACTGTCAGTAGCTACGTCCTCGACTAATATACCTTAACAAGTACAGCTTTATTTTCGTATATTTTTAACAGTTAACCAATTTAAAACTATCGCAAACAAGAATATGTAGTCAACTTCTTAAATACTTCGCTCGCCGAAACCCGTTCAGCGCGTGCAACAAGCAAAATCAACATGTTTGGCGTCTCACAAATGGAAAAGGGGGAAAAAAGAGAAGGAAAAGCAGCACGGCAGTGCCTTATCGCAGTCAGAGCTGACAACATAGTTTCGGTCGTCACTAACGCGAATAGACCTACTAGCGGTGTACAAGAGTTATACAGTTACAATATACGTCGTGCCACAGTAGCGCTACAGGCGGAATGTGCACGAACTACAAATGAATATGTTCCCTTACAAGCATCAGTCACTGTTGCACCCTCTTTACATTCTACACATCCTTTTTTCTCCCACTTTTTGACCTTGACAAGCAGAAGTACCAGGCTTTCCGAGTTCACAACCATAAACTGTTTGTGTACAGAGTACGTTTTCAGTTCTTCGAATGACTGTGCGCGCGAAGAACAAGGGTGATGATCGGGCTACCGTATACGGAAGTCAGTAACACCCGGTTGCAATAATAAATGTAAAATACAAATATAGAGCCTTGACAATGCCGTGAGGATGAATATATATATATATATATATATATATATATATATATATATATATATATATATATATATATATATATATATATATATAAATGTATATACAGAGAAAGAAAAAGTCAAGATTGTTTGAAATTAGTGGGACCAAACCACTAATACATACACACCATATAACCAATCAATAGAAAGAAACCAGAAGTCAGTAATCAATCGGTATAGTTTGTACGATCGATGAACAATAATCAAACTTCAGGGAATTTGAAATCGTAGTGTACCCTCTCGTCAGTCCCTTCCATGGTGGGTTGAGTATCGTGAAAAACGGTAGTAAGTTGTTTTGAAATATCTGAAATACCTCCACGAATTGTGTCCCTCGATGTCTCAGTTAGTACATATGATTAAAATAGGTGATATGAACATTGTGTATTTTCATGAGTTTCAGAACCGGGGGGAAGGTTCAAAAAATCTTGAAGTAAGAAGGAAGATGAGACAAGATAGAGAAGGTGGCGCTAACGAAAGGTGGAAGATTGAAGTACTACTCATTACACAGACGAGTGATCGAATTTAAGTATATAACAACTCACAGCCAAAAATGTTCACATATGCCGAAAGAGAGTGAGTTCCTTAAATACGTAGTCTCGAAAGTTATCTCCAAGCCCACAACGAGCCCGTGCCCACAAGGGAATTTTCAGAAAGGCGAAAGCTTTAAGGAAATTCCCCTCCTCACTGTATCCGGTTGAGTTCTTGGAGACCCCGGCCATACCGGAAGGTTGGTGCAGAATCTTAATTTGAAATTTTAAAAAAATCATCCGACCTCTCAGAAAACTAAGAAAGTCCAGAATAGTAATGAAATTAGAGTAAATAATAGCTAAGATATCCCTAACTATTAATTTGCCAAAATAAAAAAAATTAAAATCAACTAAATTTTGGATCGGTGATTTCAGTGACCAAACATCACCAGGGGTCTGGGACGTCGATTAATTTCCATCATCATCTAATTAAACTAAGAAAAGAAACGAAAATACTTAAGAGGGTCAGGGGTCGACATCCGGGTACGCAATGGACCTAGATATAAATTTAGTAGCGGTTGATTTAATTGGATAGCCCCATCCGATCTATAAGCTATATGAACACTGTACGGTAAATAATGTAAGCAACGTAGAAAAAAATCTCGGAGAGTCAATGAATGTTAAAGGTACAAATGACCAAATCTGGACTTTTCGATGATCCCAGGATATAGCAGTTATCTTTCTTAATTATCATTTCTGTAAACCTTCAAATGTAATTCCTACATGATGCTACCCAATTTGATGAAATTGTTAAGAACCGGGGCTGTCAATATAAGATACTTAAATGCGAAGTAAAATATAATTCCCAACTACACATTACTATCCAATAGCAAACTCGGTTGAATGAATGTATCCGTGTAGAAGTTAAAACGCGAGAGATTTTCAGTAACCATATTCATATTCTCAATATGTAATATACACTGGGCCTAAATTTAAGTACAGAGGTCTTATCATCTCATTCATTTTCCTATCATAATCGTATTATTACTATATCATTACATTTATTCATTATTTACTCATTTCCACACGAAGTAACATTTTACGGACACCCTATTACATATATTTACACGCAGGCCATACACACATTACATTATCCACTAATAAATCTATAATTGTCACAATCCGTCACGCTAAAACTGCTGCACGATAACATTCATCGAACCACGGACTCTTTGTTCCGAAGCACCAAATTATATTTATTTGCAATAAAAATATTTATAAATGCATTCATTGAATGTTAAATTATCAAAGATTATAGTTTTTCTGATTTAACGATAATATCAAAGTAACAATGAAATCTTTCTATAGCAAGGAAAATTAGAGATTAATATTGTAATTTCGAAACAAATAATAACATCATGTAGGCTTACTTCTATTAAGAAAATATGCATTCTTGATTTCGGCGGATATTTAGGTTTCTAATTTTGGTAACGAGCTGTAATTTTCAATACTACAAGATCGCATGCTATTTCATCGAAACGTATACTCATAATGAATTGAAAACCATGTCTACGGGATGTAATTTGAGAATAAGGGGTCAAAATCAAACAACCTAGATCTCTAATTCATGCAATGACGTAATGTCAACAAACAACTGATTACCGAAAACGGACACGATGGCGCTGCAGTTGACAAATAGTTTACCGTGTACTAAAATATACCCTTAACACTTATTAATCAGAACTCTAACATTTACTCTTGTTTGGTGTACTTCGAGTTAGACAAATTGTATTAAATTAACACATAGTAAATACACTGTCCTAACAGAAGAATCACGCACTCACACAGAACTACCAACTACATACAACACTATAAATACTACACATAAAACTACTAACTAAACAAACACCATTTATTATATGAATATTAAAGACAATTACCTAATATGTTAGGTTTCAAACACGTTACTCCCTTGTGGATATATAAAGTTGGCTCTATTGAACTTTAGGGGGACAAAATGAGAAGGGTAAGCCTAGTTCCAATTGACCTGGCCAATTATTTGAAACATCTTTACTGGAGTTTGATGCCCTGGGGGCACCTTAAGAAGGTTTATTAAGGGACCTTTCCCCTGAGAGGGGAAAAGGCCCTAATCACGAATGTTATCTAATCCATTTCCCCCGCTAGAAATGGTTCAATTCGAAAAGTGAATAGGAGCCCTTTTAGTTAGATTAAGCTGTCATTATGATGATTAATATTACAGCTATGAAACCTACTATGTACAGGCAATTACTGAATAATAAAAAAGTCATATTTACTATATACACGAACAAAATGTACAAAACCAGGTCGTATTTTACCTAATCCCTAACTGAATTCGATGGTTTGAAAGGAAGGGAAAGTAAAATCACGCTTCCATTCTGTTTGTTCTAGCTTGGCAGCATCATGGCGTCCTGTAAACTGAAATATGATATTTCACTGAATTATTGATTGTTTCTTTAATAAAAATGCAGAGTTTTTTGGGCTCCTACGATGTCTTCAGTTTTTAACTATAAAATTAAATTGGATTTTTACCTTAATTTCATTAAAATCTCAGTCTTTTCCAACAGAAATTTGGTAGTCAATTTTACAGGTTGTGCTTCCAGAAGCGTCCACGGTAAGAATGATAACATTGCGCCGAAAACGACAGGGATAGGAGGATTCCACCAATCAGGACGGAGTCTTTCAGCCGCGGAAATCACAGAGCAAATTGAAATTGGTGAAATCCAGATATACTCGGATCTGAAAGTGACTATGGACTAGTGAGAGGGGGTGAGGGAAGGTTTAGTTAGCTGGCCAAATTCCACATTGGTCTGAAATTAAAAAAAATTATATCCAATGGCGGAACTATGTTTCGGTATGACGTCAGAATGGTAAACCTTGTAACTATTCAACTTGTATATGCGAAAATGGAATTTACAATTAATCAAAATATAAATAAATATGTTATTCCGTGAAAATATGATTCTTAATGAGACCTTTCGATTCATTACATTAATTTAAATTAAAGAGGATAAATACATCGTGTAATTAATCCGAAATCGAATTAAAAAGAAATTCATTAGGTACAGGGTGAGTAAAAAAAAGTTGCCATTACTCTCAACTGTAATGGTACATTACAGGGTTTGTAGCAATTATGATCCGTGACTTAATCCAACATGACTCACGCGGCGCAAAGTAAAGTGACCATTTTCCTTGAGGCTTCTGAGGATTTTATTTTCTGGTAGACTGTATAACTAATAGCATATAGTACTGGGTTGGGTCCCACAAAATTAATGTACGAATTCGGATCCAATTTTACTTTGACATATACTTGTGACCATAAAGATAATACTGTCTGTATACCTTGTTAGTGCCATTCGAAAGCTTATGTTCTGCACTTTGTATCGTAAGAAATATCTCTGTGTTTTGGTACTGAGAGAATAGGATGCCAAAATATGATTTTCGGGAAATCTTCTTCAATCTACTTAAACTTGGTCGCAGACGTACGCAAACAATTCGAAACCTTAATGAAAGAGCGAGATAAATTAAGGCAATGTGAGCGAATATACAGTGAAACGTTCGCTCCGAAAATTCTGTAGTGGAGATTTATGCTTCGAAGATAAGGAAGGTCCACAGGTCTCGTTCTGTTGTTAGCTGCAACGAATTGAAGGGAATTACCGAAATAGATTCATGGAAAACAGTACGAGATTACACAGTAAATCAGCCGTGATTATTCAACTGTAGCATGTCATTTGGAGAAACTAGGAAACGTGAGAAGATGAACAAACTTAACGTACAGGAAATAAATCGGTGTTTCGAATTCTTCTCTATACTGCTCTTGTTCCTGTAATACAAAGGCAAGCCATTTCTCACACTAATACACGAAAAAAAAAAACTTGTTTGGCAAACAACGCATTTTAGTGGTTAGATAGGGTTTTCATTGCTAAAATGTTTTCAGTGCGCATTCGAACTCGAAGAAGCATCTTGTGACGGTGAAGTGCTTCGTGGATGTATTTTCACTATATCTTAATTAAGGTTAACCCCTCACGGCCAAGAATTCAAGAAATTTATGAAATACCATAAAACTACAATGTTTGTGTCTATCAACAGAAAAGATCTAATTAAGTTACATACACACAAAAAAAATATGAACAAACACTGCAAAAGTTACATGAATAGAGATACGAAGTGCTCCTTATCCACCACTTGTCACACCTAGCCCGCTGATATCCATTTTTTTTTCGTAATCTGGAAATGTTCTTGGAGAGACACTTCTTCAACAACCAAGTCAGGTTTATAATAGTTCGTGAAAATCAGAAAAAAATATTTTACTGCAGATTTCTTGCTTTGAATTATTCTCTAAGACACTCTGGACAGTTATTTTCCCGGCGCATGTACAAATATTTGCGTACAGCTTGATAATATGCATACAAACAAGGGGCGTCATTTAAGGTTGGCAGGAGGGTGCTATTGCCCCCCCCAAGAGTTTGATAAATACACATACTTTAATCGATTGTCTACTAATATACTAATACAAAACGGGAAAATCTTATATTGGTGATGCTTTTGCCCCCCTCAAGCAAAGCCTGAAATGACGCCCCTGGTACAAACTGATGTCATCAAAAACGATTTTTCAATCAAAAACTCGCAACAACATAGGTAAGGTAGGGTAAGGTAGGGTAAGTGAGATAAGGTTAGGTTAGATTAGTAGAATGAAGTAGTGTCGAACGTCTGCTAGAGTAGAATAAAGTAGTTTAGGTTAATAGAGTAGATTGGGTGAGTTAATTAGGTTATGTTAGTAGCGTAAGGTAGCTGAAGTTACTAGAATAGGATACCTAACTTGAGTTTGCTTATTTTACGATAGATTAGCTTATACTTGTATATTGCTTTCATAAGTACCTTAATATGAGTTTCGCAATGATAACAGGTTCCTATAGATTTATAATGGTTTCACTATAGTAACGCAACACTTGTAAATATAAAATACAGCTTTTGCACACTTTGCAGAAATACTTCGCCAGTAGAAAATAATTTCTAATACAGTCGTCTTTCATACGCATTCATTTAAACGTCGTATAGCATTGGTAATTGTTTCAAACTAGTAACCGTACGCTTGTAAATATAAGATACATCTGTATTAGAGTGAGCAGAAGCACTCCATCGTCGAAAAAAAATAATATCTAATACAGTTCACTTCAATATGCCCTCTCTCATTTTAACGATAAAAAGTACCATTTTCATGACGAACAGTGCCGGATTTACGTATATGCTGAACAAGCTATAGTTTAGAGCCCTACTCACTTGTAGCCCTAAAAAAATTAAACAAAGAAAAAACTGTAATGTTATTTCCAAATAACAAAAAACAAATAAGATAAAACCATTGACTGATTAAACCAAACGTCTTGTGGGGAGTCTTTGTCTGCTGTGGCCAGACGTAGCGAGGAATAGGATATATTCCCCAAATTTCTCCCCAAACTAACTAACTCTATGACCTGTGGAACCCGGAGGTTCAATGCAAGGTTCACAAAAGCTCTCCACTTACTTCTATCCTTAGCTAATAGGATCCAGTTTCTACTTTGTATTCCAATTTCTGCGAGATTCATCGTAATATTGTCCTCCCATCTGCGCCTGTATCATTCTAATGGTCGTTTTCCGATTGGTCTTCCAGTCAAGACTTTGAAAGCGTTTCTACTTTCTTCCATTCTAGCTACATGACCCGCCCACCTAAGCCTCCTAGACTTGACGACCCTAACAATGTTGGGTAAACCATATAAATTATGTAGTTCCTCGTTATGAAGTTTCCACCATTCTCCATTCCCGTTTCTCTTGGGTCCGAATATTCGCTTCAGGATCTTGTTCTCAAATACTTTCAGTCTATGTTCTTCCCTCAGAGTAAGTGACCATGTTTCGCAACCATACAGAACAACAGGCATGATTATCGTTTTGTATATTTTAAACTTCAAATTCCTCGACAGAATTCGCGATGACAGGAGATTTTGAACGGAATAGTAACAGGAATTCCCTGCCTTTAGTCGACATTTAATTTCTCCGTGAATATGATTTTCCTCTGTTAATATTGATTCTAGATATTTGAAAGTATCCACTTTATCAAAGGTATTATTTAATGTTTTAACGCATCCATAATTTGCTGTATTCCGGTTCCAACGCACTTCCATGTATTTAGTTTTCTCTGCATTTACTTCTAAACCCATATCCCTGCAAGCGTTTAATAAGATCTCTGTATTTCTTTCTATTGTTCTCCTATCATCCCCTATTAAATTTACATCATCAGCATATGACATAACCTGGTGAATACCGTTCAACTGTAGACCCTGGTTGCTATCTTTGATTTTCCTTATAGCGTATTCCAGCACAAAGTTAAATAATAATGGCGACAACGCATCTCATTGTTTCAGGCCGTCTCCGACGTGAAAGCTCGTGGACAAAAATTTTCCTACCCGGACTTTACTTTGGGATTAATTTAAACATATCTTAATTAATCTAATTAGCTAAAATCAATAAATAGTTGATGTACCGGGGTATTGTATTCTCACATTTTTTCGAGTATTTGGCGAATGGTAAATATTTGGTCGATAGTTGATCGATTTCGTCTAAATCTCCCCAACAAATGGTAAAACGGATTCAGGGAAAGAGGGTAAAAGATATAATTGCTACGCAATTTTCATCACAATGCATCTTTCCCCGAAAAGATATTCTGTCTACGAGCCTGGTCGTGGCTATCCTTTACTAAATATTCCACTAGAAAAAATATCAGGATAAAATTTTCTTAGAAGGCTCATAATGATTCCGTATTTTAGTAAAATGAATTAAACAAAAGGAGAAGTTATATGACAAAACGCTTTTCGGAGAATACTACCCAAGACGTATCTGTCGATAACATTGTCGCAATCTGCGACAATGTCCCTATGAAGTTCAAAAGTGACAGTCTATTCAGCCGCTTTTCGCCGGAAGGAGAACGAATCACGTTTTCAGTCGGCGCAATGTGGATTAATATCGTTCTGCTCTGGCCACGCTGGAAAGCAGGGTTATAAGTATGTGCAGCAGTTTTCGAATAGTCACGTTAAGATCTTCATTGAGTGGATTGCTGAAGGGGTTGAGTTCACATTTTTCCTCTTTAGTGATAGTGATTCGGCGAGTGCTGAATTTTTGTCCTCGTGTGTTCCATACATTGGTGTACTTTGTATTTGTGACTTGTGTTCACATATCAGCTTTTTGTGTCGTATTCTTATCTACTCTCTATACTCTTGTTTTCCGCCTTGATGGCGGCAACTTCCGACAGTTCTGTGCCTAACCAGGCCACTTCGACGACGACTAAATCTTCTTCTTCTACAGCCATGGTGATTGATTCTACTGATAATCTTTCAATTCCTGAACCTACTGTTACTACTAATGTTTATGCAGATCATCATTTGGGGGCTCTTATATAGTTCATGTCACGGATTCCGGTAGTATCGGTCGACAACATCCTATGAAATGGGGTCGTTTACTACATACACATGGTGTTGCAGATGTATTGGATTTAAAACAATTTGGTCGTAGTTTACTTAAAGTTTATTTTCGCACTGATTCTGTAGTGATCCAATTCCTTACAAATCCGTTACTACAGGCAAATAATTGGAAAGCATATGTGCCGACCTCAACTGAAACAATGTTATAAATGTTTCCATTATAGTCATTATTCACAAATTGTAAAGGGCTCCCACATTGCGCCACTTGTGTCTTTGAAGGACATACTTTCTCTGCCTGTACTGCACAACTTCACTGTCACTATTGTTCCGGTGCTCAGGTTGCCACATCCCGTACCTGTCCCGAACGGACCCTCCAAACGCAAATCAATCAGCTTATGGCCCTGGAAAACCTCTCCTTTCAAGAATCAAAACGCCGCGTGCGTACTACTACTCCTGTTCCTTTGACTCAATTTCCTTCGCATTCCTCAGCTTGTACTCCTCCTCCTTCTCGCCGCCCGTTATCCTTTGCAGACACTGCTAAACTTCCTCTTCCAGTTTTTACTGTTGGTTCTCTTTCTCCTGACACACCCCGAAAGAAATGATCTTTGGCCCACGTCCCTCCTAATCCCTCTAAGGATCGGGTTCAATCTGTTTCACGGCCTTCGTCGCCCACGCACACTTCTCTTAAATCAGATTCTACTTTACATTCAACTTTTCGCGTATCTTCTTTCTCTTCCTCTTTTACTACCAAACTGAGTGGAATTCAACCCCATTTCTCCAGTGCTCTTAAGACAATCCTTCAAGCTCTGGAAACACGTCCGACACAGTTTACCTCGCAAGAATTGAATACCTGTTTACAGGTACTGAAATCCTTACCTTCACTTCTATTACGCAATTCTTAACTGTACCTCTTCCCTCCATACTCCAATGGAACTTGCGCAGTTGCACCCACAAGGTTTATGCTCTGCAAAAACTCTGTACCTACTTTAACCCCGATATTGTATTCTTACAGCAAACGTGGCTTAAAACTCCTTCTCCTGTCTCCTTTCTAATTATAATTATCTAAATGAATTTCGTGCTGATGGCTACGGTGTTAGTTCCATCGGAATCCGCAAATCGCTTACGTATTTTCTCCTTCCCGCCCATTGTCAGGCCATTCGATCACCTTCATCAATATGTATGTACCTCCTCATCTTCATCTGCTAACCTCTGAGTGGATTTCTTTTTTTCAAACTTTACCCTCTCCGTTGTTTCTTGGTGGTTACCTTAATTGTAATCATCCCCTCTGGGGGACTGCATTTTCCAATAAGGTTTGTAATGAATTCTATGATGCTTATTTTCATACCTCTTGTTATCTTCTAAATGATAGCACCCTCACTCGTATTCCCGTTCTTCCGAATCCCCTTCTGTTCCGGACCTCTCTCTCTGTTCTCCTTCTCTCAGTCGACTCCTCCGTTGGGAAGTCTTCGCTGACGCTTTCGGCAGTGATCATTTCCCACTTCTTATCCACGCCTCCTCCTCTCATCCTCTTTCTCCGTCCTTGTCTTCGGCTTTACCTCACTCTCCACCCTCATTTACTTGCCTATCTACCTCCTTAGACTGGGTTCACTGTAGAACTATCCTTCAACATTTACCATCTGCACCGCCTTCCACCTCTTCCCACGACCAAGCAATTCGTTTTCGCCATAAAATTGGAATCAGCATCCGTCAATCACGCTTATAACCTTCTGTTTCCTCCTTTCCTACTCGCCGTCCCGCTCCTCCGTGGTGGACCTCTGAATGTCAAAAATGGATAAATCAACGTTTCCATGCTCAGCAACCCTATCTCCAAACCCTTCCACAGCTAATTTTCTTCTTTACCAACGTGCACAAGCTCTTGCAAAACGCCATATCCGCCTCTCTGGTCGTTTAGCCTGGGGACGATTCGGTTCTACTCTTTCTTCCGGTACTAAACCTTCCAAACTTTGGTCTTTTTACCGCTCCCTTAATCGTCCGGTTCGTTCCCTTACATCTCGGATACATATTTCTTCCTCACGGGTTTCCCAATTTCATGCCAATTGGCCCCGGCTACGACTATGTTACCTCCCATTTGGTTTTCCCCTTTCTTTCAAGATCCTATACTTAATTCACTGGATTCTCCATTTTCACTCCGTGAATTAACCATAGCCTTTTCTAAACCCAAATCCAGCACTCCCGGCAAAGACAGCGTCTCGATTAGCCACCTTCAACACCTGCCTCCTTCTCTTATATTAGAGCTTTTACTTATATACAACACCGTCTTGACCACTAAATATATTCCTCCAATTTGGAAGGAATATGTTGTTCTTTCTATCTTAAAACTTAATAAAAACCCCGGGGTACCAAATAATTACCACCATATAGCCCTTTCTTTCTGTTTTTAAAAATCTTTGAGCATATTATCAAAAATCGTATACAATGGTTTGTTGAAAATCATAATCTGCTGTTTCAATATCAGTTTGTATTTCGTGTGGGGCATGTACTTATGACTGTCTCACTACTTTGGTTTCTGGTATCTGGTTGGCCTTCACTCAACGTAAATTTCTGTACGCCGTGTTTTCGGATCTCGAACGAGCCTATCATACTGTTTCTTTCTATTATCTTTTGGACGAACTCTGGCAACTTGGTCTTCCTCCTAAATTTATTCGTGTCATTCATAATTTACTCATTAATCATACCCTCTACATCCGCATTGGTCACCAGTATACTTCTCCCAGACTTACTTCCCAAGGCCTTCCCCAAGGTTCTGTTTTAGCCCCCTTTTATTCAATTTAAATCTTGCTCGTCACATCCGTCATCTTGGTAATACTGTTCGTGTTTTATGCTTTGCAGATGATATTGCCGTGTATATCCCCGCCTCTTCCCCTTCCCTAGCCTCAAATCTTCTTACTACGGCTCTCACATCTTTAGCCCTTTGGTGTGATAAATATGACTTTTCAGTTAACTGGACCAAAACACATCTTGTGGAATTTACCCGGAAACGTTCTCCTTCCCCTCTCAAATTAGTCATCCGTGGTGTTTCCATACCTCAAGTCTCATCTGTTAAATATTTGGGCATGTACTTGGATTCCTCTTTACGTTGGACGCCTTACTTTCTATTCCTTCAAACTAAAACTGACCGCTATCTCCATCTTCTCCGTGCAATCAGTAACCCCCGCTGGAGTGTTGACATTTGTCACCTCCTTACCCTATTCCGTCCAGTTTACCTCCCTATGATTGCCTATGGCCTTTTCCTCCTTTCCCCGAAACCTGTCAAACGTATTAAAACCATCCAATGCAATCCCTTCAATACCGCACCCTTTGTCTCACACTCTTACTCCCTCCCACTACTGCCGCCACAGCGCTATTTACGGAAGCATGTGTTCCTCCCCTAACAATTTAAGTTAAATTCCTCAGTGATACCGTACCTCTTGTCTTTCTCGCTTCCCCAGTACCTCCACTGTTTTTCTACCCAAACTTCAATTGTTATCATACCTACATCACTCATCTCGTCATCGTGCCTGTCATTCCTCCTTTCCCTTTATCTATTACAGTTATACCACCCTTTCCCCTCTCCTTCCCCTCCTTTCTCGATCTCGGACCCCTTTGCCTTATTTGTATGATTATTTCCTTTCACGCTTAGATCTCAATATCGAATCTCCCCCTTACCCTTCCTCTTCGATCGGTCTCCAATATTCCAGCATTTATGTTTCGCTTTTTCATTCCTGGCTTTCTCACTTCCTCTCCAACACCCACTATTTATATACAGATGGCTCTAAAACACGTGATTGTGTCGGTTCGGGTTTCTACGATTCTTCTCTCAATCAACATTTCAGTTACAAATTGCCCTCTTCTACTACTATCTTTCAAGCAGGAGCTTAATTTGTAGCTGCTGCCCTCAGTCACTCTCTTCAACATTCTTATGCTATAGTATATCTTGTTAATGATTCCAAATCCCTCCTTTCCACATTACAATCATATCCTCTTACTTCTACAACTGACCGTACTATTTTAGGGATCAAATCGTTGGTAGCACTACGTACCATTCATGGCTTTTCTACTTTCTTTTTATTAGTGAAAAGTCACGTGGGTGTCGATGGCAATGAGTCAGCAGACCGCGCTGGATGTGTTGGCAGTTTGTTTGGTCACCCGATTTCTCTCAAACTCATTCCCTCCTCTTTCCGCTCCCATTCCCTCTCGTTATCTACAGCGTTGGGAAGATTATAACTCCCAAAGTCCTACAGCTAATTAGTACTCGCATCACCCTTCCCCTTTAATCTCCCCTACTTGGTTTCTTTCTATTTCCCTCTCCACCTTTCAAATCCGTATCTTACTCCAACTTCGCCTTCATGTCGCACCTACTCCAGTTCGCCTCTATTGCCTCCATCAACGTCCCTCTTCCCGCTGCGACTGTGAAACGGACCTTGGTACAGGTAATCATTTGGTTTTTTTATGTCCTCTGTACTCCCTCTATCGTTCCCAGTTCTACTCTCTCTTGTATGCAACTTATGGTTCGGGATCTTTCAACTTGGATTCCATTCTTTTCACGGCATAGATTTCTCTCCTCAAATTTTTCTCTTTTCTCTCTAAAAACCGCATGTTTTCCTGCATTAAATAGTGTTCTATATTGTCTGCCACTTTTCTCTTAATTTTCAACCAGTTTATTTCCTACCCTATTTGATCTATCTTACATTTTTGTTGTTACCTCTGTAAATTGCCGATAGGTCTTATTCAAGACGGTGGCAACATTCCTGCGTCGTATCTGGCGCAGCAGAAGTGAAGTGAAGATCTTCATTGCTGGCGTCAAAGACCTCCAACTCAGTCAGTGGTAGAGTTCCACCTTCTTTAATTGTCTTCCATTTAGAAGTCCAGATTGCAAATTCAGAGCAAAGAGGGAAAACAGCCCTTTTTTCTTCAGTTCCGATAAATTTGACAAAATATTTCTGCTAGAACGCGGAGGTGTCGCTCAGATATTTTGTCAGTTGCGCGTGTTTGCAATAGAACGTTGAGTACAAATACGATTAAAACTTCCGTCACAAGATGCGTTTTGAGGTCTTCTACAACCAACTCTATCAGTGGAATGTGAACAGTTCTTCGGTAGTAAGATGTGTCATCTGCTGGAAAGTTCGTTAGATGTGTTTGTCTTTGCGTGAGATGAGGAATTCGAATCTCCACAATCGACACTGGCAGCCATTCTGGATTTGCTTCGAAAATTGCCTTGAATTCTTTGTTGTTTGAACGCTTCTTGCTTAATGCTCCGATAGTGTCCTGAATCCGACGCTGCGTTCATGTCTAAATCTGTCTTCTGCAAAAATCAACTGAGGAGAAAGTGTGGGAAAGAACCAACCATGGATACTTTTCCAGATGATTTTGCCTCAAGTAACGTCGTTCTTCTTTTTGAGGTGCATCTGATATTATGACTCGAATTATCGTTAGCGTAAACGCAGCAAGGTGGATAGAGACTATTTTTGGGTGGAATTTAGAGAATTAACTCTCATTTGAAATAACGCAAGAACGATCCCAAATTTTCGTTCGTGTGGCGGTAAGCTATAAGCGGCAATCAGTGTGTGTAATTTTAATGTTCTGAAGGGCTTTTGCGGGGGCGATCGTCCCCCTTTAATCCACCCCTGGATAAAACACACATACTACAATGGTGTTTTCTATTGTTCTGTACTAGACTTTTATGAACCAAGTAATAGAGATCTATTTCTCAGCTCCTCTTGTAATGAGGTCACTGTTTTCCAGCCCCTCTTATAATGGAGCCCCCGTTTCCAAGCCCTGCTTGTAATGGTACGTTATTTCCATTTACATATCCATTAAACCCATAATTAGCATATGGCATATATTCGAACCTAAAATACAGCGACATGTTATCGCTGACAAAGAAAGCTTGACGTATAAAGAACCCTAAAGCTTAACATATGGAAGGCCCACAGATACGTATCCAAGGTTCTAGGGGCCGGGCCCCCCTTAATTTTTACTTCTCCCCCAACATTTTCACGGCAGGCTTGCAACTGAGCTATAATGGTGATGAATTATAATATAGTTGGATCGGGTTCCCCTAACGTCTACTGGGTCCCCCTACATTTTTGGGCTGGCTACCAGCCTGAAAGCCCCTTTCAATAGCTTAAAGTCCCATCAAACCTAAATCCGGCACTGATACGAACAACTGTAAACCTGCACTCCAGTAACTACTGAAACACAATAGAGGAAGCTGTAATTTCAGTGTTCTAGTGGAACTATAATACTAGCTTTGTTCGAGTTGGCACTTGCTCTGTTGTTGCCGCATGCCTTAATTCTATAGTTATGCTGTCGAGCAAATGCATTATTTACAACCAAAAATATTTACTTTTCGTTTGAAATCATTATTATTGTTATGCAGAGACATACTAGCTAACGAAAAATCAATTGTTCTTCATTTATATCTGAACTGAAACTGTCTCGTTTTCTTGACATGCACCGTCACTAAAAGATCGTCATTTGGATCGTATTCTCTTGTTGCGTGACAAAGAAATTACCTGATGAGTGTCTGTTACGGATCCAGGAAAAAAATTTCGATTTTCCTATCAATTACGTTATGTGTTTTACCCTTTCCAAGAGCTACGTCGAGTTGTTATTTTGTCAACAAAATGAATGAGATCTTCTTTGTTTCATGCAACGTGGATAGGAAAAAGATTAACATAAATGTAGTTACTTCTTTGTCAAGTATCCGAAATACGTATATTCAGAGCAATTCAGCAATGGCCCCCTTTTCCGTTAAAACATTAGAAATCAATTTTCCTCTTTAGTTACATTTTTTGTTGATATGAATATTAATAGTGCTTTAAAACAATTGCATTATCATTGTTCTTATCTTGCCGTCATTCGTTTCTATAGCTATTTTACAAACTATCCTTTTTTATGTTCTATTTTATCCTACAAAGTCGCTCATTTATGTATAATGAGGATTTGGCCACAATGCATACTTTAAAAAATTGACATAGTTCTACTTAAAACTAGACATGTATAGATTCTTTACTTATATCTCGTATCACTGGCGTACGTAACATTTCCATATATTACACCATAAGATGTAACGATATGACCGCAGACACAAGTCCAAGGAATCTGTATTAAACTTTAATTTTATTAAATTTATTAAAAATGTTTCTTTAGTAGTTACAGCACATACTGTAACTGAAGTGGCTCGGACATGGGCAGGGGCCCAAGGCAAAATTTTTACCCGGGCAAAGTGACTTTTTGGCACCCCCTAGTTTTAGCCTATATCTCATTACAATGATTTTAATATTTTTCAAAAAGAAAAATTAATACCCAAATACATGATATAGGTATGTTTAAAAGGCCTACTTAAAAATATACATATGGTATCAATTACATTGTGCTTTTTAATATTATCATTTAAGTACCGATATGAATAAACAAAAACACTACCGAACAGCATTTATTGAATACTACTTTATTAATTTTTACTTTTGATTGTTATTAAAATCTTATAGTTAGAGTTAGGAAACACTTAAAATTTTTAAACACGCTTCAGCTGATTCGCACGTCGTGCGTAGAAAATTTAAATCATCTGGTAATTGCATCATGCTGAATTTCAGCCGATGTTTACGGACGACTCAACATTACACGTGTTGTCACTTTGTACGTTATTTTTATAAATCACGATTCTATTATTATTAATAATAATATTTTTTCGGTATGGTTTGGAGTAGAGTTAAAGTTGGCAACATTCTCTAATCAGATACGCACAAACTGGAATCAGTCGAACTCTCATAATGAATTCAAATTTTATATTGGATTAATATAATGCGATAAGTTTACCTCAGTTCATGCAAAAATTTGCTTTGCGTTTGTATTTGTCAAATAGTAATTCTATATTTGCCCGTCCACTCATTTTTATAGGTCCTGGATAATATGTACTAAAGTTTCCATGTTATGATAAATACCACTTTAAGAGAGTAGCATATATAAAGTCCAATAACATTCATTGTCTGGGAAAAGTTTATGAAGAACATTGCCGGCTGTAAACATTATCAACTCCCCCTCCACTCTTTCTTCTACATGCCATATGTCTATTGTCGATATAGCCCTTCTAGTAGTATGAAACTCGCTTATTCCGTTGTGGAATGGAAAAAGGTGAGTAACTGTCGCTACTTTAAAAGAATATAAACCCAAAAAAGTCAGTAGAAAACAAGTTACAAAATTTAATTTTAGATTCTCGTTTTGGCGACCCCTGGCTCTGGCGCCCCGGACAGTCGCCTTGGTTGCTCGGCCCTTAGTCCCCCTCTGGACATGGGTCCCAGATTGTCTGTTTTCGAGTAATATGTTTAAATACTTAAATTATTATAAGAAGATCCTAGTACTTACATTTGTTCTATTTTACTTGAACTAAATATTATAAAAGAAATCGTAACAAAGCATATAAAGTCTTAAATAAAGTTGGTGAAAAATATAAAATACGTACTAAAAGTGAGTATAAACTATTTCTACTTATCTGTCCGTCATCTTAATCAGAATTCATCTTTTTTACCCTCCCTGTCCTAACGTACTTACGTGTTAATATGAACATATTTATACGTACTTTGAAACGTTAATGATACAAACACGGAGCACTCAGAGATCTAAGGTATACATGACACGAAATATGCATTACCATCTGCAATTCTCCTTTTCCTGCAATAGTAGGCAACCTAAAGAGCTCAGTCGTTGTGTTGGTGGAGAATTAGAAAGGCCTTGGAACAATTCAGTTACAAGATATTAGTGTGGCAAACTGCAAAAAAGAGAATAAAGTAAATTGTTAAGAATGACGGTTTTATTATTGAGAGATAATGGATGACACAAAAAGTTACAAAATGATCTTACTTAAGCAGTCGAAACAAGATGAATAAAGGTAAGAAATAGATATCAGAGGAAAGCAGATTCTTTCCTTTTTTAAAAAAAGCTCGTAAAAAAGAAAATAGGTTACATAATGTAAAGATTTAATATAAACGCCTAAGAGCACAGCAAACGGAAAGAGAGACAATTACACACTATGGGGCACCATTAGCGTAATAGATTTGCGGCCCTCCCATGCAAGATAAACAGCCAGAACCCTACTTGAAAACCCAATTGTTATGTTATGATTATTATTATTATTATTATTATTATTATTATTATTATTATTATTATTATTATTATTATTATTATTATTATTATTATTATTATTATTATTGAAAACTCGTTTCCTTTCCAAATCTCTAATTCTACCTAACAGCATGTCTGCATATAGTGGTCATGTGTGCAGTTTTTTGTCAATGAGCGGCCTCAAAGCCAAATGGGATGGAAATCTCCGAGAGAGGAACGAAAACACTTTATTATAAATTCTAGGTCAAAGTTCGAAGCACTTGTTTTTGACAGGTGCTTTTTCTTTCTTTCGTTTTCGGGAAGAGAAATGTTTTGGCGCGTAAGAAATTACAGTATATAATATTGCAAATTTGTAAATGGATTTACTTACATTGCTATTTGTAATAATAAAGAAATTGTCATTGGAAGACATTATTCTAAAAATTAAGTTTTGTTTCGTCACCCATCACAAGTCTTAAGGGCCTCCTATGCCTCGCCCCCTCCAAGATCGATATCGAGAATTTAGGATGTGGATATATCGATGTTGATATATTTGCGATATCTAATGTTGATATGTGTCAATATTGATATGGACGATATCGATATATCGACATATCACACAGGCCTAGATCCGAGAAATGATGCTTGAAATATTCTGGAATCAATAATCAAAATCTAAATATGTTCTTGCATTCCGTATTCAACGTTGAGGGGGAAGAGGATGAACCAGAACAAACATTTTAAGCCAAAAAAGATTGTTAAAATAAAAGTAGTTATACTTCCCCTTTAATAGGAAAGTATTACTGTAATTTATCTTTTACCTCTGTTTCTGATTGTCATCAGAAATCAGCGACAATACATATACTTTACATAGTATAACAATATTTTCTTTAATTTTTCACAAGTAAGCAAATCGGAAGACGAAATTCTTGTGATAATAAAGTGGAATGTTCTACAAATTAATCATAATTCATTGTCCTTATTTCTGTCAGTAATTTTGACACAGACTCAGAACTACAAGATTAATAGAACTACAAATGAGATTTAATTCCTTTTTTCTTTCATACTAAATGACGTCTGCATTTTGTTTAAACTGTCATTTCTAAATATATAATTCCCCTGTACCGTGCTGATTGTGGCTTCGAGATTTCGAGGTAATCGGTACCTCGGAATCTCTAATCGGCAATCGGAAAGTTTAAAGTTTTTTGACTCTCAGATCTCGGCAGTTTGTTAAAAGAGATTTAACAATTCCTGTTATTATTTCTTCGTTACAAAACACTTCTGATTGACTATATTCATTGTGAATTACTAAACGTATTCACTACGCATAAAAAAGCGACAGCTAACACCTTGCATCTAGGCCATCCTATATATACCTTTTTATTCCATAATCGTGCCTGGTAGAGAGACACCTTTCTCCCTCCTCCTTTCCTCTCTCCCATATTAAAATCAGCAACAACATGAGTAAAATTTTAATTTGAAAATACACATGTATTAGTGTCAATAAAGTGAAAGAATAAAAATTAGACGAAAAGAGATTCATAAGTTGATGCAAGCAGAAACTTAAACATATCTCAATGAAAAATTGAAACCAATAGATATTTGTTACAGGTACGGAAGTGAGACCGAGAGAGAAAAGGTGATAGAAGAAGAAAAAGAAAAGGGAGCACAGATAAAAATATTAGATTTAAACGTAGTAAGAAAATAACATTAAGTTCCGTTTTCAGAAATCCAACGGTAATATAGTAATAACGTTTCCTTTAGTTTTTTCAGAACTATTCAAATACCGGTAAATACGTAAAGGATGCTTGAAACATTCATTAATTCGGTTTCAAAATGAATACCAAACTTGGTGATCAAATTAAGTTTTCAATTTCCATTGAAACTGAAAAGTTCCGAGACACATCTAGAATTATGCCAAACGTTTAACACACATTCTGTCTTTCCGCGTGGTTCGGTTGCAAATTCGGTACAAATCTGAAATACCTTATAATAAACCTAGTAGGCAGCGTAGGTCATATCTTCTATTTCAGACTATTAATGCAAACTAAACAAAAAAGAAAAAGAAAATATAGAAAAAGACAAAGAAAAATTGAATGAGTCCTATTTTACTGCTAAATTTCTGTCAGAAAGAGCCTACATTAAAAGTCGAAATTGAATCATAATGAAAAGTTACAAATGTTTAAAAGGAAAGATGGATGTTGGTTCCTTATAGACGTAGCAAATCTGGCATATTTCGCATTTCGTACGTGGAAAAACAAATCGAAGAATTATAGGATGGAAACGAATTTTGTATGAAATTAATGCAAATAAAATCTCTGTAGAAATAACCCAAAAGGGGGCCATTTTGTAGTCATGTCCGAGCATTTGTCTGTTCCGAATATCCACTCTCGATTTCATCTGTTGCGGATATAACGTTGTAATTCGTAATGATAGAATGAACACGCCAGAGCTGAAACGGGTCATCGCAGTAACACGGTGATACGATTCAGACAAGGTAACTCACAGCAAAAAAGATACTTGGCGTATTTCCTTGACATGGAATGTGTATTTGTGTGTATGTGAGAAAAAGAGAGAGAGAAAAGATGCAAGACATGATAAGGAAACGTCAAGAAAGATGGATAGAGAGAGAGAAAGAGAGACGAATATAAATATGAAAAGTACTTATCATTACTCTGTATGATGAAGACTGCACATACAGTTTATTCGGATTCTCGCCTTGTAACTTCTCCAACCAACGTTGGTAGCGAATGTTTTATGAGAAAAAAACATAGTACCTGATAGGGATTTGAACCGAGATTTTCCGTTTGGAAGAGTAGTACGGTACCAATACACTAACGGTTACTCTGCTCGAAACATATTTAACAAAAGGTGTAGTGTTTTCTTGAGAAAAATAACATAAAAAGTGGATACTACAGAACTGTTAAGTGTTTCGGATTGTCCTAGTAGCCCCCATAGTTATTATTTGCCCTTTCCCAATCAACATTTGTAAATCGTCTCTATCATGATACAAGTGTTTGCTTCCACATTCTTAGGGATTGCTCGTTTAGTATCAGAAGGAACTCTTCGATTCTTCACGATCACTTTGTGAAAAAAGACCTTTGTCTTGACCAGGATTCGATCCTACGCTTTGAAGCTATAATACTCGTGATTCCAGGACGTTACCCCTGCCCTATGCTGCCACCTGAAACTAAACTCAAATCTTACTAAATTCAGTTCTGCTCTTTGGAACGAACCGGCTTCTTTTTGTAATGTTATTTGCACCAAAGTGGACATCGAAATTCATTCATTCGAGAACCTGAAGACAAATTAGTACCCACTTATAAACGAAATAACATACAATTCAGGAAAAATTACAGAAATAATAACGTACCATGCAGTAATTATGCCGTGCAAGTTCAAACCCCATGCCGCAAACGTCGCCAACAACTAGTGAACCACTTGCTTGTAAATGTCGATCGTCGCTACAGCTACCCGTCGAAGGATTGCCACTGGTGTGCCACTCTCGGCGGGGTTTCGTCGAGTAGAAAGAGATATCTAGAGTCGAGGTATTGAAGTTATCACCGCGTGGCAGCGAGGACTTCATTTTGGTCCGCGCTCCTTCGATTCGTGGCGAAGAATCACGAAGGGACCAACACTAACCAACACGCACACAGACAGACAAGCACACAGCTAGACAAGCACACAAACAAACTCTTTATTTTATTTATATTAGATTATTTTTCCCTGACGAATTCTTCCTAAAGTTTGTTCCAGAAGTCAAGAGTAACCGCTGCCTCTAAAGCATGAAGTGAAAAATCTTGAGCTGAGTGCGTATAATTGTTTGAATTTAGATTGCAACTGTCACCGATCATTTGAAAGTGAATATGGGAGAACCATGAAATAAAGTAATTAGACACGCGTCATTTTGTTGTAAAATGACATGCCGAGCAGATTTTATCTGATCCCAAATGGTTGTCGTCGAATATACACAGTTAAAGGAGCACTGTGATTACCCAAATTCAAAAGACCTCAACGATTTATCCCTCTACAAGCGACGTTTTCTTCATCGCCTCGGTGGTCAAGTCGAAAGAGCACTCGCCTAATAATCAAAGAGTTGGTGGTTCGCGCTCACCCGAGGATGCCTTTTTTTACTTTTTAAAAGTGTTTTAGGCTCACTTTAATGTAAACAAATTACTCACTTAGGCGATTTAACATATTTTTGGGAGTCATTTTTGTGGTTCATTGGCGTTTCATTGCATCTCTGTGACTGGTGGTATAATTTTCAAAACGGAAGTAGGGCCACCGCGGATCGTCGCTGCGGGACCTCCAAGTTTTAGCGAGATGTCGCTGGTTGTCCATCGGTGGTCTCCCCGACGCTTACGACATGGGGAAAGTACGCTTATAATAATAATAATAATAATAATAATAATAATAATAATAATAATAATAATAATAATAATAATAATAATAATAATAAATGTTCAGCTTCACCGCGTAGTTGACGTTTCAACGATTAATAATATCTATACTCGGAGTCAATCTAACGAACGTACTTTGAAGATTAGGCAGTTCTTCTATTTACCTTCCGTTTCCAGAAAATCTACACGTGGTGTTTATCCACCATAAAGTCCGTATGACATTAGATGGGATCCATCTTATGTATACATAAAAGTCGCTACTAGTACTGCACATGTTATTGTCGAATAGCTCAAGTTTGTATGGAGTGTTATAAAAATATTTACTTAGGTCTTATGAACGTGGACATAGGTTCAAGTCCGTTGAGTACTATAGAACACAGTGGTTTTTAAGATACTTTAGCCAAAAGTTTAAGTCCCATCGTTAGAGGCTCAGTTATTCGTTTTAGTTTTTCGTAGTAATTATTATTGATAATGTTTAGTACCGGTAATCGATTTTGTCTTTACGTATTGTTATTCTTTTCTATATTTTAAAAATATATCCAAATAAATGCGACCATAATTACTGTTATTTTGAATGCAAATGCCCTTTAAAATTAATAAATAAAAAAATTAAAGTTCCGATGTAAAACACAAAGGTGGGACTTTTAGGGTTCCAACCCATACTCATGGACATCAAAAGTATTACAATCAGCTGCCGAAAACCGCTTGGCCATGACAACTACGCTCAGTAACGCCCAATATATTCAGATCCTATTGGGAGTGTGTGCTCAAACACCAAACCTTCCACTGTTTGTTTTTTTTTTAATTGTTACAGCTACGTCGGAACTTTAATGGTTTGTTCTTTATCAATTGTAAATGGCGTTTACATTCGAAATAACAGTAATTGTGGAGGAATTTATTTGGATATAATATTAAAATAAAGAAAAGAATAAAAACAATATACAAGGACTAAAATTACCGGTACTAAATATTAACAATAATAATTACTACGAAAGATTAAACGAACAGATGAGCTTCTAACGATGAAACTTTCATGTTTGGTTAAAGTATCTTAAGAACCACTGTGTTCTATAGTACCCAACGCACTTGAACCTATGTCCACGTTCATAAGACCTAAGTAAATACTTTTGTAACGCTCCACACAAGCTTGAGTTATTCAACAATAACGTGTGTAGTACTGGTCCCGACTTTTACGTATATTTAAGATCGATCCTCTCTACTGTAATGTCATACGGACTTTATGGTGGATAAACATCACGTACGTGGATTTTCTGGAAACGGAAGTGTAAATGGAAGAACTACCTAATCTACAAAGAATGTTCGTTAGATTGACTCCGCATGTAGATATTATTCGTTGAAACGACAACTACACAGTGAAGCTGAACATTTATTATTATTATTATTATTATTATTATTATTATTATTATTATTATTATTATTATTATTATCACAAGCATACTTTCCCTATGCCGTAAGCGTCGGTGGACCTCCGATGGGCAACTAGTGACATGTCACCAAAATAGGTGGCCCCGCAGGGACGGTCCGCGGTGGCCCCACTTCCGTTTTGAAAATTAAACCACCAGTGGCAGAAGTGCGATGAAATGTCAATGAATCACAAAAATAACTCCCAAAAACATGTTAAATCGCCTAAGTGAGTAATTTGTTTACATTAAGGTGAGTCTAAAAACGCTTTTTAAAAGTAAAAAAAGCATCCTCCGATGGGCGCGAATCACCAACCTTTTGATTACTAAGCAAGTGTTCTTTCGACTTCACCACCGAGGCGATGAATAAAACGTCGCTTGTAGAGGGATAAATCGTTGGGGTCTTTTGAATTTGGGTAATCGCAGTGCTCCTTTAACTGTGTATATTCGACGATAACCATTTGGGATCAGATAAAATCTGCTCGGCATGTCATTTTACAACAAAATGACGCGTGTCTAACTACTTTATTTCATGGTTCTCCCATATTCACTTTCAAATGATCGGTGACAGTTGCAATCTAAATTCAAACAATTATACGCACTCAGCTCAAGATTTTTCACTTCATGCTTTAGAGGCAGCGGTTACTCTTGACTTCTGGAACAAACTTTAGGAAGAATTCGTCAGGGAAAAATAATCTAATATAAATAAAATAAAGAGTTTGTTTGTGTGTTTGTTTGTCTGTGTGCTGCCTGGGAACCAGACGAGTGGACCGACAGTTACACTTGCACCATAGTCCAGACCCGAGATCAAGACAAAGCGTTTTTTAAATTTTGAACCAGGGGGGTCTCAGGGAATGCAGGTGTTTTCCGCGACCTGGGAACCAGACAAGTTGACCGAGAGTTACTAAATTTTGGACACGGTTACCTTAGACCAGGCCCCAGACCGAGGAAAATTTTTTTTATCAAAATCCAAATCGAGGGGGTCTCACGGGGGCGTTTACCGGAACCGACTTCGGGACCAGACAAGTTGAGTGAGAGTTACAAAATTTTGGTCACGGATACCTTGATACCAAGGCGAAGCACATTTGTTCAAATTCGAACCAGGGGTTCTCAGAGGGACATTTACCAGGACATGTAAAAGTAGAAAATGGCTAATATTACTGTCGAATTCATACTTTTCACGGTCGCTGAAATCAATGATGAAACTCCGATCGCATTTACTTCCAAATTCACCCTATTTGCCTGCGGGCCGGACATGTAAAAGTTATCCGAAATCACTGGTATTAAGTGTCAAATCCATAATCTTCGCGCTTGCTGAGATCAATGGTAACACTTCCATTAGCGATGACTTGCAAATTCACCTACCATTGTATGCTAGTCAGGAGGAAACTGGGGGGGATACCGAGACATGTAAAAAGAGCCCAAAATGATTGATATTCGTGTCAAATCCATACTTTTCACGGTCGCTGAAATAAATGGTGATACTCCCACAGGTGTTGACTTCCAAATATTGCCCCCATGCGAAGAACAGACAAATGTTCAGACATGACTACAAAATGGCCCCCTTTTGGGTGATTTCAAGAGAAATTTCAATTATATTAATTTCACACAAAATTCGTTTCCATCCTATAATTCTTCAATTACTTTTATCCACGTATGAAATGCGAAATATGCTAGATTTGCTACGTCTATAAGGAATCAATATCCATTTTTCCTTTTAAACATTTGTAACTTTTCATTATGATACAATTTCGACTTTTAATGTAGGCTCTTTCTGATAGAAATTTAGTAGTAAAATAGGACTCATTCAATTTTTCTTTGTCTTTTTCTATATTTTCTTTTTCCTTTTTTTAGTTTGCATTAATAGTCTGGAATAGAAGGTATGACCTACGCTACCTACTAGGTTTATTATAAGGTATTTCAGATTTGTAGGTTTAATGAACACTACCGAATTTGCAACCGAACCACGCGGAAAGACAGAATGTGTGTTAAACGTTTGGCATGATTACAGATGTGTCCCGGAAATTTTCAGTTTCAATGGTAACTGAGTACTTGATTTGATCACCAAGTTTGGTATTCATTTTCAAACTGACTTAATGACTTTTTTAAGCATCCTCTACGTATTTATTTGAATAGTTCTGAAAAAAAATAAAGGAAACGCTATTACTATATTACCGTTGGATTTCTGGAAACGGAACTTTATGTTATTTTCTTACTACGTTTTAATCTAATATTTTTTAGCTGTGCTCCCTTTTCTTTTTCTTCTTCTATCACCTTTTTTCTCTCGCTCTCACTTCCGTACCTGTAACAAATATCTTTTGGCTTCAATTTTTCATTGAGATATGTTTAAGTTTCTCTTTACATCAACTTACGAATCTCGTTTCGTTTAATTTTTATTCTTTCACTTTATTGACATTAATACATGTGTATTGTGAAATTAAAATTTTACTCATGTTGTTGCTGATTTTAATATGGGAGAGAGGAAAAGAGGAGAGAGAAGGGGTCTCTCTACCAGACACGATTATGGGATATAAAGGTATATATAGGATGTCCTAGCTGATAGGTGTCAGCTATAGTTATGTATAGTCAAATAGAATTATTTTGTAACGAAGAAATAACAACATGAATTGTTAAATCTCTTTTAACAAACTGTCGAGATCTGAGAGTAACAAACTTTACACTTTCCGGTACCGATTACTTTGAAACTTCAATAGCCAGAATTAGCACGGAATAGGGGAATTATATATTTAGGAATGAAAATTTAAGCAAAATGCAGACGTCATTTAGTGTGAAAGAAAAAGGAATTAAATCTCTCACTTTTGGCACTATTAATCTTGTAGTTCTGAGTCTGTGTCAAAATTACTTACGGAAATAAGGACAATGAACTATGATTACTTTGTAGAACATTCCACTTTATCATCACAAGAATTCTGTCTTCCGGTTTACTTAGTTGTGAAAAATTAAAGAGAATATTACTATGCTTGTAAAGTATGTGTACTGTCGCTGATTTCTGATGACAATCAGAAACAGAGATAAAAGATAAATTACAGTAATACTTTTCTATTAAAGGGGAAGTATAACTACTTTTATTTTAACAATTTTTTGGCTTAAAATGTTTGTTCTGGTTCATCCTCTTCCCCCTCAACGTTGAATACGGAATGCAAGAACATATTTAGATTTTGATTATTGATTCCAGTATATTTCAAGCATCATTTCTCGGATCTAGGCCTGTGTGATATGTCGATATATCGATATCGTCAATATCCATATTGACGCATATCAACATTCGATATCGCAAATATATCAACATCGATATATCCATAACCTAAATTTTCGATATCGATCTTGGAGGGTATAACGACTCACCAAGGGTAGTCGTCAACCTGGTTCGATCGTTGATATATGAATCTCGAGTGGTAGCAATTGTTTGCATGTAAAAATATCTTTAATAATTATATATATTATTATTCTCACCTTTCCTATAAGAATTATAAAGTTGATGAACGGTATCAAATGGTTTATTAGTTGATACACTTTTATGTATTTTCATTCAAACTGTCATGCACACAGACATGATGATTAGGTATCCATAAACAATTACATAGCAACTAACTACATAACACTATCTATATCTTACAGATATTAAAAACATTCTTCTTTTGTTAATATTAAATTAACATTCTATTAAGTATAGTGCACATGTATGAGCACTTTCTGCCCAAGGTACAGGTAATTAATAATCTATCCAAAGTATTTCGTTCTATAAAATGTCGCCCGACAATTGGACTGAATATAAAAGTCATAAGCAAGCTTGGCTTTTATCTTCAAGAACCACTGGTCCGTTTACAATAATGGTCTTACATTACTTATGCCCATCACATTTTGATCGCCCCTCGTATGTATCTTCATTACATATCATAGATATAGATACATTTAAAACAAATCTTTCACTTCATTAATACTTATCTTTTATTACATTAATTATATTTATTTCATTATCCTTCATTACATTATTATTATATTTTATTATTAAAACGTCGTCGCCCATTTATTTAATCTTTGAAGGGTGCGAAGTCAAAATCGTAAGAAGCAATTACAGCTAAAACATGAGTTACCATTATCCAGGGCGCATTATATAATAATTATATTAGGTGATATTTTAAAATAAACATTGGATCAATAAGGCATCAAAATATAGAAGAATCTCATTCAAGACAGTCGTTGAATAATTAACTTAATAGACTGAATCTTATACTTAACATAATCTTTGGCAGTTAAGTTTTCAACACAAATCAATCTAATATAAATAACCTTTGCTTTTAATCATTTATGAATCGAATTATAATTCTTCACATTAACAAGAGAGAATTAAAATCATTTGAAAATTAACTTTCCAGTCTATTTAAAACTATATCTAAGCACTTCAAGTATTCATAAGAATCGTTTTCATTATCAACATTAACTCATAAAATTGAAGATAAAAGTTCACAAGAATCTATAACTAATATGGGTTTAACCTAATTTCATTAACGGTAATCAGCTTACATTCGTACTTGCATATGATTCTAATAAAGTACATTGTACTGCACAATCATGATTAGGTTCCACAATATGTTGTACATGTATTTCATCGTGATTCTGATTTTGATACGAAGTGCCATCTCTTGATCTCCAATTACGTCTATCCATGTAGCTTGTTGTATTCCTGTAATTTCGCCCTATATTCCGATTGTTTTTAAGTCTACTTCTGTTGGGTGATCTGACATCAGGATTACCACGATTAATTAGGTTAGGCTGATTCCCTACATAACTTTGCCTATTTTGCTCGTTTTGATTGCTAGAATTTACTCGGCTTAGGTTATGTTCCGCATCGTTCACACTTCTGATATTTAGATTCCGAACAGGTATAAAATGATCTGAGTTATTCTTATTTTTACCTACTCCTGCTTGTTGACTCATAGCATGGTATTGAGTTTCATAGCATTGGACAAGCATTAATAAATGGTTGAAACTCATACACTGTGTAGAAAACAAGATCTGTTGTAACTTAAATGGGAGCAAATTTCGAATCGATGCTATTATTCTAGATTCCGATTGCAAGGGATTAACGACTTTTAATTCGTTGTATGTATTTACAACAAATTCAACAACAGATTTGTGCAAACGAGGATTGAAATGTTGATTTCTAATGGTGGCATCTCGATTTGCAAGCAAAGTCATTTTCATAATTCGCAATTAGCGCTGCTTTGAATTCCTCATAAGTATTGATGTGATCACGTACGGCTTTAAACCATAAAGAACATGGTGGGAGTAATACATGAGGGATTAATTTCATATATTGTGATCTATCTATACACATTATATTGCATTCGTCCTGAAATTTTTCCAGGAAAGAAGTAGCGTTCTCATTACATTTACCACTGAATTTACTCATAGCCCGTATTTCACTCATCTTAACACTTAACTTTACCTTCCTTTTATCATTCCATGTACTTATTGGGTGATAATTCCTATCCATGACGTGATGTGTCGTTGCACCATCCCTTTTCCGCCCATCTGTCCTCTTCGGATGAATTTCTTCCAAAATAATATCCTCATCAGACACAGGTGAAGGCGAACTCATCTCTGGTGAGTGGGGAAAATCCAAGCGATCACTACCCATATTATTGTGGTATGTGTTGTCCTTAACCTGTAGCGTTCTAATTTCTTCATGTAGAGTAGCTATCAATTGCGTATTTGCACGTATGTTGTTAGAATTATTGATGACCTGAATCTTTTGCTGCTGAACAGAAGATTCTATTACTTCTAAATCCTTTTTTACACCACTGATTTCTTGGATTTGGTGGTTGTGCTTATCCTGACAATCCTCGGATATTCTTTTTAACTTTTCCTCGAACTGCGAGGTGATATCATTCATCGCCTGGACAATTGACTGTTTCGTTTCATCTGACTTCTGTTCCATTCGTCTACTTAATTCCTCATATTGCTTGTTAGATTCATCGGATTTATGCTCTATCGTCTGCTTCAATTCTTCGTATTGCTTATTGGATTCTTCGAACTTCTGTTCTATCTTCTGTTCTATCGTCTGCTTCAATTCTTCGCATTGCTTGTTGGATTCTTCGGACTTCTGCTCTATCGTCTGCTTTAATTCGGTAGACATCTGAATCAATTGTCGCTGTAAGGCTAGCAAGATTCGGTCTTCTGATGTCATTCCTGGTGCTACACTATGTTCACCGTCGTCACTATTATTGGATTCTTTCTCAATTGCCTCACCGTTCATTTTTCTTATAATTATTCTACCACTTCTTAGTCTGGTGAAATTTGTATTCATTAACTTTATTACAAAAGTAAATTCACCCTTACTTTGCTTCGGGATATGAATTTACAGCAAGTCCCGGGTGAGGTAAACCAAAATTTTTATAACGACTCACCAAGGGTAGTCGTCAACCTGGTTCGATCGTTGATATATGAATCTCGAGTGGTAGCAATTGTTTGCATGTAAAAATATCTTTAATAATTATATATATTATTATTCTCACCTTTCCTATAAGAATTATAAAGTTGATGAACGGTATCAAATGGTTTATTAGTTGATACACTTTTATGTATTTTCATTCAAACTGTCATGCACACAGACATGATGATTAGGTATCCATAAACAATTACATAGCAACTAACTACATAACACTATCTATATCTCTTACAGATATTAAAAACATTCTTCTTTTGTTAATATTAAATTAACATTCTATTAAGTATAGTGCACATGTATGAGCACTTTCTGCCCAAGGTACAGGTAATTAATAACCTATCCAAAGTATTTCGTTCTAAGGGGCGAGGCATAGTGGGCCCCTAAGACTTGTGATGGGTGACGAAACAAAACTTATTTTTTAGAATAATGTCTTCCAATGACAATTTCTTTATTATTACAAATAGCAATGTAAGTAAATCCATTTACAAATTTGCAATATTATATACTGTAATTTCTTACGCGCCAAAACATTTCTCTTCCCCAAAAAGAAAGAAAGAAAAAGCACCTGTCAAAAACAAGTGCTTCGAACTTTGACCTAGAATTTATAATAAAGTGTTTTCGTTTCTCTCTCGGAGATTCCCATCCCATTTGGCTTTGAGGCCGCTCATTGACGAAAACTGCACACATGACCACTATATGGAGACATGCTGTTAGGTAGAATTAGAGATTTGAAAGGAAACAAGTTTTCAATAATAATAATAATAATAATAATAATAATATAACATAACAATTGGGTTTACAAGTAGGGTTCCGTCTGTTTATCTTGCATGGGAGGCCCACAAATCTACTACGCTAATGGTGTCCCTTAGTCTGTGTTTGTCTCTCTGTCCGTTTCCTGTGCTCTTACGTGTTTATATTAAACTTTTACATTATGTAACATTTTTTTTATTTCCGATTTTTTCTTGAAAAAGGAAAGAAACTGCTTTCCTCTGATGTCCATTTCTTACCTTCATTCATCTTGTTTCGACTGCTTAAGTAAGATCATTTTGTAATTTGTTGTGTCATCATTTCCCTCACAATAATGAAACCGCCATTCTTAACAATTTACTTTACTCTCTTTTTAGCAGTTTGCCACACTGATATATTTGTAACAGAATTGAGGTTTGTTCCAACGCCTTTCGAATTCTCCACCAACACAACGAATGAGCTTTTTAGGTTGCCTACTATTGCAGGAAAGGGAGAATTGCAGGTGGTAATGCAGTTTTGGAGTCGTGTATACATATGTTGCAAGAACTATGTGGTTTTAGAATTGAAATAGAATATGCTGTCAATAAGAGTTTGGGTATTGTAAAACCTATTTGAAATAAAAATGTAGTAAGATTGCTCTCACAATCAGATATAAGTGATAAATTCGTTAGTTGTAGCGACCAGACTTATTTGCAGGATTGGAAAGTAGAGATAACAGATGGAAGAAATGAGATTGTAAAAGCAACTATTGTGAAGGACTGCCCACTGGGTGTCTTTGTGGTCCGATTTTCCGGCTTGTGATTGGTAAACTCTGCATGCATAATTCAAAAAGTGAAGTACTGGGACCAGTTGCCTACATAGATGATATATTACCCCTTACTGAAGATAATAATACTGCAGAATGAAAGCTAATTCAAGAGTACAAGCAGACGAACTTTACGATTGGTGTAGAACAATAAATCATGTAATCTGTCAACAGAAGAAAACAATTTATATTGTACGTAATTAAAGAGCAACTTCAAAGGAACACGAGTTTTTTAAATAGGCTAAAAAATGTCAAAAGAGTAAAATCAGTTAAATATCTAGAAATAAAGTTAGACAATGTTCAGTTTCATAATCCCATGAAATATGAAACTCAGAAATGAAACGAAGTGGTAAATAAAATAATATTGATTACGCAGATAAAATCTGAACTATCTCAGTTCTAGAAAGAATCATTTGATATGTATCAAATGTGGTCAACAAATGGAACAGATTGAGAAAAATATAAGAAGTGTACTTAGTAGTGTTGACCTCAAGACAAAGAAATAAGGCTTTCCCGTTTCGTCAATTTTGTAGAAGGCTTGCCTTAATTCTGCAAAGGCTATTCTCATCTCATTTTGTAAATTAATGTACAAAACATATTCCCTGATTTTTTTTTTTTTTTTTTTTTTTTTTTTTACATTCAAGACGACGAGAAATGCCTCGTCTCCTAGTCAACACCAGTCTCAAGGCGTGTTTTAACAAGATTAACGAAATTTTTCAATAACTGCATGAGAGACATCTCTCATAACTCTATATTTATATACCTACTCCATTAAAGAAGCCTCTACTCGCTATCTTAAAAAATAATAATATAGACAAAGAAGATTATCTACTTGGAAGGATAGTGAAGATATTCCGGAAACTACAAAAATGAAATAAAGAATATAGAGGAATAAATGGTACGATTCGACAATTGGGAAAGTAACATATTAGTGTTTGTGGGTCACTAGAGAAAGACTACGTGTTATGTCGGACAGAAGGGGGCCAGACTTATACTCTTGTGGAGAACAGAACCCAACCAACACCTGTGGGGTTTCTAACTCGTTCCTACTTCTCCTCCTCCTCCTCCTACTACTACTACTGGTACTATTACTACTACTACTACTTCTACCACGACTACTACTACTGCTACTGTTACTACTACTACTACAGCTACTTCTAATACTACTATTACTACTACTTGGTAATAAATGCTGGCCCCCATCTGTCCGGCATATACCAAGACTACTTCTAAGCCACGTCAGGAATTCATAACCTGATGGTAAATTTTCTTATGTAGAGGTACCAAGGTTAAAGGCCAAGTAGGAAGTATGCAGACTGCAATACTGTGGAAATGCCGAAGCACATTGTATTTAGTTTATAAAAGACTAGAGATGCTTAGCACTAAATATTAACGTGTGCTATAAATTTTTATCTAGTTTAATTTAAAACTAAGCATTTATGAACATTGAGGGCAACCGCAGCTCGTTAGAAATCTGTAACACAGTTAAAAAATATATACTCGTCTACGGTCACTGGTGCAAAGTTATTCTTGTGCAATTTGATTGGCTAATCACTTTCAAAGCTCTGTTTAAAATTTTCAGGGGTTTTTAAAAAGAGTATTTTGTAATTTCTATTTAAAAAAAAAATTCATTGTTGTAATTACAAGTCATAGTGCAAGCTCACTAGTGGAAAAGTTTTTTTCGATGCAACCTGATTGGCTGATCATTTTCTTTGTTTAAAAATGTTTAATTGGTTTCAAAATTTTGATTAAAATTTTAGTATGAAAATTTTTGAGCCTCAGAATTGAAGACTCATAGTCTAATGACATTCATGGAAAAAATGAGGGCTTGATGCCAGGTATGTAATTATTAAGACTGATTAAGTGAGTTGATTTTGACTTTAACGTCCCTTTCACCAGCGAGGTTATATGAGACGGTAAGACCGATTAATCTGTAACAATAACAACTTCACACTTCGAACTTTAGTCAAGCCCATAAAGTCATTAGTAGAAAGGAATCTTTACGTAATTTGAATAGCTATGTATTTTCAAACGTTTTTTTTAAATATTTTTGTTTAAATTTTTTGATCACTTTTAAAATGTTTAAAGTTTCAGAGATGTGTGACAGTTAAAGATATCCACTTTATTGTCGTCATTTGACAATTTCCAGTAATTAGAAATTAAATAAATGTTTCGAATTATTTAAGAATGTGTCTGACATCACACAATCTGATAGGACTCGAATTATTTTGCCTTACAAAGCCTACTTGATAGAAATGGCACATGGCCGTTATGTCTTTCCAAACATTCGAAATGTAGCACTTACTTGATGAATCTATTGCAATCAACTTCAACTTCACACTCTCTATTCTAGCTTCCAACTCCCTAACTAATTCTCTGTATTCTCGAAGATTCCTCGTTTTCCGGAATCTCTGAACTTCCTCGAACTTCCTAGTTGCGGCATAGAGTTTAGCTAAGCCTTCTTATAAAACTCCTTACGAGAGTTTAGCTTGTATAACTCCTTACTGCAATGTAATTTCAAGTCATCAATAGTAAGACTATTCATGGCTTTGGATTGATTGTTTTAACAAAAGAGACACTGACCAAAGCTTAAAACTCACTTTATTTTAAACTATAATTTGTCGTCGGTTAAAGAATTTAAACTTTGTCATAACAATATTTATATATATATGTCTGTATTTTCATTTATTTTCGATAGTGTCTGAAGAAGGATATGCTAGATATCCGAAACAGTTACAAATTATAATTTAAAATAAAGTGGGTTTTAAGCTTTGGTCAGTGTCTCTTTTGTTTAAAAAAAAAGTTATCAATTTATAATAAAGACTTTTAAAATTAAAAATAAAAGAAATAAATAGGCTGAGGTTCCGTAAACGCACTTTCAAGAAAGTGAAATCTTAAAGTGAAAATGTCAAAATACAAATACAAAAGAAGGAACTTATACAGGTAAAAAGCCAAAAAAAAAAAAAAAAAAAAAAAAAGAAAGAAAGAAAACAGGGTATTTAAACTGGTAAACAAATTTAAGCAGATGGTAAACAAAGGGTCAGTCATTGGGCCAGTCAATTGACCAGTCAGAACGGACATCGTGAGTTGACCTTAGATTGGATCCTTGTCAGTATGGACCTCAGCCTATACCATCAATAATCAATAAGCAATATCCTATAATCATTTATTCAAATTAGCAACAAATCTCTTTTTTTAAAAGTTACGAAACATTACGATGTATTTACATTATGAGCGCTTCCTCTACCTGTGATGTGATGTCTACGTTACCTCTTTTTATTTCCTTAAACAACTAAGTTACTTATAGTTTCCTTTTTACACCATTCTCAAAATAAAAGTATATAATTATTGAATTTTGGGTACTTTACAATATAGTGTCATTTTTTCCAAATAAAACATAATATAGGTGTCCTGCGTATTGAACATTTATACAGAATGGGTGAAGTACTTTACAATGTCATTGATATATGTAATAGAGATGAATATACTTGTATAAGATCTCAATGATCATATCGTTGATTGTGTAGTTTACAAGTCGATAGGACGGCCTTTTTGTATTAGTGTTTGTGATATGGTACCGAAATATTAGTGTAGTAAATGTTTGTTTTCAGAAAGGGAAATGAAATAAGAAGGTAATGTGAAGATGAAGGACGATGTATCACCAGGATCTTGGGCAACGTATTTGATAAATGCGAATGAAATGTCCGCTTAGACGTCTTGTGGAAAACTAACCCCATCAACACAATAAAGGGAGAGACTAAGGTCACGCATCTGATTTCACAAACCAGGGGAACCCAGACAGTCAAAGATGGTGTGTTCTTGAACAGGGTCGTATAAAAGTGCACCATGGTGAACACATTCAATTGCGAATCTTTTCCTTTACGAATTCATGCTGAGATATTCTGCACAGCAAGTCGCAAAAATATTGACAGTTTATTTTGGCAGGAATGGCGAATGAATGAAACATTTGCAGTTGGTTTGTCAAATTTAGTTCCTCTGACACAGCATTGCAAAATGAACCCCATCGATACTGACCAAATCATGTTCTGATGAGCTCTCAAAAACACCGTCGAAGCAATCTCTCAGAAAAATGCTCTATCATTCATTGTAGACGAGTTTGGAATACATATAGCATTGTCATTCTGGGGCTTCGTGCAATCGGTAAGATGAAAATTAGTCTTATGAATGACACATCAGTTGCCACCGGCTAACAAGATCGAAGGTGTACAGCCCTCCGAGGGTAGGTAATAACAGTGAAATTTTCCTGAATCGGATTGTCACTTTTGATAAGAAAATGGATCTCTTATGACAATCGCAAACTATCATCATACTTTTGATCTTGATCAAAGCCTAGGACGTTTTCAAGTTTCCTAAAATATTTTGTTGTTGGTATAGTGAGATTGACCCATCTTGTCTTATTCCGTTGAGGCGAAACCATCCCTGCGGTTTGTTAACAGAGCTGAATTCCATGAGATTCCCTGAAACATCTAGAAATATTCCAAAAAGGCATGGGGTCCTTATGTTCCCAAGCTTGTACAACAGGTTAATTTCTACCACGATACTAAGTTTGATCCAGATCGGATTTCTTTGGTTGAACTCATAATATATGTATAGTGACCTTGTCATTCCTTTTTCAGGGGAAAATTTAATGCATGACAAGAACAAACTTGTAATGAAATATTGTTTATGGATTTTCTTATAAAATACTAAAAGGAAAGTAAGGGGCACATCCAGAAAGTAAGTTCCGAAAGTACTTTAAGATGCCGTGAATGATTAGAGCGGAACGTGCTTCCGCAGAGCTGGAAGTGAAGCACATAGCCATAAACTGGTGAGAGTACAGTTGTGTGAAGTCAGTGGTGAAAGAATTGTAATATGTTAAACATGGCTGCGCACATAGAGTCTCCCACCGAGTGCAAGGCAGTGCTTTAATCATATTCCTCTAAGCTAAGAAGCTGTTTGTGTCGGAGATCTACCGGCAGTTGTGTAAAGTGTATGTACCGAATGTTATAAATGAAGTAAAAGTCAGTAGATGGTATAGAAAATTCAACCAGGTGGCATCAACGTACACGACGAACACCGTAGTGACCAACTATCCATGATTACCCCGGAATTGCTGGAAAGTGTGTGGCAAGTAATCTTGCAAAACCGGCAGTTCCTGATATCCGAACTCTCATGTCAGTTTCCGCAAATCTCTCGTTCGCTAGTCGCACACTATTGTTGCCCAGTAACTGTAGAACCGCAAGTTGTGTGCACGAATGGTTCCAAAACAAGAAGCTCCTAGCGTCTGCTTTAAACTTCTTGTTGCGTTAACACCAGGAAGGTGACCAGTTCCTCCATCGCATCATCACAGGAGAGAAACGTGGATGTTCCTCTACAGTCCCGACCTCATGCCAGCGACTTCAACTTGTTCTTCCATTTGAAGCGATTTTTGGCTGGAGAACGTTTCGACAATGCACCTCTATTACAAACGATTGGTTCCAGTTCTTGGTAGCAGAATTCTTTAATACAGGAATACAAAAGCTGGTGCCGCCTTCGAGAAATGCCCCAACAAGGATGATGTATATGCTCGAACCAGTTTATGTATTACTAACTTCACAGTAGCAAAATATTTTTCCTCCAATGTTCGTCTTTTACTTTACAATCCATCGGAACTTATTTTCTGGACGCACCTCATATTTAAAGTTGCAGTATTTAACAGTTCAAATTATAATTGGACAAAAGTTTGAATTCTAATGCCTATTTGCCAAATGATATACCTTTAAAGAATTTAGACTTAAGATTTGATTTTAGAACTGATTATGCTGCAGTAACACATTTTTCAAAAATAAAATAAAAATACTTATTTGTCTCATTTCAGGACTTTTCGTCAGTCAACTAAATAATGAACCTGAGACTGAAGTCATGTTGTTTTATATTAAGTTTAGAACAAGGAGCAATCATCATTACAGCATTGAGTTTCGTAAGTAGATGTTTCCCCTTTTGAGTTTCTAGGATAAATCTTCATATTTATCCGTAAAAAAATGGTTTGTGTGCACGCCTGTGGCGGCGGAATAATTAGTGTTTTAAATACACGCTTGCTGTTAATGGGTGATCTTTACTATTATTGATAATGGGTGAGTAGGAATTCACAAGCTTTACTACATTTGTAATAAGTTTTCATTATGACAACACGCTGTCCCATCGTGAGGCGCTCCATTCCTACCCGTACAAAAAACAGATAATAATCATGCGCTATTTGGCGCTCCGTAGCTACTAACCACAAAGAAAAACATATGGAAATCGTATGCTGCCAACGTACTAGAACATTTCAAAAGTTGCGTTTTTTATGGGACACCCTTTATATTTTAGCAACTTTTCCCTCCCTTTTTTTGCTATGGAAACTTTTCTTAAAAATTCTAACCCAGCCAATGATATTTTATCCTTTATTAATTAAACCGCTCGGGTGGCAAGGCCTAACTCCAAAAAAATGAAAAATGGACTAATGCTTTCATTTGGAATCATTTTTCGATAAGTTGTAAATTATTAAATCATTACTACATACAGTAGTGATAATTTTGGTTGCCAACACAACAGAAATATGAATTGTTTATGAAATGTTGTACTTAAAATTTCACTCCTGGAAAGTTTCAATGTTGAAGTTATGCCAGTTGGCATCCAAACTGTCGAATTATCAGTTTTGTTTGAAAACAGTAATTTTTAATATTCATTGATTTTCAAATGCACAATAATTTTATCCATTAAATTTTTACATTAATGTTCATAATCCAAAACAATTGTCATTGATTTTTAAAGCGAATTTTCATTTTCATTTTTATTTTATTCAATTAATTTTGAAGTCATTTTAATTTTGATAATTATTTTTAAAAATAATTTTAAATTTAAATATTTTCCATAGACTTAATTTTTAAATATAATTCATTATTTTTTTCATAAATTTTTCCAACTATGAATGCAAAATATCGATTTAGCTAATGTGCAAAATCCAATAAATCATCAGAACAGGAAATAAAAGAAAGCAAATTAAAAATTACGTCAACCAGTGTTCCAATATGATAGCGGTTTTCATGAGTCTCTTTGACGTTTTTAATTAAGAGACTCGACAAGAATATAGAACAATTGTGGGAAAACTAATTTCCATCAAAGTCATGAGGCAACTAGAGAGCTGCTTGAATTAGGAACTAGCGAGCTCCGATTTCTACGTCTGGCGTTATATGAGTATGTTTCTACCATCACAGATAGATTGCTTACTACAGATCTAGAAATTTTCATACACTTTGTTTTATAGTGATTCCTTCATCTTGACTTACGAGTTATATCTCTAATAACATTCCAAATGTTTAATAGCCTGGAATAATGTTTAATTGTGGAATTGAGAGTAACGCTGTTTAGTGGAGAGAAAACCTAAAAGTTACAAATAAATATGCTTAGCTTATCTGTGATTGAATGTTTAAGGAGCCAGAGTATAGATTCCATTCTTTTTCTTCTCAGCAATCGACAATGACTGTTTTTGAGGACTATCTGAGTGAGTTAAGTACACATTCATTTGCATAAGAATTTGCCATATTGAGATTTAGTTTTAAATATTTGGAGTATTCATGTTTCCATTTCATGAGAATTTTTCATAGAGGAAATGAAATTAAATATTTAGTTTAATATCCCACGATTATGCATCTAGGTTAAGGGAAACGGAATTTATATAAATGACCATTTTCTTTAGAGAATTCATATAGTTAGTAACTAGAAACGATAACCTTTATTTCATTATTATGTCTGAATTATGTAAGCCTTTAAACTGCAAAATTAAACCTCTAATTGCTGTAAATAAAAATACAATTTTGCGTTAATTATTAACTTTCTGTAATTCGGGCTTATTTCGGGCTCATTTGATTATCACACGAACTCGGGCCGGGTTTCAGCCTAAAGCTAAAATATATTTCGGACTTGGGCCCGGTCTCACGTTATAAAGTCACGGTCCGGGCCGGGCCCGGGCTAAAAATTCCGGCCCGTGCAGACCTCTACCGATTGTAAGTTCCTTTTATCATAACTTAGAAGAGTTGATGCACGTAAACAGAATGTTGCAAATTTGTCACGCTGTTTTATTTAAAATTGTTTTTGTCTCGTCTCGAGATTCGAGACAAGTCGAGATAGAATTCTCGCAGATGAAACACGAGTTAAGACATACCTATATTTTCGAGACAAGACAGCATTGTCTCGAGATAAGACGATACAGCTTTAAATGTAATCGCTTCTCGTCCCGTGTGCATCCTAGAAGCCCCTAACAGAAAATACTATATGTGACAGAATGTGAAGTGTTCTCAAATTTTCAAGAATTCTCTGAGTTCAACAAGAATATCTAAACTTTGTCTACACTTTTCTAAGTATAGGACTAAGAAAGAAATAGGAGAATAACAAATCATGTGCCTACCCAGCGTAAATAAACATTCTTACAGTTTTAATTAGTGATTTGTTTCTTCTTAATTGCAGATTATATGTTCGGCAGGACTTACGTATGGGTTATCTCAGATATCAGTGCTATCAAGCTTTATAGAGGGCAAGAATCAGACAACATTATTCGGTAAATATTCAGGAAGAAGAATCCATTACTTATTATAAGGCTAGTAAGTCAAAATGAGTCGAAATGAAAAGTAACATTCTAGAATACCTGTCATATCTGAATTTAATTTTACTTTTCTATACTGAGATTATACATGAGACGGAAAAAAGTTATATTGATCTAGTAAGCAAAAGTGAATAATACGCTAGCATATGACAAATTTCAAACATTCCACTCCTCTTAGATTCTTGTTATGCATCAAAGAGTTAAAGAAAACTAACGATTTTATACCTTCAGTGCTACTATAATCTCAATTTATTTCAAAAGATTGAGCTTTTATATAATTCATATAAGGTAAATGCACCGGATTTCAACAGGTTAAGGACCTTTTTCAAAATCAATTGCCTATTGTGGCCATAATATTGGTCGGTGTTGGCCCATTTTTTTCCTTGAAATATACAGTCTCTACTAATACTAAAAGTCACTTCAAGGCTCAAATGCTAATGTTAAACTTTTTTATGAAACTGGAACTCGCCAATGAAACCCGAATTCGACACACTTCACCTGGTTTCGACAGTTGCGGTATCTGAATTCGACACCTTCAATTATATCCATGTAAAACATTAAGTTGGCATTATTATTAGTAGTAATCTCTTCTCAGCTTCAAATATTGTTTTATTATTATGCAGAAATTATCAGACAGGCAAAAGAACACAACTTAAATTTTCTGAACTGAGTACTTACTTCGATGATCCTCAATTCGACATGCTGGAACCTGATTTCGACATCCCATGTCGAACTTAGGTTACAACTAACGGAGAATTATGCAACAAACAGCTTTATGAAAGACTTTGAACATACTTGTACGTTTAGATATTCAGTTAAAATTATATTTGCACTACTGAGCATGAATTCGACAAGCTTGTCGAAATCCGGTTCACGTTACAAATCAAGGCTCGTGTTTTCGACAACCCCCCGTTCATGTTACATCACAACCTTCGTTCTCATAGAAGAAAACAAAACGCACTGATTGAAACTCCTTTACAACATTAAAGTACCACTATTTGCTTGAAGCAAACTTAACTTTAATAAAAGTCTTACGAAAATAACTTGCCGTCTTATGATTTCCTTAAGATTATGTGTTTTTTTCTCGAAAAGTGTATCACACACACAACAATGTATTTCTTTTCTCCATGCGTATGACTCATCTACTGTAACCGCACTTTTGACACGAGTAAAGACACTCCCATAGTGTTGCCATTTCTATTCACGATCGCAGGGATGACATCTTACGCTTATTTCACAACATTTAACCACAGGTATGTCGAATTCGGGTGCCTGACGAATTCAGGCGCGTTTACCTTATTCCAGAATATATCAGTATGACTTTCAGTTCCTGATTATTACCAAGGGTAAAAGTAGATTTGAAAAGGTAGGGGAACGGATTACGTCACGCCGTCCCCTGTGCCTATTTTTGCGCATTGTAATTTTATTAGGAAGCGTGGAGACGCCATAGTTATTTTTTGGAAGTGGGGTAACGGCATCCTCCCGCGTTCCCCCTCACTTTTACCCTTGTAGCCATCTAAAGAAATACATATAAATCTTACAACAATTTTGGTTACATTGTTAGTTACGTTAGTCTGAATTTGTGTACGTTGAAAGATATTAAGCTTCTTAGCAATACATAATTCAAACAATCACTAAGTGAAATTAACTCATCATCATGTATTCGCTGTTGTCTTCAGGGACGGATAGGGTCACCGGGCTACCGAGTGGCGCCCGATGCGTGCCCTCCTAACCCAAAGAATCGTCCTCCAAGATACAACATAGAAAATTTCGGACTGAATGGACCAAGCTTTAAATCGTGAAAATCGAAGCGGCGTCGTGGAAAGGAGACAAAGCTATTAGAAGCAGATGCTGATTTCTGCAAAAGATCACATACCTACGTATTGGGTGTGTCTAAACGTGCAAGACTTGTGAATTACTGACTGCTAACAGACTGAATACAGTATTAAAATTAGCAATCCTATCTCCTCTGCTAGGAATGCTACTCTCAGAGTGGAAAATGAACAAGTACTTTTCACTTCCATGAGTCTTGAAATTAGTACGCTTCCGAAGTCAGTAAAAACATTTAAAAGCGTGGTGCAACAGGGAACAGAGCAACGAGCTCTTTCATACGTCCACAAGAGGATGATCTCAAGTTTTTGAGTTCCATCTCCATCAACCAAAATAAAGCCTACCCTTTAATCCAGAGTTTGCTTATAAACGAGCAGATGGCAACAACTGGGTTTGGCTGTCATATTGGACTACTCAAAATGCGTTTTTTTTTTTCAGCATGTGCACAGCTTGTTCTGCAGATTGAACAAACACGTTTCTTAAAGGTTTTGTACGTGACGAACGTATCACTAAACACGCTTATCAGGGAGTAAGAGAACACGAGTCTTCTAAAATACATCAAACCAGTGTGGATGCTTACTTATCTAACAAAAGAGAATATATCTTAAGAAACTACTTCCTCAGGGAGAGACAAAACAACGGCAGTATTAGGTTGAGAAGAACAGTCAAGTAATACATCGAGTTGTCGAAGTGGTGAAACTCATTAGTAAAAGAGGGCTCACTTACAGAGGAAAAGGAAATGAAGCAGCCCATAGACTGGAAGACGTAACTACAGATTATGGAAACTTTTTGAATGTTATTCTTTTGTTAAACAAATTTGACCTTCAGCTTAAAAGTAATTTAGAGAAGGTCATCGAGAAGAGTAAACTGAGTCATGTAGAGGAAGTAAGCAGGATGGTGGTCACATAACTTTCAAAAAGCACGGTGGATTGTGTTCTGAATGATAACACACTTACCAGAGAAGATACTTCGAAAGAAGTCTCTCAAGCGAATGGAATGTATTCTTGTAACACAATTGGATTGTGTTAGGTTCGGTTCCAGTTCGGGGCAGGTATACTTACGACCTGTGGGGCTCGTGTCTTGATCCGTATGCCTGAATTATGATTTCACTAAGTATAATTATTTTATTTAGACACTGAGAATTTCCATTTGCAATGAAAGTGAATGATGGAACGGAGTATAAAATTCTCTTTTGTGCAGTAGTGGTTAGAGATTGTGGGATGAATTGCATGTAATCATTAATTAAGATGGGTTCGATCCAAATCAGTTTATGCGCGTACCCACGCTCAGTGACACGCCCGATGCACATCCGTACAATTTCTACACCAACCAAATATTCTTACCGTTCCAGTAGTGATTTGCGTGAGAAACTGGTATGGAGCAACTGAAAAATAATGCATGTATGATATTGATTTACTTAAACACAAGTATTATACATACAACATACATACTTACTTCAACGTTTTAGTTTGGTACCTCTGTAATTTTTAGATTTTAGGATTTTCATTTGTCATTTACCATATTGAATACAAGCCCATGAATTTTATTGGCAAATTAAAAATAATAAAAAAAAGTATTTAGAACACTTGAATTTGAATTTTAAACTATATCGACGAAGCCGGCAAATTACTTAACAAATCACCAATTCACACACGCACTGGGGTCTTGGAGATTTTGAAAAAAAAAGGGAGGGGGAGGCCAATAGATGTATTGGAGGGCAGTTTTCTAGGATCTTCTTCCCATTTTTCTTCGAAGGGATGTCCTGTTTTCCAACTTAGTTTCTATTTTCATTATTCAGCTGTGTAGTTGGCAATGTACTTGCTTATGTTTCCACAGATTGACAATTTACAAAATATATTGATCTCTTGTTTTACCTATGTTCCTTTATCATAACATGAGTGAAACTCAACATTAGACTTGTTCTTTAGAGCTGAACAACAACGCTGTCACAAAACTAAAAAGGTGTGCTCGTACTTAGTTTGAGCTGATTTGAGGCATTTTGTATTATTTTCGTAGAACTTCACTGAAACTTACGTGAATTATAAAATAACACAATTTCTGCAGTTCACTCCGACTTATATTGGTGCGATTTCACAAAGGATTAGTAAATTGACTTAGGATTTTGATGCTGTGCCATGTACCTCTTCAATTCATTACTGCATCCATTTTCGCGCACACACTTCCCGCCTTCTTCCTCTCGCGTCGGTTAGCTTACTCCAATCACACCAAAGGATTATTTTAAAAAAATATCCATAAGCAGTATTGTTAACAAAAAATATGGATCACGGGTGTTAAATAATCTTGCCCTTAACATATTATACTTAAAATTCTGAAATCAATAAAAACAACTTAGGATGGCTTTTGAAACTGCGGTACTATTTTTTGGAACATTACCATATCACGTCCTTTTTGTTCGGTCAACCGGAAATACAAGTTACTGCTCACAGCACTGCCAACTCATAAAAAGGATGAAACTAACACAAAGTTTGCGTCGACGTATAATCCATGCGGCCTCATTCCAATTCAGCCAAGGAAAACTGGGAGAATTTAAAATGGAATGGGAGTGAGGGGGGCCACACGCTCACAAATGGCGTGCGACATGGACGATGATCTTCTTTGAAGATTATCAGAACCCTGGGACCTTGGGTTTCCTCTTCTTAGAGTTATTTTTCCGGTTATTATTCCTCTTCTTTCTTCCGTTATTAATATTTGATCCATTATGGTTCACTAACATTTTACACAAACGTAGATGGGCTTTTATTTCATGGGCTATATACTGTAAATGGGCTCTTCTTTTGTATGTGTAAATATAAGATTACATGTGTTTTCATAATATAATATTTCTATACAAGTTGAATAATATTGATTATCTATTACATTTTCATTTTATATTATATCCTATTCATATTCTATTTATTAACATCAAACCAATATATTTCTCACACTATTACTTAAACCAAAATTTTCAATTTTTTTTTTTTTTTTTTTGTAAGTATCTGACTCGTATTTTAACATCTTACACTAAATATAATTATCATACTGAACACATAAAATTTTCAATATTTTGAGAAAAATGACACATGAAATGCAAAAATAACCTTTTTCATCAATATATGCTTCCTTATAACTAATTCTCAACATAATTCCTAATAATGTAATATTTCCATTCTTCAAATCTTTAAAATACAACATTTAAACAGCACTACTAATTTGTTAATTAACTTTAAACACAATTCACTAATACAGTAACACGAATATATGAAATGAAATCTTTCACTCGTAATCAAATTTTTTTTTAAACATATTACATATTAAAAACTTTATTTCACACAATATTGAGTAATATACGTTTTGTCGAGATTTAATAAAATTTATCGGCGCCTTAAAGATTCACAGCTAAATTTTTACAACGTAATAATTTAGTTATGACTCTCTCTGATCACTCGACGGGATCTGCCTGGCTAAATTTCGAAGGAACCTACCCACAATGAATTATTTGTTCTACCTCCCCGAGATGAGGCCGAATTAAAGAATACAAGGTTAAAAACTTAAAATAATAAAGAATGGGATTTACCAAAATAGCTTACTCCGAGCATTAAAAACATGTTATATTACCCAATACACATAAAAGGGGGGGACCTCATCTCCATGACTTGGCATATTTCTCTGCTGGTTTTTCCATTGCTTTGGAAAAGAAATATCAACGGCCATCTGGAAGTCGCATAGCTGGTCACAGATGCCTGCATATATCATATGAAACAACTTTTTTTTTTATATTCCTTGTACTTGTTTATTTTGTGCCACATAAGGATTCTGTAGATTCACTAACGCAAATTCCAACACATCGGATGAACACAAATTTTTACAGTACAGAAAATTCAAATACTTATCAACATCTAGCAATTTCTCCAATATTTTATGTATTAGTTGGTTATTACTTCTGGATTGAACACTTTGAGATAAACATACTGGTGTTGTAGTTAATGCATTGCAAAGAACAGTTTCAACACTGCTTTCTAGATCTGAATTTTTAAATTCGTTTGAAATAACATCATGGTATTTCTCAGAACTATGTTTTACTGCTAAATCTAACCAGATTTTACGAGTTTGTTTCGTAGGTTTCCACACCTTAAGTCTATCCACCGAATGTGAACCAATTGATTTACCAGTTAAAGGATCTAACAATTCGAACACCTTTTCTGAATTGGAGGGTTTGTTAACACAAAGATAGGGTCCCTTGAACACATTGAAAAATTTGGAAATTTTCTTGTCTGTCGCGGAACTTAAGTTTGTCTGTTTCAAAAAAACCAAATCATTCACCTGTATTTTGTGTTTACTCTCCTGTTGTGAGTTATACCTTTCATTTCGCTTTCGGATCACTTCTTTTCTTTTAAAATCTGCCATTACCAATTTATTGTCCCAACTTTCATTATCGTTTTCGTTCGTATCATTCGTAAAAATACCAAAATGTTCGAAGATAGGTTTTTCAGCCTGTATGTTCAAATGTAAACTAGCTGGACTCGCGCCAAGACTGCTAGATATAGAATAGTTCAGCAACACAACGACTTGTGGTATAAATTTCTCCCAAGAACCATGATCATCTTTACAAAATAGTCTAAACAACCTATTCGTGTCCCGATGGATTCTCTCCACTACGTTCGACGCCGGATGGTAGGGCGTTGAATAAAATATTTTGACACCATATTCCTCCATTTTTTGTTTGAAATTTTTAGAGATAAAACAACTACCGTTGTCCGCCAATATAGCTGAAGGTATTCCTAAGTGCACAAAGTACAATGTCTCCAAACATTTGACTACGCACTTCGTAGTAGCGTTCCGGATCGGATAAAGAACGAGGTAGCGAGTAAAGACGTCCAGAACTGAAAGTATAAATTTACACTTTGAGGGAGATGGCACAAGAGGTCCGATAATGTCAATCGAAATTAACCTCCTAGGGCCTTTCACCTGTATGGTTTCTAAAGGTCTCGCCGGGGGTCGAGTATCGACTTTAGTTCGTTTACACTCGAGACAATCGTTAATATAGTTCATCACGTCTCGCCGCATAGATTTCCAATAACAGATCTCGCTGATGAAGCTTACTGTTCTTTCGCACCCGAAATGTCCACGGTTATTATGCATTTCTTCAATAACCAGATTTACTAAAGATGGTGGGATGCAAATTCTCCAACTATTAGGAAAGTGAAAGTTCTTATACAACAATATACCATTTTCTAGTTTGTAAAATTTTTCTACATTTCTGTTTTGCATCTTACTATAGGGATCATTTGGTTTCTCCAGGAATTTAATGATTTTACTGTACTCAGGATTTTCCTTTTGTTTTTCAGTTAACTCTCCTGGTGTGAGATTTCTGAAGAATGATGGAAGTACTTCTAAATTGTTTATGTCCAAAATTTCACTAGGAGGAGCTAAAACTATCCTGGATAATGCATCACTAGCCACATTTTCACTACCTGAAATGTGCGTTATTTCTAAATCAAATCCCTGTAGTTCAAGACTCCACCGAGCCAAACGAGAGTTCCAATGGCGAATTTTATTCAAAAACACTAATGAGTTATGGTCTGTGTAAACTTTCACGTGATGGCCATATAATAAATGTCCCCATTTACGTACGGCTGTAACGATTGCATACGCCTCTAATTCTGTGATAGTGAAATTTCGCTGTGCACTATTCAAAGTTTTACTGTAGAAACCAAGTATGTGTTTTTCACCGTTAACTTCTTGAAATAATATACTCCCCACTGCTACCAAGGAACTGTCTGTCACTAGACAAAAATCGTGATCTAACAGCGGATGATTTAACAACACTTCTTCAGCTAACGATGCTTTTAACTGAGTAAAACTTTGCTCACATTCGTCAGTCCAAACCCATTTTTTATTCTTTTTCAGAAGTTCAAACAATGGATTGGCTAAATGAGCGAAATGATATACAAATTTAGAACACCACTCGAACAAACCTAACACTCGCTTAAGTTCCTTTACATTTTTGGGACGAGGCAATGTTCGAATTGTTTCTACATACGACGGATCCTTTTTCACGCCTTCAGGTGTGACTACGAAACCAAGAAATTGAAAACTCGTATTGCAAAATGAAGATTTCTTTAAATTTACAGTCATATTGGCTTCTTCTAATTTTGTAAACAACAAATTTAAAATTTCTAACTGTTCATCAAAAGAAAATGTTGGTACAGAAATGTCATCGATGTATGTGACTAATTTATCAAATAATGCATGACCTAAAACAACCAAAAGACAAGCCATTAATCCTACACCTCCATTTGCATATCCAAAAGGGATAGATGTAAATCTATACATTTTGCCATTCCACGAGAATGCCGTATAATCTCTACAATTTTCAGAAATTGGAACTTGTGTATAACTTCCTACTAAATCAATGTTTGATACGTATTTAGCGCCCTGAAACTTTAACAACAAATCATCAATTTTATTTACCTTTAATTGTTTTATTTTTACATGCTTGTTCAAGACAGTTAAATCGACTACTACTCGCATTTTACTAGTGTTTTTCTTTGGCACGCAAAAAATTGGGTGAGAATGGATTGACACACAAGATTCTATTACGCCACATTGTAACCACTCATCGATTTGCGAATCAATATGTTCTTTGAATTTATATGGTAATGTATACTGCCTTTTAACCAAAGGTTGATCAGTGTCTACCTCAATTTCATATTCAAATTTGGTACAACGTCCGGGAATATTTTTAAAAATTTTCCTATGTTTCAACAACAATTTGAACAATTTCTCTTTCTCAAAATCAGACAATTGTGCTTCCATAACCCTTTCCCGTATTTCTGAAATTGGAACAAATTCACTTTCAATTTTACTATCAAATGTATTACAAACTGCAGCTCTACCTAACGATTTACAATGCGATTTTTCAATCTCACAGTCTATTTCTGAAATTTGCTGTGAATAGTAATCAAACAAAAATTTATCTTCGTTAGCAACTTCTAGATTCAACACTTTCATTTCTTTTTCATTACTACAAGAATTACGAACTTTATTATAAACTTGATCAGAAAGAACAACGTGATTAACCCATTCTTTTTCTAATTTTTGTTTTTCACTGACCAAATTATTTACTATGGGACACTCTACATTTACTTTTCCAATCTCAAATAAAGTTTCTGATTCATCATCGCTGACGCTAGTAACATTCATTTTAGTATTAATACCAACTTGAGATACGAAATTTACCTTTTTCTGTACATCACTTTTAGTCAGAATTTTTGTAACTTTTATGTTGTCAGCTTGACCACCTAGCATAGGTACGTTAACGGTTTCTCCTTCCTTTTCAACCGTAATAGAATTATCACCAAAATCTATCTTTGCCTTGGATTGTGTGAGAAAATTTCTACCCAATAAGCATTCAGTATTCAAATCAGAGACAACTAGCACACGTACGTCAAAACTAACTTTCCCTATTTCAATACACAATATTGTTTCACCTTGCACCTGTTTCTTTTTCTTACCTGAAAAATCCACCAACAAAATATGTGGAGCTGGTCGCAAGTGAGGGTGTGATATGATTGACGCTATACGTTTCCATGTCTCTAACGACAAAATACTAACCGAAGCTCCAGAGTCACACAAGGCTACTACCGGTTGATTTAAAATATGTACTTTTATTTCGGCTGACCTAGCTTGGCTATTAAATTTCTGTTCTTCATCACTACTTTCAGATGAATCAGTGTCCCAGCTTACTACATTTACTACATTTTTTCCAATTACAATAAGCTCGCATTGCGAATCATTGAGTGCATTTTGACTTTCAGTACCAAACTTACCATTTACATTACCAACTCTGCCAACCGCACTCGCGTTGGAGAGCAACTTCAGTTTAAATGTTGATCTTTGTTTTGTGGAAACATAACTCTTGGGCTATAATACGGAAATTGTGGTGCAGATTGCGTATATGTAGACATTGGCTGTGTTCGGTTCATGCCTTCATCATGGTTACTATTTACAAAGCTCACTCTTTCGTTTTGATTTGAATTTTCATACTCGTGATCATCTTCGTAATTACTACGATTATTACCCTGACCTTCATTACGATCATTATTCCTTCTGTGATTATTCTTACCTTTGTTCCAATGGAACTTTCTCTTGTTCGGAGTTCCCTTTCTTCTGGGTCCGTCAAACTTACCTTTACCTGAGTTTTTGTGGTTTTCATTACCATAATTTCCCCTCTTATTAAAATTCTCGTAATTCCCTTGCACTTCGTCTACCTGATTGACACGTACAGTTCTACCATGAAAGTTGTTTCTATCGTTAGTATTTCTGCTGTCATAATACAGTGCTTCAAGATTTTGTATAGCGGTTAAAAATGAACTGAAGTCTAAATTTGGGAACAATGCTAACTGTCGTCGGTAAGAGATGGGGATTAACTGTTTAATCGTATTTACAATGAAAGTATCCGGTATATTAGGTGACAAACCCCGTATCTTATTGAACCTTTTGTGAACAAAGTCGGTAACAGTACCATCAGTTTTTGGGTTGAACGCTTGCGATTGCAACACTGAGAGTTTGCTTGCAATGACTTGTTCAGAACCAAATTGAGCTTTGAATTCTTTAGTGAAATCTTTAAATGAACGAAATGTACCTAGTTTTGACTTGTACCACTCACGAGCGTTACCGGTAAAAATAAACCCTAATACATCTAAATATTGGGATTCAGGTACGTCTACAGCGTGCGCTGCGATCTTAAACTGCTCTAAAAACGAAGTTGGTGACTCATCATCTTCTAAACCAGAAAATTTCGGGAACATTTCGATGTCACCGTGACGCAATATTCGTCGTTTAGCCCTTTTTACGTCACCCCTATCTGATTTTCTTACTTTAATACGCTTCTTTAGTTTTGTTGTCTCACTAGCTGTCGAAGAACTACAATCTGTTTGATTGTCACTACTAATTTCTTCCTTACTGCTGTATTTTGACTTATGGCTACTCCTATCATCACCGGATGTACTTAATCTACGCCAGTTACGTTCACTCCCTTCTCTGCTAGCATGTTCAGTCAATGAGGTTAACTTCGTTTGGGTTTCATCTACCTTGATTTCTAACCCTGACAACCTGTCACCTATCAAAGCAATATTTTGGTTCATGCTAATGATATCAATACCGGGAGGGATAGTGTTCTGTGACAAAGTGTCAACCCTACTGTGCAATACAACGACATTTCTTTCTAACTTGTGGGTCGTATCACTTAATCCCACTAGCATTTTTCTTTATTTTCTAAATTATCTTCAATCTTATTTACTGACCCCTCGATTGCTTCAATTTTCTCAAAAGCTCGGTCCGCCTTTTCTTCACATTTACCCAAATCGACCGTAATGTTCTCGAGTTCCTGATAATTCTGAAGTGTTTTCCCCCATATTTTCTCACATTTATCATTTACCTTTTCATATTTCTCATCTATTTCTTTGGATATTTGTTCATATCTACCTACGCATTCTTTTTTGAATATTTCTAATTGCACCTCAAGTTTATCGTCGATCTGCTGTTTTGTTGCCTCTGAAATTTCTAACATCTTGTTTTCTAAGGAATCATTGATCTCAACAATTTTGCTTTCTAAAGACTCATTAACTTTTTCAATTTTGTTTTCTAAAGATTCACGTAAATTTTGCATTTCTTTATTAGTTTGTTCAATGAGTTCCTCTTTGTTGGCTTTAGGTGCGTCCAGCACTAACTTAACATTACTTTCATCCATTTTTCGCAATTACAGAAAATTTCTAAGTACGAGTCAGATACTTTATACCTTTACGTTTCTACACATAAATCACTACTTCTTACATGTACGGTGAAGGAGTTCTGTTCCTGTTTCGGAGCGCCATTCTTGTAACACAATTGGATTGTGTTAGGTTCGGTTCCAGTTCGGGGCACGTATACTTACGACCTGTGGGGCTCGTGTCTTGATCCGTATGCCTGAATTATGATTTCACTAAGTATAATTATTTTATTTAGACACTGAGAATTTCCATTTGCAATGAAAGTGAATGATGGAACGGAGTATAAAATTCTCTTTTGTGCAGTAGTGGTTAGAGATTGTGGGATGAATTGCATGTAATCATTAATTAAGATGGGTTCGATCCAAATCAGTTTATGCGCGTACCCACGCTCAGTGACACGCCCGATGCACATCCGTACAATTTCTACACCAACCAAATATTCTTACCGTTCCAGTAGTGATTTGCGTGAGAAACTGGTATGGAGCAACTGAAAAATAATGCATGTATGATATTGATTTACTTAAACACAAGTATTATACATACAACATACATACTTACTTCAACGTTTTAGTTTGGTACCTCTGTAATTTTTAGATTTTAGGATTTTCATTTGTCATTTACCATATTGAATACAAGCCCATGAATTTTATTGGCAAATTAAAAATAATAAAAAAAAGTATTTAGAACACTTGAATTTGAATTTTAAACTATATCGACGAAGCCGGCAAATTACTTAACAAATCACCAATTCACACACGCACTGGGGTCTTGGAGATTTTGAAAAAAAAAGGGAGGGGGAGGCCAATAGATGTATTGGAGGGCAGTTTTCTAGGATCTTCTTCCCATTTTTCTTCGAAGGGATGTCCTGTTTTCCAACTTAGTTTCTATTTTCATTATTCAGCTGTGTAGTTGGCAATGTACTTGCTTATGTTTCCACAGATTGACAATTTACAAAATATATTGATCTCTTGTTTTACCTATGTTCCTTTATCATAACATGAGTGAAACTCAACATTAGACTTGTTCTTTAGAGCTGAACAACAACGCTGTCACAAAACTAAAAAGGTGTGCTCGTACTTAGTTTGAGCTGATTTGAGGCATTTTGTATTATTTTCGTAGAACTTCACTGAAACTTACGTGAATTATAAAATAACACAATTTCTGCAGTTCACTCCGACTTATATTGGTGCGATTTCACAAAGGATTAGTAAATTGACTTAGGATTTTGATGCTGTGCCATGTACCTCTTCAATTCATTACTGCATCCATTTTCGCGCACACACTTCCCGCCTTCTTCCTCTCGCGTCGGTTAGCTTACTCCAATCACACCAAAGGATTATTTTAAAAAAATATCCATAAGCAGTATTGTTAACAAAAAATATGGATCACGGGTGTTAAATAATCTTGCCCTTAACATATTATACTTAAAATTCTGAAATCAATAAAAACAACTTAGGATGGCTTTTGAAACTGCGGTACTATTTTTTGGAACATTACCATATCACGTCCTTTTTGTTCGGTCAACCGGAAATACAAGTTACTGCTCACAGCACTGCCAACTCATAAAAAGGATGAAACTAACACAAAGTTTGCGTCGACGTATAATCCATGCGGCCTCATTCCAATTCAGCCAAGGAAAACTGGGAGAATTTAAAATGGAATGGGAGTGAGGGGGGCCACACGCTCACATTCTGTTCTATTAGATATTACTCAACAGGCCAATGCTGTATTGTTTTACTGTATGTTGTTAAAGAAAGAATTGTTGCCATTGTAAAATGCATAGTATCTACCCGAGGCCTGTATCTTTGTGGTTTTCTGCTGGAAATTCTGCAGAAGTTGAACCTTGATATTAACAAGTGTACTGGAAATTGAACCAATGGCGCAAGTAATATACAAGGACAATATTTGATTTTTCAAAATACCTATGATCAGTTACACATACTCATATACTCAATCTTGTCATATATGATCTGACAAAAAGTTGCACTGATTCTGTGTTATTGTTTGTTCTGCTGAATGACTGTGCGACATTTGTGTATTATCTGCGAATGGACATTTGAAAGATCAGATATCAACAAAAACGTCTTACAGTTATTGCGGAAACAAGATGGTAGACAGAAAAAGTCTGGTCATTTTTCGAACCCAGAATTGACTATAACAATGAAGAAAACAGCTTTTACATAAAATATCAAACCAAAAGGTAGGTGTAAAGCGAAAGGATATTTAAAAGATCTCAGGTTTAAAACAATTCTGACGACACGAATGTTCGTTAAAAATTTAAAGCGATGACCCTCTCTGTCAAACTATCTCCAAACACAGAGTGCTGGTCTATTGTATTCTTATCGAATGGTCACACTAGTTTGTCATAACTGAAAGAGCAAAGAACTGATTTTAAGTCTATTAAGAATGCAGCGTTAAGATTTGCTGAATGGGTCAATAATAAATTTCAAGAAATAGAACGTAATTTATTTGTTTCTACTGACCTGTCGACAACCCGCCTTCGGGGGTGAAAAAGAATGTTTCCCTATGAATATGAAGGTGAAGCTGCTTTTGATCCAATGACCAAATACTGCATCGAGGCATTCAACACAATATTGGATACGGTAATTTCGAGTATTTCAAGATTCAAGAAGCAAGATATTTTATGGATTGTTTGTACCCTAAAAATTCAACCAAGTAAGAAAACTTCCAGACACGGCTTTCGATAAACTTACTCGCCTTCTAAACAAAATTCAGTAAAGAAGTGTTCAAGGATTTAAAAAAAAATCTTCTCTTGATTTTTTTCAAGGAAGTGGGAATTCTCGAAAGTCAGTCTTGATGACGAGTACAACCGAGAAGAAACCACTGATTGTGCTGATGGCACAAGTGATTCAGAAGAAAATACATTTCTTCGGAAGGAAGGCGTGTAAAACGTGTTGCAAAAATTGTACAATGTGCTTTTTTAATTTTGCAGAGTTGTGATTTGTACAGTAATGCTTATTCAGGTTTAGTACTAGCATACGAATTTCTATTGACTTTGTCCGTAACTCAGGTAACATGTGAAAGAACTTTTTCAAAACTAAAATACATTAAAAATAGGTTAAGGAGTACCATGTCTCAAGAACATTTGGGAACATTTATGCTGATGTCTATTAAAAAAGATTTGTTAAGGAATGTTTCGAATAAAAAGGTGATAGACCTTGTAGCATCAAAAAGCAGTATACTAAAACATCTGCTAAATTTGTAATATAGTATACGTACTCCTTGAACTTCGTGTATTCTAAACCTTTGAACAATTCAGAATAATATACTGATGAAAGAATATTAGTTTTTAATTGTCAATTGTTAATAGTATTGATTTACTATAGAAAGAAAACTGTGCAATTTGATTTGTGACATTGAGATATTAGTGGCCTTTGTGGGGAAAAGTACCCGCATCCCTCTAATAACGCCTATCCGCCACTGGTTGTCTTACTACTAGAGGTAAGTTTGCAGCTACAACAATTCCTTGTTCTTGCAGCGGGCCCTTAACGCGGCGAACAAGTGAAACTGAGACGTTGGCCTCATATCTTATCCATTAGATCACTCTTACATATCTACTTGTTTTTTGCATTTAAATTCAGTTGCAAATGCCACTGCTAGACGGGAGCGTTGGAAGATTATATTCAGTGAGCGTTTTCCTCTAGCTGAGGTGGACGTGCACCATTCCGACCTGCTTGTGTTTAAGCCCAACTTCTAAAACTAAAAGAAAAAGTAAAGATTAAAAATATAGGTGCCATTTTTACAAAATTTACAGGTGAAACCGGTTAATCCTAAAGGAAAGATTTATATTTAACGAACTTATGTAGGCGGCGCACCTGTAACTCGTATAATAATGATATCTTCTTCATTATAGTTTAGAAAATATTTGCAGTTTTAATAAAACAAATTTGACAAAAGCACTAAGTATATGTTATTAACACTTGTGATTTTCTCTCAAGTTTAGAAAGCTTATCATTAACGATTTTTTAAAATTTGCTTATTAAAGTAATGTCTTAAATATTTATAAAATTATAATATTGCCCTTATAACTAAAAAGAAATTAAATAATTTTAATTTTCAGATGACATCATAACGATTATGTCTTTACGAATTGCCGTTTGCTTCAGTCACATAAATTTTAGATGCTTATAGGACAATATCGGATAAAATGGATTTAGCTACAGACTTATAGGGCCTTGTCGTCTTGACGTATGATTAGCATCATACTAAAGGTCGGACTACTGCAGGGAACATATGTTAGTCGAACTCTTTAATATGGTACGAATCACACGTTAGAACGACTGTGCGTAAGGTCCATAGTGTCTAGTAAAGTGTTAAAGTATTCTAATGCTATGTCTTTCCATGTTATACACTTTACAGTGGTGTAGTAATGACTACCTAATAGATTTTCGTGACAAACTGACAATTAGAAGGCTCAAACACATTAACCTCGTAACACATTAAGGAAAATTGATTGGGTGACAAGGATCGGAAAAGGAAGTACGACAAGAATGCAATATTCTGTACTCTTGGTGCTGAATCCATTTCAAAAGATCTCTTTTTTTCATTTTTAAAAACCGTTTTTGCTCTACCGAAAATGGTTGAACTCTACTATTTCTGGTTTGAATAAAGATGGAACTTATTGTTTGGATTGAATCGATTCAATAAACTGCTTGCGTCTATCTCTTACTGTTCTCAGTCTATGGAGAGTAATATTGGAGCCGGAAATAGTGGTAAATTCGTACCACTTTCGGTTTTGAAGAGAATTGCGAATGAAGATGATATCTTTTCTCGAGATCCTGAATCGAGTGTCGGTATTTGTTACCGTTTTTTCTTTTATGATTATCAACGTTAAGACCGGAAACGTTTAATTTCTACTACTTCCGATTTGAACAGAAACTCATCGGATGAGTATAAATCTGTTCTAAGAAAGCTGTTTCTCGATATGCATTACCGTTTTTGCTCTGATTCGGCATAGCCGTCCGATACTTAAGCACTGCATAGTTTAGAAGTTTAATAACAATAATAAACTGTATTTAAACATACCTTGATTGCGACCTATTGACCCTAGTATGACCTCGACCTAATGTCCCTATTTAAATGGGAAGTCGCATCCACTATGGTACTCGCGCCGAGTCGTGAAGCTGGGGCTCTAAACCAATCATAGAAATATTTTGCTTGAACTCTGATATATCGGAAAACTTCGGTACAATACGTGGAGCCGATTCCCGAGCGCACACTTGGGGAACGTCAAACAGCTGAAATTCACTAACAATGTTGCCAAACTTTGAAGACATAGTAAATGAGTATTAAAAAATGCATTTAAAAATTACCAATAATAACACTGTAGAATAATAACCATTGTAACAATTATTCTAAAACGGTAACAATAACACGAATAGTAACAATGAAAATATAACACAACTGAAAAACAATTAACAAAACGGAACTTGGCGCCAAACCGACAACACTGTACTCTCGGGAGATGTCTTCCATGTAGCGCGAGAGACGACACTGACAAAATTTGATAGGTGGGAGTTGACGACCGGAACACACCCTCGCGTTCTATTGGGTGGTGAAATCGGTTGATCTAGGTCAAGCTTCACGAGTCGGGGGGAATAGTATAGTTGAGAATGACTGTCGAAGAGTATTAAAATTCAACTTTATTACATTACAAACACATTCTCGACGACATCTAGAACCACAGTGACTGATGAAAGATTCTCTAACCTTGGCTTGGTTAAAATAATATAAGGATAAAATGAGTGTCTATCTCTGATTCAAGGTCCTACTAGCTATTCTTGTTATATTAATAAGATCTGGTTATGCTCCAAATAGGCCATATACACTTCAGTGAAGTTCTTATTTCTAACATTAACATGTTCTCATTGTTGTAGGAAATGACGCAAAACGTAACTCAGATGGGAGTAATGGAAGTACGCAAAGCGGTATGTTGTTAATTATTTAATTTATAAGTTGACTTCGACTAAGTATAGTCATAAATTAAATCTTAGCACGTTTTGTTTTAAGCTAAAATAATTTCATATTCTAGGCTCCACTACACATAAAGTGACAAGTTTATATGAAAAATCTACCAGTGTTTTGAGTAGACGTTTCGAATGTATTGGTTGGTTTTTTTGATAACCTTGTTATTTAGTCCGAAATGATGATAGATTAAAATAACGGAACGTATTTCACTAATATCAATGACATATTCTTTCTATAAACATATTATAATTTTGTCAGACTATATGCGTAACTGGATAAATTGTAACGGACGGAGGAGATGAGAAGGGAAAATAATAAAGTTCTTAATTGAGGAACCATTTCTTTGACTAATTGAATTCTTCTTCATTAATGCTGGAAATTAATTAGAAATCGTACACTTGAGAACGTTTTCTTCTTTTTGATGTTACATTATTTCCTCCAATAACTCAATAACATTAGCTATTATAGCTATTGTGTTCCATCTTACTTCTAAACAATCGTAAACAAAGCTACTAGCAACTGAAATAGTTAAACACTAAAGGTATGATTCTAATATAAATTAAATATATCAAACTCATAAGAGGCAACAGCAAGATAAAAAAAAATGCGTAATAATACTCGTACATCTAATGAATTAATAGAAACACTCTGTGTAAGCACAAACTGTAATATATCATATTTTCTCGTGGTGTCGGTTCCACTACGGCTTTCCCTTAGGTTCGGAAAATAACTGACTCTCGGTTCCGCAAGTGTTCATGCAAAAACAAGAATGAACGTACTAATGAGAAACCATTGAGATAACTATATTGATTATTACAATTATTGATCAATTTATAGTTTCATATGCTTAATTTATATTAGAATCATATTTCTAGTGTTTAACTATTTTCAGTTGCACGTAGCTTTGATTACGATCGTTTAGAAGTGAGTCGAAACACATAATAGCTATAATAGCTACTGTTATTGAGTTATTGGAGGAAATAATGTAATACGAAAAACAAGAAAACATTCTTAAGTGTGGAGGAAGCGCGGTGGCTCAGTGGTAGAGCGTTCACCTCCGGTGCTTGGGGTCCCTGGTTCGATCCCAGCCAGCGTGTGGACTTTGTGGTGAACAAACACCGTGGTCGTGGGTTTTCTCGGGGTTCTCCCGTTTGCTCCCACTTTTTTCATTCCACCATTTCACTCATCTCTCATCATCACCGTCTCCTTTATCCTAACCGGCATAAACGTGGGACGTAAAACTTAAAGATTTCATTTCATTTCATTCTGAAGTGTATATATTGGTCATTAGATAATTTTAAGAAAGAAAATCATTGCTTAATGAAACACTGCCATGTCTTTTTTGTGCAAGCTACATGACTCATACTCGCCGGAAAGAACTGATAAATTGCCCTTCTCTTTTGAATTATGACAGTATATAAGTCAATCAGATTTCTTATTGGCGGAAGGATGCAACTAGTTTTGTTTATTGGCGTTTGAAAGTAACAGGGAATAGAGAGTATTGCTTCTTGCGTATTTTCTTTCATCTCTGCTACCAATGAGATACACGTTTTCATCTAGTAACCTTATTATTTCAACAACTTTCCGTTTATTTTAATGCATTTTTCATTATGCCAAAAAAAAAAATTCATTGTTTCTTGCTAGCACACACGGACCGCTTGGATGCCAAATGGTGTAACTCCATAATGGATTTTTTTCAGGAGAGAACTTTGAAGTTCAACATCTCATGAAGACTTCATACATCTTTTGTAATTGCAACCAATAACATAGATATGAAGTTTATTTCCTAATGTTGATAGTGAAGTAACATTCTCTTGACGCGATTCACATGAGATGTTGAAGTTCAAAGTTATCTCCTCGAAAATTTCATTTTTGAAGTTACACCATTTGACATCCAAGTAATACATATATGGTAAGATGAGGAGAGACGCCACGCTTTTTCATAACTGACTAGAAAAACATCCCTTTTTTTAATGGAAATTTACTTTCATGAAAACTTAACTACAATCAATATACTTTAAGAAAAAATAAATGTCATCCATTAGGAAGAGTTTCAATCGATGTATAAATTTCTGAAGCATTGAATTTTGAATGTCATGAAAAGCAAGAGGAGAGATGCCGCACTGAATCATTTTCTGCTTCTCCAAGTTCTCCACATGAATATTCTTTTCTTCACCGTCCACACATAATGTTCCATACAGGGTGCAGGTTTCGTGTTACCATTTTGAACTCGTAACTCACTAGATCCAGTCCTATTTCGAAGTTACAAAGAAGTAGTTCCCCCAACATTCTTCATAACTGTTGATGACTTGTTCAGGTCCATTCGGTGTAACATCTCGCGCAGGTTGCTATCCTGCTGTTGCTTTTTCTGTCTGTCTTGTCTTGAATCTGGAAATTAATTGTGAGTTTTCTTCTATCACGCTTGCAAGTCTGGAAGACGAATTGAAGAAATCAGATGACTGAACCTTTAACCTTAGCTAGGAAGAGTTGGAACAGGACTGAGTAGGTGAAGATGCTTATTGGGCTTTCTGTGGATGTGGAACTACAGTTAGATATGGAAGGGTTTTATTTGATTTTATTCCTGGTAATTGACCCTGAGACACAAAAGGAGGTGGTGAATTTATTTTTGTTATCGGTTGAACTGCTTGCAAGTTTGTTGGTTTCAGTTTGCTGGCAAGCCTTCCTAAAGTACTTGATGAAAACGACACTAGATCCTATTGTGGATTAATCGCTAAAACGCTCAGTAGTAATACCCCTTTTACTATGGTAACAGTCATTCGTTGCCTTAAAAAGCCTTTATATATATATATATATATATATATATATATATATATATATATATATATATATATATATATATATATATATATATATATAATTTGTATTTCGGACTTCCATTCCATTTATCACCAGGCGAGGAGGTTCGGATATCATGCGGGGAAGCAGATACACAACATTTAACAAACATTACAATAGTCATACAGATTCCAAATCTCAGTCCCAAAAAATATAATCTTTATTTCGAATATCTGGATGCAAGCGTTATACTACAACTGTCTGCTTTCAAACGATCCGGACTATAGGATATATCGGTTATCTTAGCGCAATATTACTTCCCACAGCAAGTACCTAAATTATTTCATTTAATATAAAGAATTCGACGTATATACTTCATTCATGTATAATATTTCAATCGTTTATTACTTTAAGACAGCGACGCATTGGTACATGACTGCGGAGCTTTATATAACAATAGCTAAGAATAAGTATCTGAAAACATCCGAAAACATCCATCTCGTAGTTTGAACATGAGCTGTAACATTAGCCTTCTAGATTCGGAAAAGTCATGTTATTTGTTAAATAGTTATTTCATACAAACTTAAACTAATAAATTTTAAAATTTCCTTTTTTAACATTGGGAATCATCTAGGATACGAAAATAGGCGGGGTTAGGCTCTTAGCAATTTATATTAATGTATATCTCAACGATATTACATAAGCACATCTTACCATTTATATTCATTTACTGTACAACAAAATAGGATTTTCGATATTTTCTAGTAATTCGCTTAAACAACACTTATAACTGCTTTAAACGCCTAATTAATTCGTCTTTACATTTAACAGCTCTTCACCCATTGGTAGATGTTAAAAATTGAAGATTGAAGACAAGTCTGTTTCTCCCACATCCTTAATATGGAGAGCGGTGTAAAATTGTGATTGTTAGTTGTAAGGTGTCATACATCGTATACTTAACCAAGAAGCCTAGCCTCTCTTCTAGGGAGCCTGTGTTTCTTACGGGGTCAGCGAGGACCAAGTATTGCAACACGTACTTGCGAGCATAACACAATTAGAACACTTAGAGGATTGACGAAAGTTTTCACTTTCGGAGGGTGCTTGCTTTTTGAATCTCATCTATCATCCTTCTTTTCATTTGCATCTTCATTTGGGCTTCGGCCCCAGGCTCCCTACCTATTATGGCGGGTCTTAGCAATGCTTCCGGCTCATCGCATCTCGGTCAACAAACTCCAGCTAATATTGGGCCAAACGGTAGGCAGAAGACTCAACCCCGGATTGTTACCGAAACGCTACGGTCAGGACTTCCCACCACTGTTTCTGCTACTTACGCTGATTGCATCACTAAAGGGCAGCGCATTCGCTCTCGGTCTCTCTCGGATGGTGAGCAATCCATAGATCCGAAGAAACAGCGAGTTACATCTATTATTGATCCAAGTATGAGCAATACCATGGATTTGGCATCACCTAATTCAGTCGATAACTTTAACAAACATCACCAACCAGAACCTATATATAACATCCTGCTGACAGATTATGATCAAAAGTATAACACCGTTAGAACAGTTTTTCAGCAGTTGATTAAATATGTGCCTCGTCCTGAGATACGCGAAATCCTCAAAACTCGCAGAGGCATTATACTAAAATCTACCAACTCAAATTATGTATCACATGTGCGAAACAAGGTCACTTTTGAGGTATTTGGACCAAAGGCTAAACTATCCGCACTAACTCCAAGTGCACGTAAAACTCCTCGTCCTTTTAGGCGATTGCCAATGCTATCCGTTGTTATACGAAGAGTTGAACCCGATCTCACCGATGAGGAAATCTATGAGGAATTACATCAGGAAGGATTTCCTGTAAAGCGATGTATCCGGATAAAGAATGCTAAGCGTGCAACATATCTTGTACGGGTTCTCACCGATCAACCACAGTTGATAGACCAGCTTTTGTCCACTGGAGCTTACATTTATCGAAGTCGTTACAAAGTCGAACCTTCTCGGACACCTCCTCCTCTTCCGTTAAGATGCGAGCGATGTCAACTGTATAATGCACATCCCACATCCGAGTGTACTAACGATATTAAGTGTGGCTATTGTTCATTACAACATGCTACGAAGGATTGCCCCAATCAAAAGGCGTCATCACAGTGTAGTGCGTGTCCCGAAAAACACCCAACATACAGTTACAGATGTAAAGCTAAGCCACAACCGGAACCTTTTAAACCAGAATTTGTTGCACCCATAACGTCTGCTGACCGTTTACTCCACCTGCAAACTCTTTATTTCAACCTGTTACTGTTGAAGATCTGCTCTGATTCCTCACGATTAGTCTACAGAACATTCATTCGTTTCTTCGAACTCACATTCTCAACCAAATCATCCATGCAGCAAAAATTCTGTTTAATCTTCAGCTCCATGCAACCTATTCTGGACCAACAGTTCATTTTCAAATCCAACCTATCGAAGTTTACGTTTAATGTGGTACCTTCCATTTGCAATATTTTTTGTGTTTTCGTAATGGCGTATAGCTTGTTATTTATGAACATACGCTCACTATTGACCCATCAAGTACTATTCACGCAGTTATTACAGGAAGAACACATCTCAGCCTTCGCACTCAACGAAACTTATCTGGCTCCTTATCTACAGTGTTTCATACCAAAATATAACTTACTACGTCATGATGCTCCGTCCGGACCACGTCTGTATGGCGGTACAGCTATCGGCATTAGCACTCGTCTACCATACCGCACTGTTACCATGCCTCAAACTTTCAATCTGCCTGAATACAATGTAACTACTCTCTACCTTCGTGGTCGCACAGTCACATTTGCCACAATCTATGTTCGGCCAGGAAATATTCTCAACTATGATTTCTTTCGTTTCATTGATACACAATCCCGGCATTATATTATCATGGCAGACTTGAATTCCCATAGTAGAACACAGCGCGACAAATAGCAATTTCTTGATTGTATACAAACTTCCACTACAGGAGAATTTCACATCTTGCCACAACCTATGAGACCAGCTAGCAACACAACGCCTGACGTAGTAATAACCTCGACTTCTCTTTCTCCCCTTATTAACATTACTGTACTAGATTCGATCGGCAGCGATAATGTTCCTATTAAACTAGAACTGCAATGTACAGTGAAGTCGTCAAATCACTTACCAGCTAGAAAAATTTTTCTATATCATAAGGCTAATTGGGATCAATACCGATCCACAATCGACGACGCCATTAGCACACTCACTATACCTACCTCGCAGCATAGTCTTGATCAAGTCATCACTGACCTTACTGCAGCAATTCAAGGAGGAGCGGAACATCCATTCCGACTGGCCTCTCTTGAGTAGCTACTCATGTACAACCGCATAAACCTATTTTGCCACCAAGATATCTTGCACTAATTTCTGCTTCACGTCGAGCTTATCGTGAATATAGAACCAGCGGCAACCTTGAGGCACTGCGCTTACACCGCCAATATCTCCGAATAACACACAACTACATTGTAGCATACAAGAAAAGACAGTGGATTTTAACGTCTAATACTCTTACTTCACAAACTCATCCCAGCAAATATTGGCGTAAATTCAATCAACTTACTGGCAAAACGTCTCGTACACCCTATCCTCTTATTCACAAACATCAAGCTCTTACTAATGACATCGACAAGGCTAATATTTTTGCTACATTTTTCCAAGAAGTCTTCACTCCTCTTTCTGGACGGCACACACCGCACCGCCTTCAAACTTCGATTAACCGTCATGCCGATCCGACCGCTCCTCATCTACAGTCTTCTGACCACCATGCCCTGGAACCTAATAATCCACTTACTCAGGCTATAGACTCAGATGACATCAGGACCATTTTAGCAACCAAACGCAGTACAGCACCTGGATTCGACTCCATCACATATGCTCTCATCAAACAAGCACCTAATTCTTTCATTCTGCTTCTAAGCCATATTTATACTTTTATCCTGCGCACTGGCTTCTTTCCGCTCTATTGGAAGCATTCTAAAGTTTTTTTTTTATTTCCTAAGCCTAAGAAACCACCATCCAACGTACAGTCGTATCGCTCGATCGATTTAACAAGTTGTTTCTGCAAATTATTAGAACGTACACTCGTTCGTCGGCTCCACGACTACCTCCTCATGCACAATCTTCTGCCGATCCATCAAGCTGGGTTCCGACCGCACTTCAGTACACTCGATCAGCTCTTAAGACTCGCCACTGCTATTTATAACCAATACAACAAGGGATTTCCTTCTTGTTTAGTTACGTTTGATTTGGAAAAGGCATTTGATAAGGTCTGGCATCCTGGCTTGATATACAAATTACACAACTATATGCTGCCCATATCTTACATACGATTAATCAATACTTTTTTAACAGGACGTTTTGCATATATTTCTATTAACAACGCTTTATCACACCCCATATTCTTACATTCTGGCGTACCTCAAGGTTCTTCTCTGTCTCCTTTGTTATATTTACTGTACGTTGCTGATCTCAGACTGACTCCTCACGTTCAAGTCTACCGATTCGCCGATGACACAGCATTTCTTACGACAGCTCGCACTATCCAGCGTATTAATAGACTCATGCAGCCAGCTATCGACACATTTGTCCGTTGGTGTCAGGCCTGGAGACTCAGTATTAACTCAGCGAAAACACAATCTGTAGTCTTTCTACCACCACGTAGACGATCCAGAGTGTTTCGCAATCCGAATTTATTAAATATTCACATGGACAACACGCCAGTTCCTTTCACATCATCTCTTACTTACCTTGGGGTGATATTTGACTCAAAGCTTACGTGGACTCCGCATCTTAAGAAAATTGTTACTCAAGCTAAGAACAGTCTAAATCTACTTAAACGTTTAGTTGGCACCCGCTGGGGTTTACGACCACCTACTGTCCTCCACACTTACAAAGCTTTTATGAGGACTACTTTAACCTATGGCCATACAGCTTGGGCCGCAGCTCCCGACAAATTTTATAAACAATTGTCTATAATGGAGCGGCATGCTTTTGGAGGGCCTATCGAATTCACTTACCAAGCACAACCAGACCTCTACGATCTCATAGACTTTCCACCACTGCTCACCCATCTAGAACAGCTTCGCATTCGTTACATCACGAAACGCTTTGATTTACGACACCCCTGCTTCAGCATATACTACGATATGACCGAGACAATGATGCACCGCCACGATACGTCGACACTCCGCTCCAACACTGTATTACACTGTATCACTTGCAAATGGCTTGGGTACAAAACCTCGCGGCCAGAACCTCGCGGCGACAACCTCGCGGACCAAAACCTCGCCTGGCCAAAACCTCGCCTCCCAAAACCTCGCGGGACAAAATCTCGCCGGGCCAAAACCCCGCCTGGCCAAAACCTCGCCGCCCAAAACGTCGCGGGCCAAAATCTCGCGGGACCAAAACCTCGCCTTGCCAAAACCTCGCGCCCAAAATATCGCCATACCCAAAATCTCGCCTGACGAAAATGTAAATGTTCCAAGAGATGATAAGGATGACGGTATAAAAGACGCTGTTTCAGAAGAAGTATTTGACCAAGTCCTGCGATACCATATGAAAATTCTATTTCTGTATTAGAGGATTTCAATGTGAAGGTAGGGCGACAGGATGTTTTTAAACTGGTTATAAGGAAAGAAAATCTGCATAAGGAAAGTAATGACAACTAACGGGGTTAGTTTCGTGAACTTTGGAACATCCAAAAACTTAAAATTTTAACAAAAATCTAATAATATTTATGAAACTATGAAATAATATATGAGTTTTTACGACCTCCCTTAATTATGTCCTGTAGGTTAAAGGAGACGTAGATGACCAGGATGAAGGAAATGATCGAGTAAAGAAAGTGGGAGGAAACGGGAATAACCCGAGAAAGCCCACACACACGATGTTTGTATATTATTATTATTATTACTATTATTATTATTTGTAATGTGGAATTGCATATTAAGAAACTCATTGGGTAAATTTTAAAGAAATGTTTCATTTGCGGCGAGGTTTTGACGCGGCGAGGTTTTGGCCCGGCGAGATTTTGTCCCGCGAGGTTTTGGGCGGCGAGGTATTGGCCACGCGAGGTTTTGGGCGGCGAGGTTTTGGCCCGGCAAGATTTTGCCCCGCGAGGTTTTGGCCGACGAGATTTTGGGCGGCGATATTTCGGCCGCGAGATTTTGTCCGTATCCCCTTGCAAATGGATCCTGCCAATCGAGACCCAGAAGTATTTGCTATATATCATCCACGTCATCTGTCATCTTCCATCTATCCATCATATGCACAGTAATAACCAACTAACATGGGCCTCCCCTGTCTACATCAGTTCCTTAATAGCCTCAGGAACAGAAGATAACAGCATCCGTTCACTAACAGAACCTGGTGTTGTGGCGTCCAGTACAATTCATCCTCATTTTCATCATAATTTCTAAATATTATTTCTTTGAATTGTAATTCCTGTTCCTGTTTTTCTTATTTGTTATTATATTCACGCACTTAGCCTTCATGCACTGACAGTTCGTTATTTTCTTGCTTCATATTTCTAATAAACTCCATGCACATATTATCTTTGTTGTTCTTATTATTAGGTTTTTGTGTAACCTGTTTCAACTTATCTCTATTGTATGTATGTTAATTACTTAAAATAATGAATGAATAAAGGAAAACCCCTTTGACCAACCACAATTTTTGTAGCCTCTACATTCTTAATACAACCCTTCCCCGAAGAAAGGGCACAACCCTTTAACCGGGTAGAGGTAAAAAAAAAATTGTAAGATGTGCTATTAGGCCTTTCCCTATGAAATTGAAGAAGTGAATTTGGAAAACAGTTATGTTTGGTAGTAGAACAGGATATTGTGATTGTCAGAACATATGTAAATTGCAATTCAGAATTAAGATGTTTTTCCTCACCGGAAGGGAAGATGATTAAAAAATTAATATATAATTTATATATATATATATATATATATATATATATATATATATATATATATAACTATACATTAAATAAGAAAAAATATTAAGAGCCAATGTACAATACAGAGGGACCTAAATAATAAGTCAAACAGGAGGTTCCTCCGCTCCCCACTTTGGGGGTAAGAGGGTGTACGTGAAATTTTCAAATAAGAACATAGATCGAGTGATACCTCTTTCGAAAGAGCTTGAAAAATTGAACATTTTTTGTAGGAAACAATTTTTGATATGAGACACTTTCAAGATGGCCCCCAAAAATGGTCCTTTATCAGATAAAATTTCAAGTACTTATAAACCAGAAACGGCTGAGTAGAAAACGTTGAAACAAAAATGAAAAAGGAAGAAGCCATATGCAACGTGGAATGGTAATTTGTAGTGTCCCCAGGGTTCCATCATGGGGGCTCGGGACTAACTTGAAAATTTTAACTGGAAATATAGGTTGAGTGATACTTTGTTTGATAGATCGTGGAAAACCAAAGAGCTTAGTACAAAATTTGTTTTGATTTCGGGCAAGCCTGTTTCAAAATGGCTGCTAAAAATGGTTCCACATTCAGATACAAAGCGCAGTGTTCAAATTGAGCGTTACACGGCAATATCCCGCGAACTATGCATCAAATAAGAAAAGTGCTATAAGTCAATGTACAATACAGACGACCTAAAATAGGGGTTAAACACGAGGTCCCCTGTCCCCATTTTGGAGGGAGGGGTGTACGTGGAATTTTCAGATGGCAACATAGAGCGAGTGATACCTTCCTTGATAGATCGTGAAATACCAAACAGCTTAGTACGAAATTAGGACCTTGTGTTTGACCCATTTTTTAGGCCTTGTCTGTATTGTACATTGACTCTTAACACTTTTCTTATTTGATGCAAGGTTCGCTGGATACTGGCTTGTAACACTTAGTTTGAACACTGCGCTTTGTATCTGAATGGGGAACCATTTTCAGCGGCCATTTTGAAACTGGCTTGCCCGAAATCAAACAAATTTTGTACTAAGCTGTTTGGTTTTCCGCGATCTATCAAACAAAGTATCATTCAACCTATATTCCTATTTGAAATTTTCAAGCTTGTCCCGGGGCCCCATGATGGGGGTCCTGGGGACACCCTGACAATATAATTCCACGTTACCTATGGCGTTTCCCTTTTTCATTTTTGTTTCATCTTTTTCTACTAAGCGTTTCTGATTTATAAGTACTGGAAATTTTATCTGATAAAGGACCATTTTGGCGGACCATCTTGAAATCGGTGCATCATATCAAAAATTGCTTCCTACAAAAAATGTTCAATTTTTCAAGCTCTTTCGAACGAGGTATCACTCGACCTATGTTCCCATTTGAAAATTTCACGTACACCCTCTTACCCCCAAAATGGGGAGCGGGGAAACCTTGTGTTTGACTCATTTTTTAGGCCTCTCTGTATTGTACATTGACTCGTAACATTTTTCTTATTTGATGTATAGTTCGCGAGATATTGGCTTGTAACACTTATTTTGACTCAGCCTAAATATATAATATATATAATCAATATTAGATTCCAGATAAGAATGCTATACTTTTTCAGAGGGCAAGATCATTATCTTGGAAAAAAGTAATGATGAGGTACAAAATGTCTAAATCTTTATTGTCAAGAGTTGTTTAATAGAAAATGGGCCGTAACCATAGCGCTGATGTAAAACTTTCATAACTATAGCACGGCCAACAAGAGATGGTCTCTGACGTTTCTTACCACATGCGGTGGGATATTGCAGCCCCTACTTTGATACCACTGTTACCAACAACGATCACTCTGTCTTATACCATTAATTAAATTGCCACCACAATTGCACAGAAAAAAAACCTTGACACGCGAGTGGTAGCAATGTCACTGCGAGCTGTCAGAGACGTTCTCTTACTGGACGCACTAACAAGAGAGAACAGTGAAAGAGAAGGTGATGCAAAGCGCCTGCCTCTTCATTACACCAACATAAGGGTGAAGTGGTCCTGTGAATTTTGTACAGTAGGACAATTCCATAGTTACGGACGTAACATTTTGAAATTTCAAGATAATGTATTTAGAACACAAGTAAAGTGAGCTATCCAATTTTTCTACATAAAATGCCTGCTACCATAAACTATTGACAGCCAAGTTTTCAGAACCATATTTTTATTCTATACTGAGTGGACAATTACAACTTTTCTCGTTTTAACATATTGAACAGTAATGGTGGAAATCCTTGAATGGTTTTCTTTATTTTTGCCTTTCTTTTGTTTTACTAAAGCTGCTCTTTGGTTTTAGTTTCTAGTCGTACACAACTGTTTGGTTTATGTAGGTAACTATCAAGTTCTTTAATGACCTGAACACAAATTCCAGGCTACATTGTCATGCTTTCTCAATATCTATAAAATCTATCAGTAAAGAAATTGCTTATACAAGGAACAGGATGTATCAGGGGACATGGCACCTGCAGCCCTTTTTAATTTCCCAGACACTTCCTTTCTCCTTCCGTTGAACAGTAGAAGTAATTTTTTCAAGATGATTTGTATGCCATGAAAGAGTTACATGGCAACCAAGCAAGCTAACGAGAAGAACATTTACATTTCTGGTAATTCTTGGTTTCGACATTTGAAACTACTTTTAATTTCATCCTGAATATAAATGTAGGTGACAAGCCAATATTTAAGATGTCTATCTACTGTTCCTACTTGTAGGTACTCTTAATTTTAATTTATTATGCAATCTTTATGGGTGATCCTGCATAGGAAATATAGAAAAATTTGGATAATGCTGTTATAATTACACTCATCCCCGGCATTACAGACCTCTCTTTAACGGATATCCAAGTCAATGGACAAAATCACGAGAACCCGTTTCAGTTAGAAAGTTCTGATTTTAAACGTTATTCAACTTGATTTTAGTCTTGAATTGAGTGTATTAGAGTGTGTATTTACAGTGTACATGTATTTTACACTGTCAGATTTGACAGGTACTTAAATTAGAGTACCTTGTTATTCCATTTCCTTTCGTAATGTAATTGTGGATTACAAGATTAGTGTTGAATTTACGGAAAATCGTCAGCATCACACTTGTGTGTCCCCTTTCTTATGTGAACATATAGAGTCGGGGCAGTTCATCATCTCGAATAATTAAGAGAGCTCTCTCGTTGCTAAGCGGTCAGCACACGTGCCATTGGCTTGAGTGAATCGGGTTCGATTCCCGACGGGAGCTCATGTTGTTTGGATCCCACGTTAAGGTGTAAGTCCACGTCTCATATAGCCTCGTTGCTGAAAGGGACGCTTCACTGAAAATCAAATCAAATCGAATAATTATAGTACGGGTGTAATGTAAAAACTAGAGTAATTCTTGCTTAACACGGGTGAATATACAGAAATAGTTCCATGTATGTGTGACTCGATGTGTTCCGAATGACTGCTTGGCAGGTAGTTTCCATTACGGAGGGCTCCGTTGGTGAACTACGAGAGGAATCTTGTTCCCTTGCTCTTTCATATCTTTCCAGAATCCACTCACAGTTGTCACACACCTCTTTCAAGCAGTCTACATCCATAAAAGTTCATTAGCCTTGCACCTGGAGACTTCACAGAAATTCTTCGGATAGTATAGCCTTTATTCTAGTAGTATCCTTCATATCCTGGTAGAAAACGAAGGACGATCTTGGGGTGTATGACTTAGTTTTGTCTTGATGGATGCGAGCCATGTTGACCTCATATCTGGTTGCTTCTACTCAAAGATCAACCTCAGAATTTATTCCTGGTAGTACTACGAGTTGACTTTGTGGTCCTTTTCCATCCTGCTAATTTTTAGTTTGCTTCGGTGAGAATAGCTGGCAACCACCACGAACTCTTTCTGGAAAATCTATTTCTATACTCGGACTCACTTTGTGAAGGGCGTCGCGCCATTGTCTCTATATATCACGGCTCTTGGTTTTGCCGCAGTCAGAAAGTTACATTCACGCTTGATCCAATCTAGCGACATACCATCACATTTGGTTTGCTAGATGCTGCTCGTACCTACGGGCATCGGTAAAGTGATGATTGCTAACGTTGAACACGTTTTCAAGGGTAAGTCGTTGGCAGTTCCCAAAGACAAATTTAGGCGATTTGCCGTCCGTATTTGGGTCGAGAGATTCTCTTGCATGACAATTTTGCGAAATTTCGCCTGCGTGCTGGTGGTATGTACTCAGCCATGTCCTCCCCTTCGTTAAATAACTGAACACTAGGGCCGCAGAATGCTTATACTTGGTGATTATATTCTTGATTGAAAGCAAGCTAATGTCATAATCTTTGCTCTCACACTGCTTCCTGATTACTGAAACACTACATTTTGCATCAGAAAGGGTTATAATGTAATTATCCCAAAAGCGACTCAGCTTCGGCTCTATTTTCGGCCCAGCTTTAAAACACAAACGTTTTCTCATAACTCAAATACTACATTAACAGCTGCGTCTGACCAAAGTCAGGCAAGTTTATTCTACGTGCGAGAAGAATCGCATTTGGACAAACATATGACTTCTGTAATTACAGAAACGGCTTCTATTATTTCTTGAGATGAAATTGGGTCGTTAAACTAATTGTTCAAACATATTATACTGTTTATAGATTATACTGTTTTGAGTAGAATCGGTAGACATCTATTCAGCAGTTGGAAATTTATTGGAAATCTTCACATGTAATACGTATATACGCACAAAACCTGTTATGTTACGGTCTATTACATTGTATTGATTGCCCAGATCGTAACAGTGATACTATAGACTCCTGCACGTAAAGAGCAAAGACAAAAAATAATATTAGTCCTCTTTTGCTGACATTTCTGAAGATATAATCTACTATAATATAGCACAGCTTGAGCATTACCATGTTACACTGATGATATATTAGAATTCATTACTTCAGACCAAAAATAACAACAAAAAACTCTCTTATGACATGGAATGTTTGTCATGAATATGTTTTATTTACAGATGTATGGTTCTGTCTCTTAGGAATTATGATAGCGTTTCTACCTAAGTTTCTGGGAACAATTGTGTTATCCTACGGAATTGTGAAGGTGAGTTGAAAGAAATTATATGGTTATAAGTAATAAAAATCTCGTATAAAATACTAAGTACATCGTAATAGCATGTGTAGTTTGTCTATACTTGGGAAAATACCAGTGTAATTATGAGAGTGCGACAAACGAAACAAGATCTAGTGGCTGTTGATGTTTTCTTTATCGCCCAATCAACACTTTCATTTGAATTTTTCATAGAGTTCAACAGGGATGCTCTCTTGACAACATTATTTAACATCTATCTAAAAGATATAGTAAAAGAAGCATACATAATGAAAACGGCATTTTGTGGGAGGTAGAATGCTTAGATGTATACGATTTGGAGATTATATGGCGTTTGTTGTGAAGGCTGGAAAAAATAAATAAAATGCTATTAAAATTGAGAATCGGGTGTACAGTAAAGAACAGCAACAAGATGATCCAGAACCAGGGCTATCGTCGTGCAGCACACTCGGGAGGCACCAAGAAGAGATGCAAAAAGCTTGATGCATGAGGTCTCTGCAACAGCACCTCACAAACTTGCTGCATCTTTTCTCCCAGACAAACGTTAATTATCTTGAGTGGAAAATGCTGATTCTTCTGTTGAATGTGTCTTCACTAACGAGGAAACGTTTCTCTTCTTCGCTGATACGGACAGTTGTTGAAATTCCTTCGGTGGCTTTCCGAGTGTGCTGCAGGATAATGGCCCTGGTTCTGGATCATCTTGTTGCTGTTGAGGCACAAAGCTGACATTGTTATCCAACAACTTTCCTTCTTGTGTTAAAAATGCCTTCAGTACACGATAGGATATCTGCTATTTTCGGTACACTTTGCTATTAAAATTTCTTACTTGTTGCTGAATGTACTCGTTTTCATCTGTGTTTGTCTTCTCCAGTCCCAATCTGCTCCAGACATACAGTATGTTGCAACTGCAGCATTTTTGGCAGTTAGGGTTCTTTCTTCACGCCAAATATCAAAGAGCTCTCTCCGGAATTCAGACATTGTACTGCTTACATCGACAACTTAATTTCGATAAAGTAACCTTACAAAAACTCATATTGTGAAATTCTGAATGTTCCTAATTCGCTAATACATGCCTCTGATAAAACTTTTGTGTAAAATTTTGTTCATCTGATAAGCTGTATTTCAATTCTGATGAGTCGTACATGACTTCTGAAGCTCATATCTCGGTCGTTCACTATCCGATGGACTCAAGATAAACTTCTTCCCGGAGAGCAGTCCGGTGGCGATCTATGAGCCGTGTTTGATGTTCCTAGTTCCAGTAATTTCGGACAGAGGGCGTCAAACAGAAAATCATTGTTGCGCAACAACTGACACCTCCAGTCTGATGTAATGTCACACGTCTGTCAACGGTTAGGATGTTTTCGGGGCTGCAGACCTGGACATCGGAGCCAGCACTTGCGTGACCGGCATTAAGGGCAGCGGGGTAGGACAACATTGTATCTGAAATGATTAAACACATCATCAGGTTGCAGTTTTCTGCAGCTAATGTCACTATTATTGCATACGAGAACATTCACTTATTGCACATAAACATATTTGGTGATGAATATAGGTAGATATCTTTATTGTTTTCCCTTAAAATCCAATATCACATACCTTTTTGTATGAACATCATATTCCGATGTTATACGCGTGCTACTTGTTCGTAAACTCGTTTAGTTTTTCAGTCAATTTGTATTTCAATCATAGTACATCCCTTTGGCATCAAATGCAGCAGTTCTCCATTCCTAACAGTCGAACAAACGTTGAGAACGATGGGTTAACTTTGACCCTCTAAATCTGACCACCATTAGTAACAGTAGCGTAGCGTGGTATTCCGAAATGGGGATGCCAAAATTAGTCACTTGTCTGATATAATACAATACAATGCAATGCATGTTCAATGTGTATTTTCCTTAACAAGTGAAAAGATTCACTATGCAGCAAATGTTGTTTCGATGACTCATGTTTTAGAGCTTTCTTCATGAAATTACCCAAATCAGAAATACCGTTTGAACACCATTCCGACTCCTTTGCCCCAAACATACTGTAGACGAAACATAACATTTTATTCCCTACAGAACACCCAGAAAGCCAAGAAAACCTATCATCATACCACGAAGACTGAAATATTTGCGACTGATTGCTAGTTGTCGTTTTTACGGAAAGCTTTGGGGTAGGTCGTATCCCTTTCAGAGAGCAGCGCTGCTCATAAGTCAACCGAGATATGGTAGTTGTTAACAAAAAAATCAATTAAATTTGTGTCTGGTACTGTTATCGTAGTCATCATTTGCTAAAAGTTAGTAAGGCACTATACCTTGTAGCAGCCGAACACTTTCCACAGCTTTGTCTCTTAGTTATAAATGTAATTTTCTTCATACTACAGTAAAAAAAAATAAAACAAATATTCATTTCAAATCACAACGCAAAAAAAAAAATATATACCGCCAATTTTTCTTGACCACCAACGATCAATGTTGCTAATCAAAAGCATAAATCTAGTACAGAACGCAAGGGCATAGCCAGGGAGAGGTGAGCCAATAATTTATCACAAGAAAGGAGTGTAAAGCCATGTTCATTAAACAACTTGCAGAAGTTTTATATTTAGCACGGCATAATTTGCAACCATCCCATACGATTACACAACACAAATAGAAGATTAACAGGCTGAGTCTGCTCATTAAGGCCCGCAACCAGCCATTAAAGTTTAGGAGAGAGGCACAAATATGCTAGGGGGTCTAATCGTCACAATTCTGGATCTCTTTTATCAATAACTACTCTTAATAATTAGGAGGCCAAAACATTTAGGGGCCCAGGCTTCCGTAATTTTACGCCTGGTGGGGCATACAGTAGCAAATGCGTAGATTACGTTAGACGCCAATAAGCAATTGTCTCAGCTCCTTTTCTGCCACTAGCATTGTGACAAGAAAAACCGGCTCCACTTTTGTATAAATATTGTTTTCAGTATAATTCCCTGTATTTATTTCTCTTGGGCAGCTTCTTTCTCCGCATACCATACTTCAATCTCTCTCTCTCTCTTTTTTTTTTTTTAAGTCACCCCTAGAAATTTGTCATCTTGGGTCCGGACCTCAGGTGCCCGTTCGTGAATATGGGCCTGAGTGTTTATATCATTTGAAGATACAAATAGAAAACACTTAAAGCAACTCTGGGGGCCTATTCTGTGTATCTCTACTTCATTATCAGATATCTAGATACGGAAGAGCACAAGTAAACTTTGTGAAGGGCAGAGGGTGGCCTACTGGATCGGTGACCGTGATTCTACAGAATGCATTATAGTTATGCTTGTGCATGTGAGTCCTCTCAATGAATATCTGGCTACATTCTGGGACATGATATGTATTTATGATTTAGATTATTAGTTTGCCTTTAATTACTATTACAATTACGATGCATTTAATTACGATTAAAGCATAACTATTTTTATACTATCACTTACATAAGCGACATGCTTCATAATGGCGTTAAACTAACTATTTATGTTTTGTTCTATTTCATTGACAGCGCTTGTACGTTCTATACAGAAACCATAGCTTAGTTCAAAATATATAGAGTTGGCAGTACTTGAGCATACGCCAGCTTATATCTAAAGCAAATGTTGGGTTGCAAAGGGATGGCGGGGAGAATTTGGGCATGCGCATTCGACAGAAAGCAATCGAAAACCACGATGCTTGCAGTAGGCCTGGATGCCCGAGGAACATAGCATACAACAAGAGGAAAGACAGAAAATGTGCATCTGAGTGATGCGCATGCGTAGGTTCCGCTTGCCAAAGTAAAGCGAGAGAGCGCATCCACAAGATTACAGTGGAAATAATTGTGATAATTATAAGCAAACAATTTATAAATATAATGAAATACGTACTTTTTTCTTATTAACAGGGGATGCCGGGCATACAGGCGTTCCCTTACGCTACGCCGCTGATTAGTAATACCTGCTGCTGTATCGCAATCCGTCTCTGTAAGTGCAAACCCATTTCCCTACAGAATGTCATATTTTTCTACTGTTGTTTCTGTCATCTGTGGTTTCTTTGTGACTCATTATAGGTATCCTCGTCGCCATAAGTGCCTTTACATCGCAGTGACGGGTATGTGACCGCGTAGTACTCCAAGGAAGGGATGGTTGTATAAGGATTTGTGATTAATTTTGAGGAGTTTTTATTTTGACTAGGGAATTAACATAGGTATAGGGAGTAAAGACACAGATTTGAAGCATCAGTGCACGAAAAGATTCGTATTCTCAGTTTTTCTATTTATTGTTTTATATGTTAAGTTAAACACCACAGATGTATGTATCACATATGTATCACAGATATCGCAGATCGTATTATTTTGTAAAATCGTGTCTGTAACCTATTGTCAAAACATTCATCTCCAGACATAATGTAGAGAGCAGAGAAAGAGATAAGACATTTGTAATATATGTATATGTGACTCACTAAGTAATTGTAGAAATTAGTTAAAGGACACGTAAGAGAGCTAAAAGGAGGTCTAGAAGTCTGAACTTTTTAGTAACGTCCTAGATAATCCAGTCAAATCAAAGTCAATTTTAATTACTTCCAAACGTGCAACGACGTTAATAGATGCTTCACTTGTTCCAATATAACTTTAGAAGGCGTAAATATTCCCTTCTCTTCCTCTGTGAAAAATCTTGGCGTCATACTTAACAAATATTTAACTTGGTCCGATCAAATTAACGCATCATGCAAGAAGGCTTTTGGAATTCTTCATTCTCTCAGCAAATTAAAAAACTTTTTACCAACACAGTTGAAAAAAAACTCTTGTTCAAACCCTAGTGGTACCACATTTGGAGTACTGTGACACCGCCTTAACTGACGCTGATATACATTTACAAAAGCGTTTGCAGCGAGTACAAAATGCTTGTATACGTTTTATTTTTAACTTAAAATTCTCAAATCATGTTACGCCATTCTTTAGAAAGCTGCAATGGCTGAAGATACAGCAACGGCGAAAATTGCACTCGTTGGTACTGCTGTATAAAACACTTACTTTTACAGAACCTTCTTATCTTCTAAAACATCTTAATTTTTTAAGCGATTTCCATGAGAAGGACACAGGATCACGTTTTAATAGCCAACTTGCAATTCCTATTCATAGATCAACTTATTCCTCCCAATCATATATAATTTCAACGTGTCGTGATTGGAATACTTTGCCAACCTCGGTACGTGAGTCAAAATCTGTAGCATCTTTTAAAAGAGCAGTTTATAATTTATTGTTATCGAAGCAGGGTTGAATGGACACAGAGACAGAAGAGCCAATAGAGAAGCTTGTCATAAAGATATGAAACTTAACACTTATTACATATTATAACATGTATGTACTTTCGTGTAGCACTATATTATATTTGTGTGTGTGTGTTCAAGTGACAGTCTGTTTCTTGTGTTTTTTTTTACTTTCTTTTTTTTCTTTTGCTATTGTTAGCTATATTCCTTGATTTTTCAATTTTGTGTCATGTTTAGGTGGTAGATAAGGCTACATATAGCCTTAACCTCCACATGTAAAATAAGTCAAAATAAATAAATAAATAAATAAGTGAGAATATAGTTAAAAATTGCAAAATTTATCATGATATTTATCTTTCTTTTCTTATATCCTAGTATACTTTTTTCTTTCACATCCGAACAACTCTATTCAGAATTACGATATAAAGGTGAAGAGAGAAACATTTCCATCTCAAGAATTGTATCAGAAAATTATCTTTTGACTTAGACTAGATTCGAACTCGCAACCCTTGAATCCATGAGTCTGCGCTCTACCGATTGAGCTAACAACTGCTGTTGCAAAAGCCTGATTTCTACAACTAGCTGTTGCTGAATGGTGTGTATTAACGAAATTGGCCGAGATAATTGCTTCATATAGCTATTGCAATAATAATAATAATAATAATAATAATAATAATAATAATAATAATAATAATAATAATAATAATAATAATAATAATAAAGATGAACAGAATTTAAAAAGTCGCATTGTTAAAAGTTTGGTGTGCGAAGTTAATCCTAATATGAGATTTTATTAATTATATATAATAAATGTAAGTGTGGTTTATTCGTGCGTGCTGCTCAAACTGCGCAACTCACTACCGTAGTCTCATAAGGGTTGTACGCGTATGGTACAGTAGCCTTGCGTCCTCCAACCGTGAAGAAAGATTCGATTTGAACCTATGCGTGTCCTAAGAGGAAGGAGGAGATTGAAAGAAAGAAAAGTGGTTTAGAAATTATGCAAAAGTAGAACATCTCACGAGGTGAGTTGATATAGAGTTCAGCGTGTCTTTCAGCTGTGACTCTATACAAGATGTGCATTTACGACTTAACGTGGAACCCCAACCACACGACTCCTGCCAGGAATCAAAACCCGTATCATCTCTAGCTCTATCATGAGAGACACACAAGGGCGCCCATATTGTGGTTTTCAAAGGATAAAGTATAAGCGACATTTCAAATATAGTTGCAAATTTTGGGGTAAATATTCAAACACTTTTATTGGGTTTTCGATCGTGCAAAGTATAATTTCCTCTAGAGGGGGCAAGCGCCCCCTTACCTCCTTAATGGGCGCCCCTGGAGACACAGGGACATGCAAAAATAATCGAAAATAAACGATATTAATGTTAAATCGATAGCTTTTGAGTACATGAATTATGATACCCTCTATATCGTTCACATCAAAGTTTAGCATTATCGGCATGGAGGTTTAATGGGAGGGGTGAAAATTTAATAATTCCTAATTGAAAGATATGAGTGTCTATTCAATAGTTTTCGGGGTTGCTGAAATTAATAATTACACTCCCGATACCATTAAAGCCCAAAGCTGTACTCTTTCGTTAGCAGGAAGGTTATTCATTTACTTAACTCAGGAGACCTTAAAGTTAAGGATATGAAACTCGATGCATATATTTCTAATTCAAAATTATTAGATACGTATTGTAGCTTAGACTTCTAAGGAGGGGAAGGGTCAATTTATGCAACGATTTCCTTCACATTCGAATAAAATACTGTTCCATTATATTGCGAAAACTCATTTCGAGTAGTGTCATTGCTAATAGTTTTCCGTATTTGTTTAGACCCCTACTCATTTATAATAGAATCTCACTTTTCCTGTGACGAGAGTAACACCTAAGCAAGCACTCAATAAAGTAAATGCCATTAAAATCTATATTCATAGGACAGTGGTGCAAATGCAGTTGAGCTCTTTGGCAATCTTTAGCATGGAAAGCGAAAAAAAGCCACCACATTGATATTGGAAAAATAGCTAATGAATTCCTCCCCGAAAAAGATCACCCGCACATTTATTTTACAGATGGTGGTTTATAGCTATACATAAGTTTGTTGAAATTGCTCCATAATTGTGGGTGCGAGACACTGAAGCCATCCGTAATAAGGGGGGAAGTGGCATGTAAAAGTACTTAATATGAACAATATTAATATCGAAATCGTTATGGTATTAGTTTTCGTGGTCGTAGATGAATAGTGACGCTGTCGATGTTGCTTAAGTTCAAGTTAAGCCTTGATTGGCATGGAGGTCAGAGTGGGAGGGTGACAGGCAAAAAATAAATAAATAAATAAATAAAGTAAAATCGAAAACATCCTTTATTTGTGTCGAATATATATTTTTCGGGATCTCTGACATAAACGGTAATATTCCAGATGTGGTATATGACCAAGGTTGGCCCCATTCGCATGCGGTTTCAGAGGAGAGAACCGGTGAAGATTTCAGAACAGTTCCTTTGATTTAAGTTTCAATACACTGAGAGTGAGGAGTGGTAATACACAAATACTGGTGTCACATCCGGACCTATCAGAGGTATGATTTCTGGGGAACTGTCGTTGCTCCAGGGAGGCATTACCCCCTAATCAGTACCTAAAATTCTTACTGCTTTACAGGAGCGTAGGCAGGAATTTATTTCAGTGATCGAAAGCATTTTTAGGGTTAAATTGTTCAGATGGTAATGTATACGTATACTAAATTAGTTTGAAATCCCTCTAGGAGCCCAAGTTGCATCGTACGTTCAACTGTACTTTTTTCTGAGTCAAAACTTTCTCTCTCTCTCTCTCTCTCTCTAATATATATAAAGTTACAGGGTCGGTTTTAGACATGTCGTAAGTGTAAGCGAACAATATTTAGTCGCCCCCCCCTAAATGATAGTAAAAGAATAGAATGCTGTAATAGACAGAAATTCTTCAGGTAATTGTTAGAATTACATATTTCTTCAATATATAATAATTCAGTCTTCCTGTGAGTATTAAAGAAAAATGGCGAAATTAAATCTAATTAACTGTGGATGAATCATGACCAAAATTCCAGTTTTAATAATTTATATATTTTTTTATTAAATAAGCACAGGAAACAACTAAAATGTATACCTAAGATGTATTTTGACAAATACAGCTGAAATATAAAAGTCGAAATAGAATAAAACTCATGAGCTTCAAGTCTAAGATTATCACAGGTTTGATTTTGACAGAGATATGCTCTTACACTTCTTTAAAAGCATATTTAAATAGTGTTTTCTAGTGATACAAATATGGTAATTAGCTTAATTTCTCATTTTCTTTGTTACTGAAAAGTTCCTGTTATAAAGACACTTTTCTGCCTTTCAATTTGGCAAAATCTCTTATTATTGCATCCATATGAATTTCATTCAGAATGTCATTTTCAATGGCCATCAAAGCTAGTCCATTTAATCGTTCTTGAGATATAATTGATTTCAAATAATTCTTTATTAATTTTAGTTAAACTAGTTCAATACACAACAAATGACAAAGGTGTGTGTCTTAATTGATATTTAATTTGTCCCCGATCCATTGGCAGAACTTTAAAATCAGGTTCCTCCGCAAAAAGTTCTTTTCAGGGCCGCTTAGGCCTATAGAACAATTCAATTCTTTCATGTTTCTTTCCAACATAGAAGTACGAAATCAGGCAGTAACACAATGTAAACACAGGCAATGATGGATCCAAGATTTTTCTTTGGGGTCCGAAGATTTTTCGGAATAGCCTACAAAATGCAAATAATTTTGTGTATTTGCCCCCTGAAATTGTGCTAATTGGGGGATCCAGACTCTCAGACTACCTGTTTCGTCCACACACATTTTTAGGGGGCCACTGTTCCCACTGGGAGATCAAAATAATACGTCTGTAATATAATAATAAATAAAAGAGTAGCAGCAGTGGCCCTCTGAACACTAAGTGTACCCCCCCCGGAAGATTTTTTCTGAAAGGAACACTGCACCTATTAGGGATGACCACGAGACAAGATGTGTGGCTGTCTCGTCTCGAAAATGTGCTATAAAAGTGATGTCTCGACTCGAAAAATGTATATTTCTCTATTGGAAGAACCGTGTCTCGACTCGAATTTTGTCTGGAAAATCCTGTCTCGACTCGTCTCGTGCGCATCCCTAGCACCTATGTCGGTGCATCCCTGAACACAAGTAACTAATAATCAAAACTCTACTTTGCATTAGAATTATTACTAATTTAAAATATCGCTCCATCTAAATTTAATACCAGAGAATGGATTAATAATTATTGTTATACTGTTATAATAAAACAAGCATCTGTATACGCTGCTGTGATTGAAAATGAGAGTACTAAAAAAATACTTGTCATCCAAATGACCTTTCGTCGCTTTCGATTATATCCTTTCAAGTTATATACTTATATGCCGCGTGAAAACTAATTGTATTCAAACATATTTTGAAATACATGAAATTTAATTCAGACCCGTAACCGAAATGACCGTATCGTTCCACTTTAATTCAATAATTAAATTACTGCAATCAGGTAAAATAACCTTACAGTTTCATAAGAATATCGACCCGCAAATGCTTCGTTAACAGTAACTTGTATTGACAACTCCCCACCTCAACATTTGTATGATTTTGTCCAGAACGCGAAAGAAACCTTTTAGAGCCTTCGGTTGCCTTTTATCTTCTTTCATGTTTTGTAGCTTTCTTTTCCGATAAAATGCTCACTTGGTTTTATATCGTTGCTCATTATTATTACATGAGAAACAAAGTATTATGAAAAAGTGAAAGCACACATCATTATAAATTAAAAAAATAAAACAAAAACGAAACGACTTAGGATAGAAATGAAAATCTTGACGAATGACAAATGAACTAATAGATATTAACAAAGTGAGCATTAAGCAGTGGACAGCGGTTTGAGCCATTAGGAACTTAAGTTAAAATTTCCCTCAGAAATGATTTTTAAAAAATCCATTTGTACCGCCCGTCTTTTCTTAGTATTCGCTCCACTTCCTGGGCGAATTGACAAGAAAAGCCTACTTGCTTGCTTGGGGACCCGAAGAATTTTTAGGGGGGTCATCTCCCTGGTTGGTATATTACGTTTGGTATTCTCAAGAAAATCTTAAGAAATTATACATATACATTATACTTGTCGTAAGCCAGGTGGGGCCCGGCCCCCTCGTCCCCTTTTGGGCGCCCATGCTTGCTTTAACTTTGATAATGTGAATTTCATTTAAAATGATCTTTCTCAACCCTTAACTGTGGTCATTGAACCAAAGTACACTATGCGAAGACACTGTTTAAGACAAGATGGAGGAGCACCCTTGGAGACATTCTTTCTACTGTGATAATGCCACCCAATCCATAAACAATACTTGCGGTTGAATTCCTTTCGTTTGTTGATCCATTCGGATTTTAAAGACATATTTGGCAATGATATTCTCTAGCAAGGTGTCGGAAGGATTGTTGAGGGAGGAATGAAGAGTCTGTTATATTTGTATTTTGTGTATATGGTGGGATTGTGGAAAGAATTGTCTTTAGCCCTACGGTCACAGTGCTTAATACAACATCTATTGGAAAGCTAAATTTACCTTCATTTTATCTCATATTCGTAATATATCCCTTTTCCCTTTTTAAAAGATCTATCCTGTGCCGTGGAAATTTCCCTCAAACTAGCATCTCTTGTGAGTGTGGCATTGGCATCAATTGATGTACGAGTCCATTTCATTTGTAAAGGGGTGTTTTACAGCCAATCACGCGAAGATTCGACTTTATTGTCCTTTGATGTATTTTATCTGTATCTCAGTCTGTACAATATTTATTTGAAGCTATATGAGGAAAATTTTTCATCATAACATTTTAAAATAAATATTTACATTTAAAACAAACTTCATTTTTCTAATTTGGCTCCCTGTTCAACTGGCGCCTCCTGCGAACGCGTAGTTCGCAGGATTCAAGATCCGGCCCTGCAGTAACAATGGAATTCTGTATTATCGCCCGACTATCGTTGTTATGAAAACATTCATCATGATATGACGTAGGGAAATGAGTTACATTAGGGTTCTAAGATCTAATATCAAAGTTGAAACATCGCAAGTAAAACAAAAACATGTAATAGCAAATAGTTTTGAAAATAATTTCAGTTTAAACTAGCTGCGACTATATTTAATTCAAAATTGAACTTCTGGAGTGCAACATATGAACGTAGCTAAAAGAAAAAATCAATAAGAACAGTCGGGATTTGAACCTAAGCCATACAAGTAGGAGTCCCTTACACTAACCATTCATCTACTATATTTTGTTTACTAAAAATATTTTCCATGCAGCAAAATGCCATTTCACACTGAAACATTAACAACATAAGAACAAAGATTTCAAGAAAATTTACCAAAGCTTATGTATTAAAAGTATCCCGGTATTTGCCCAGTTGTCCTGCAAAATCACTAGTCAGGATGCCTCGCATCGAAATTTGAACCGGGAGGCTCTCAATTACGAAGCGTCAACGCTAACCAGTAACCTACGTTCGCTCAGTAAATGTCATCAAATTACTTTTCTGTAATTATTTTTGAAAAATGTTTATTATTTTCATGAAGCAAAGAGTGCATCTTCTACTTGGGTTGAGAACTATATCTACTATACTTTTAACAGTCAGTAGCGTAGCGTGGTATTCCGAAGTGGGGATGCCAAAGTTAGTCACTTGCACGACACAATACTATTGCAATCAGCAATACATAGATATTCCGATGGGAAATATAGGGTTATGAAAAATTTAGAAGGGAGGCCTCCCTATTGGTGGCATAGTGAGACATACATAAGCAAATGCGTGGATTAGGGTAGAAGCCAATAAGCAATTGTCTCAGCTTCTTCTTGCCACTACCGTTATGACAAGAAAACTCGACCCCACTGTTGTATAAACATTGTTCCCAGTATAGTTCCCTTGGGCAGCTTCTTTCTCCCCATACCATACTTCAATCTCGTTCTTGAAAAAGTCGCCCCTACAAAAGACCCCGCACTTTTCTTATGGAAAGTGGCTTTCGGCTAATGTTGTTGAAACTTCGCTGGTTGATAGTTCTTAACATGTGGATCAAAAGTCTCAATGGGCACAAAGACTGAAATCCACTCCTTCCCCCCCCCCAAAACCGCCTCCAAGTAGCTGGGGGGATTGAACTGATTTCAGCATGTAAAACAATTTGTTGTTTTAATCAACTCAACAAGGACCCCAAACAACCACATGTTAGACTATCAAACTACCCCACTTGACACCGCCCTTTTCCCCCAAATATCCCCCCCGCGAATTACCTTACGGATGTTCCATATTACTGTAGTTTATAGTTGCGCATATCTGTTGAAATACCTACAGTTTTGGTCTCACCGACGATATAATGGGTTTCACGTATCGCTGATTACGAATCTGAGGTGAGAGTTCTAGAATTCAAGATGGAGGATCAATATGGCGGATTAAAAACACGAAACTCCTGAATGTAGCCACAAATAGCTGTTTACTAGGGTATTTTGGGTCGTTGGTTACGAATCTGAGGTCAAAATCCTTGAATTCAAGATTGCAGATCCAATATGGTGGATAAAAACGTCGAAGCCACAAATCGTAGTAGACTAGAGTGTTTTTAGATCGCTGTTTAAGTACGCAACATTCCTTGATACTTCAGCCACCATGTAGAATTATTCTGCACCCTTGCCCTTTACCAAACCCACCACAGATATCTTAATGCTGAACGGTGTTAAAATAATTCATCAATTATCTGTTCATTATTTTCATCATTTCGGTTTGCAGCATCTAATGTGGTACTTAGCAATGAGTCATCGGGATATCTAATATTCTGTAAATGTCGTGCATGGCCTAAATACTACAAGACACTTGCAATGTTCGCACATGTACCTAATGTACGAGCACCGCTTTGACATATATAGTAGTAACCTTGAATAACATTTTGATCATAATCCTGGTCATCTTCATCATTGGCTACATATGCTATGAAAACTTGATGCTTAGTTGCATTGCGGAACCTTGAGTAGAAACGTATGCGCACGAATTCCGGTTCAGTTACGTTTTCGTCAAGCTGGAATTGCTCATCCTTATCTCGTATTAGTTTATCTTGGACGTAAGAGGATGAGAGATCTACTTGATATGTACCTACAGTCCAATCGCGTAAGTAGTTTAAGTTAAGTACAGAGAAATCAATTAGGCTTTGATCATTCAGCGGTACCCATTGACCGTTACTTCTAATAAGATTATCTACCTCCACTCTTGCTTTAACAACGTTCGGCATGATTGACCTATTTCCCATTTCTCTAGCTAATTCAATGGTTGCATCTTGCATGAAAATAACGGGATGGTATCTGTTCAAAATAGCTCCAGCTATGCGATAGAAACTATTCAGTTTCTTTGCATGTTGCAGATTCAATGTTTGTGCTAGAAACTTAAAAACAGATCTTAGATGCCCGTTTCTTGCCTCGACTATCCATCGACTTTTAGTAACTAGTCGAGAAGTATTCGCATCTTCTGTTGATAGTTGTCTTTCACGTGGTAGTAGGAGTGCGGGCATTCTATGATCAATTCCTAAATATTCCAGTAAAGGAATTGCATCGCGGTATCCTCTGTCTACTAACAGAATGACCAGGATTATGATCAAAATGTTATTCAAGGTTACTACTGTACATGTCAAAGCGGTGCTCGTACATTAGGTACATGTGCGCACGTTGCAAGTGTCTTGTGGTATTTAGGCCATGCACGACATTTACAGAATATTAGATATCCCGATGACTCATTGCTAAGTACCACATTAGATGCTGCAAACCGAAATGATGAAAATAATGAACAGATAATTGATGAATTATTTTAACACCGTTCAGCATTAAGATATCTGTGGTGGGTTTGGTAAAGGGCAAGGGTGCAGAATAATTCTACATGGTGGCTGAAGTATCAAGGAATGTTGCGTACTTAAACAGCGATCTAAAAACACTCTAGTCTACTACGATTTGTGGCTTCGACGTTTTTATCCACCATATTGGATCTGCAATCTTGAATTCAAGGATTTTGACCTCAGATTCGTAACCAACGACCCAAAATACCCTAGTAAACAGCTATTTGTGGCTACATTCAGGAGTTTCGTGTTTTTAATCCGCCATATTGATCCTCCATCTTGAATTCTAGAATTCTCACCTCAGATTCGTAATCAGCGATACGTGAAACCCATTATAATGTCGGTGAGACCAAAACTGTAGATATTTCAACAGATACGCGCAATTATAAACTACAGTAATATGGAACATCCGTAAGGTAATTCGGGGGGGTGGGGAATATGTGGGGGAAAAGGGCGGTGTCAAGTGGGGTAGTTTGATAGTCTAACATGTGGTTGTTTGGGGTTCTTGTTGAGTTGATTAAAACAACAAATTGTTTTACATGCTGAAATCAGTTCAATCCCCCCAGCTACTTGGAGGCGGTTTTTTGGGGGGAAGGAGTGGATTTCAGTCTTTGTGCCCATTGAGACTTTTGATCCACATGTTAAGAACTATCAACCAGCGAAGTTTCAACAACATTAGCCGAAAGCCACTTTCCATAAGAAAAGTGCGGGGTCCTTTGTCATCTTGGGCCCGGAACTCAGGCCCCCATTCGTGAATATGGGCCAGAGTGTATACATATATCATTTGTAGATGCAAATAGGAAGTACTTAAACCAACTCTGGGGGCCTGTTTCTGCGTATGTATTTCGTTGTCAGATATCCGGATACTGAAGGCAGTTGAGTAAATCTGTCTTCAACATTCGGGGGACGGATAAGACCGCTCCCATATTTTTTTTTTAAAAAAAAAGCGATGTTCAAATATTTACGAAGTTCAAAAACAATGTTGTGGAGGATCAGGGGAGCAGAGTTGTCTTCAACATTGGGAGGAGGGTAGATTTGAGGGAGGAGGGCATATCTGAGGCTTTTTTCTGGGGGGGAGATGAAACTCAAATTACAGTAGATGAATCTGATTTCTGAGGTGAACCTGTTGTAGGCGATGTAGATGAAATTGTAGTACATATCAGTATTAAAAATCAGTGCCGTGAACACATTCTGTAATCTGAATACATGCGTATTTATAATTGATATGTTTCTACTTATGCATCCACAATGATCCAAATTAAAATTTTAGGACACTTGTTTTGTAATAATATAAATAATGACTTCCCCAAAAGTATGGAAGAAAATCAACTATGTATGACGCAACAATACTCTTATTTGAGCAAAATTATGATGATCACAATACAGGAATTAAACAAATAGTTGAAATAGAGTAACAATAATTAATGACAATGAAATATTAAAGAATACGATTTTTTAAAAATGAAACAAGTCAAGGTACATCAATGTCATCTCACTTTCCTTTGTGGCAGTCGCATACAAATCTTCACAATTTCAAATCGGATTATTAGGAAACACAGTCCCTTTATTCCACGATTGGACGGGACATGTTCCCCTCATCTCCCCGGGATATGTGCCAGTGACTGAAGGGCCCAAGCAATCTTTGCGAGGGGCGGGCAGTGCTGGTTCTCTTGACCTACCAGATCGGTGAGCGTGATTCTACAGAATCCTTTGTGTTTATGCTTATGTGTGTGAGCTCCCTCAAAGAGTTTCTGGCAACGCCACTGGACATACTGTATATTTATGAAGAAGATTAATAATTTGCCTTTAATTACGATTACAATTATGATGCATTTCATTACGATTAAAGCATAACTATTCTTATACTATTATTTACATAACCGACTTGCTTCAAAAAGACAATTAACTAACAATTTCTGTTTTGTTCTATCTCCTTGATAGCGCTCGTAGTTCTGTACAGAAACTAAAGCTTAGTTCAAAATAGATAGAGTTGGAAATACTTGAATATGCCAGCGTATATCTAAAGCAAAATGTAAAGTTGCGTGGATGTGAAAGGAAGTAGTTGGGCATGCGCATTCGACAGAAAGCAGACGAAAACCCCGTTGCTTGCAGTAGGCCTGGAAGCCCAAGGAACATAGCATCCAACAAGAGGAAAGACAGAAAATGTGCATCTGAGTGACGCGCATGCGTAGGTTCCGCTTGTCACAGTAAGGCGAGACGGTGAGAGAGCGCATCCAGAAGATTGCAGTGGGGATAATTGTGATAATAACAAGCAAACAATTTATATATAATGAAATACGTATTTTTTTCTTATTAAGAGGGGATGCCGGGCATACCGGCGTTCCCTTACGCTACGCCGCTGCTAACAGTCAACTAATAGTTGATGTTCATTATTTATATCGATTTTCTACGTCTACTAAGTTATTTCAATTTTTTATAAGTTTTCCCTTCCGGTTATGACAATGATTAGAAATGAAGGCTCCTCTTCTTATACAAATCTTGATCATTGTAACATTTTTAGTCAAAATTCTGAATTATTGAAAATATTTAAATTAGTTAGAATAAAGAGGATAATACTAAGAAACATGGTTAGAAAAAAAGAAACATTACTGTTTAACGAATTGATAAAATCAAGCTTTTTCAAAACGTAAAAAAATACTGTATGGTATGGTATCATCATGGAAAAAGTAAAAATAGCCATCGAGGACACACTAACCAACTACTGTACGCAGATAAGTCAAGGTTCGTTAACTTGATAGACGTATATGAAGAAACCACTAACAGAAAATAGATGATAGCTTTACGCCTAATCATCTCAGTGACCTTGAAACTATGAACTCTCATCGGTTGACGTTTTCGATCATTTTATATGTTACTCCCTTCCATTGTCCCAAGGTATGCAAGGTGTCTTACCCCTTATCCCAATGCATGAAAAGCATATAATATTTTCGCAAACACAGCCAGGGGCAGGGAGGGAGTAACAGAACGCACACAGCTCGCTGTATACCTTTAGGGCAAATACCTAAAGGCATAAGCAATAGGCCACTTGACCAAGAGCAATGTTGCCAAACGTAAGACAAGGTAAGCCCACGCGCAGCCTGACTCTTCGCGTGACATTACCTTCGACACAAAATCACTGACCCTTCGAACAAGATAACATTGTTGCGCTCTCAGAGTCATGTTTTAATTGCATTTGTGTTGAAGAAATGAAATGAAATCTTTAAGTTTTACGTCCCACGGTTATGCCGGTTAGGCTAAAGGAGACGGTGATGATGAGTAATAAATGAAATGAAGAGAGTGGGAGGAAATGGGAGAAGCCCCAAGAAACCCACGTACACGGTGTTCGTCCGCCACAAAGTTCAATTGGCGGGGGCTGGGATCGAACCCGAGGCCCCAAGCACTAGAGGTGAACGCTCTACCACTGAGCCACCGTGGTCCTTAAGGAAAGGAAAAGAAAAGCGCACCCAAGACAATACCTCTAGATTTGTGGGGAAACTAGTCCAAATACACTTTTCTTTTTATTTACATTTAAAAAGAAATAAAATATATTTCCATGATGGAATAAAATTCCACTAATATAATAGACATCTAAATTAGAAATAGCAAAGACAGCTGAAACTAAGGAGAAAGCAGTAATTTCACATCAGGTTCCAAAGAGAATACACAGCAGCAAGCGAGTAGGCAAACAACAGCGTTACTCCTCCTGTGGTCCTGTCCCGAGCATGTGTCAAAGGTGACGTCATTGCACGAGTATGACGGAAACGCGTTCAGTGATGAACTTACCAAGCCAGTAATTACTGTATTTACGCCACGGAGTCCGACACTCTATAAATTGCCTTTTATCTATACAGGATTATGCGCGATCAACATTATAACTGTTACATTTTCATTCTCTGTGGCAAGAAAATAATTGACATAAGGATAGGACCTGTACTTAAACGCAAAATTACATAAACGGTCTGGTAGTTTTAGTTAGAACGATCCGTCAAGTAGAGGTGGAGTAAGTTCTCAAACATTTAAATATACGACGTCTTATATACTGTAGGTGCACTACGCAACCAGTTACTAGAGAACAAACCCCGAAGTAGCACTGTTATCAAAACGAGACAATACTAGACTATTTACAGTATTAGTCTCCTTTCAACCGACAAATAGCGATCTCAGTCTCGTCTCGATAGTTTCGAAATAATTTGTGTGAAATTATTCCACACTAAATTCGACAGTAGATATAATAAAATATACCTTCAATAGTTCTCCCTATTGCTTCAGAATATATAATGGATGCACCATTTTCTACTAGATAAAGTATGAATTAGCAATTCATATACAACATTCAAAAATACATATGTCTGTTTCCATTAAATATACTCATTATTTCTTAACTTATTTATGTACTAATTGAAATACCCGGCGTTGCACGGGAAGAATAGGTTTATGTTTCAAAGATATATTTGAGATTAGTTTTCCCAGTCGAATACATATTTGAATCGGAATGAAATACTACGAATCCATTTCCAGCAGGAGCAAATGAATCAACTGGCCGCTAACAAAGAATAAAAACTTGGTCTTTTATGATATCGGGAGTGTCATTATTCACTTCAGCGACCCCGAAAACTATTGAATAGACATTCATATCTTTCAATTAGAAATTTTTAGAAATTATGGATTTAACATTAATATCGTTCATTTTCGATTATTTTTACATGTCCCTGTGTCTCCCATGATAGAGCTAGAGGTGATACGGGTTTCAATTCCCGGCAGGAGTCGTGTGGTTCGGGTTCCACGTTAAGTCGTAGATGCATATCTTGTATAGAGTCACAGCTGAATGACATGCTGAACTCTATATCACCTCACCTCGTGAGATATTCTACTTTTGCATAATTTCTAAACCACTCTTCTTTGTTTCAATCTTCTACTTCCTCTTAGGACACGCATAGGTTCAAACCGAATCTTTCTTCACGGTTGGAGGACGCAAGGCTACTGTACCATACGCGTACAACCCTTATGAGACTACGGTAGTGAGTTGCGCAGTTTGAGTAGCACACACGAATAAACCACGCTTACATTTATTAGATATAATTAATAAAATCTCATATTACGACTAACTTCTCACACCAACTTTTAACAATGCGACTTTTTAAATTCTGTTCATCTTTATTATTATTATTATTATTATTATTATTATTATTATTATTATTATTATTATTATTATTATTATTATTATTATTATTATTATTGCAATAGCTATATGAAGCAATTATCTCGGCCAATTTCGTTAATACACACCATTCAGCAACAGGTAGTTGTAGAAATCAGGCTTTTGCAACAGCAATTGTTAGCTCAATCGTTAGAGCGCAGACTCATGGATTCAAGGGTTGCGAGTTCGAATCTAGTCTAAGTCAAAAAAATTTTTTCTGATATAATTCTTGAAATGGAAATGTTTCTCGCTTCACCTTTATCTCGTAATTCTGAATAGAGATGTTTGGATGTGAAAGAAAAAGTATACTATGATATAAGAAAAGAAAGATAAATTACATGATACCTTTTGCAATTTTTAACTATATTTTCACCTATCTAGAACGTTTCTAAAAATGTTCAGACTTCTAGACCTCCTTTTCGCTCTCTTACGTGTCCTTTAACTAATTTCTACAATTACTTAGTGAGTCACATATGCATATATTACAGATGTCTTATCTCTTTCTCTGCTCTCTACATCATGTCTGGAGATGAATGTTTTAACAATAGATTACAGACACGATTTTACAAAATAATACGATCTGCGATATCACTGATACATATTGTAGTGTTTAACTTAACATATAAAACAATAAATAGAAAAACTGAGAATACGAATCTTTTCGTGCACTGATGCTTCAAATCTGTGTCTTTACTCTCTATACCTATGTTAATTCCCTAGTCAAAATAAAAACTCTTCAAAATTAATCACAAATTCTTATACAACCATCCCTTCCTTGGAGTACTGCGCGGTCACATACCCGTCACTGCGATGTAAAGGCACTTATGGCAACGAGGATACAATGGGTTTAATTCCAAGCAACTTCATTTTGGACTTCTGCACAGGTAGATTGTGCATTTCGTCCACTGTGCATCCTAAAGTCTATTCAAATTTTAACACACCATTTGCCATATCTACAATTCTCAATTGAATTTTTTCTAACACTACTTTCTTCTGGCGAAAGGGTAGCTGTACTGAGAATATATAAAACACATTTGTCCAAATCAATAACACCCACAACTGCCCAACAAAATTATTCGTATCCTTTAATACTCTTTCACTATATCTAGGATATATTTAATATCTAGCAACATTCTATTTTCACCAATGATCGTGTATTTTTTCCAAAACTAGAAACCATGGATAAAAATATATAGAGTAATCAGAATTTCATAATATAGGTAGTTATAAGTCTATAATATCCACCATTTTGATTAGTTCAAAAGTTACATAGTTTAAAATGTAATATACAAGAATATGACTATATATATATATATATATATATATATATATATATATATATATATATATATATATATATATATATATATATATATATATATATATACACCTTAGGTATATTTGAAGAATAATCCAAATAAAAACAATTAAATATATAGCATGCAATATCTAAGTGACAATAACAATAAAGAATAACATAATCTAGCAAGTTTTTACATCGTGTTTCCAAAAGAACGTTCTGATTTTGGACGGTAATAATTACGGAACATGGGACGTGCCGGCAAGTAAATGATTGTTGTTTGAATAGGCATGGCCTAGAATTTTAGAAAATCGCCTTTAGATGTTAGTCAATGCGTCTTCTCAGTTTACAATCATTGAGAAGTAAGATGGCGTCCGCTCAACAGAAGGCGTTTTGTGTGTTGCAGTTTGCAAAGACTGAGTCATTGATTTCGGTCCAGCGTGTTTTACGTCGGTGTTTTCGTTTTGGCATTGATCCGCCTGCAACCCGAAAACATTCGTTGTTCGTATCGCGAATTTGAAGAGACAAAATGCTTTTGCAGTTAAGAATCCGGGTCGGCCTCGCACTTCGTATGAAATGGTGGAATTTAGCTATCGTCTAGATGTTGTTTGTGCTGCTGTTAGTGAACACATAGAGCGTTTGTAATACCATAGCTAAAATTTGAAGATTATGTATTAGCAATTTATTCCATTTTTGTAGTATGTTCTTGTCAATACATATGGACTTTTAAAGTCAGGTCATTGTTTTTGAAACACCCTGTATTTCAAGGAGAAATCTTCTGTAAATGAACGGACCGTTACACATGGAATACTCTGATTCTTTTCTGTTACTATAACCGATCACAAAATTTACTACTGTTTTGTGTAAAAGTAAGAAATTAGTTGCTGTATTGAGTATTTTTCTCCAATTACAGTGTTCTAATTCCTAAATTGTAGTATAGAAATAGTATTGTATGTTCAGGTTCTGATTCGCAAAAGAGCTCATTCGTGGCTAAGCAGGGCGTATGCCCCTTAGGCGTGGGAGACCCGGGTTCGATTCCCGGCGGGAGCTCATGTGGTTCGGATTTCACATTAATCAGTAGGTCCCGTCTCATATAGCCTCGCTGCTGAAAAGGACGTAAAACTCAAAATCAACAATTTGATTCACAAGATAAGTTAATGATGAAGTAGTTTCTAAGAAGCACGTGTATTTCTGGATAATGGAAGACTCTTAACTATTTGATACGTTTAAGAGCGAAGAAAAATCCCGTATATATGAAACCATCGCACAGTAAATACTGAATTCAACAATATCATTAACGTTCATCGAAAAAAGGGAATACTTCGAAGATGAAACATACAATAATCGATAGATCAATCAAGGTCAAGAATATGACATGCTTGAAGACGAATTCTCATGCAGTTTTTGAAAAAATTGAGAGAAACTAATTTTTATGGCGGTAAATATTATGTCGTTCATTTCCAATTTGATAACGTTTATACTTTCTATTCTACTGGAATATTTTCTACTATTGATTTATGTAATTCATAAGAAAAATATGAATCATTTAGTTCTAGATTGTATATATTGTTGGCTGATTTCTCCTACCAGTGACGTCCATACTACTTGTAATGTGTAATCATTATAAAGATTCAGGCAACCAAGAGGAGACAGTGTCATAAAAATCACTAAAACAAGAACTTTAGGGATCAAAACAAAACAAAACAAAACAAAAAGTCCAAAAGATTGCGATCTTGGCCGATAATTAGTTTTTGAATCAGGGATCACAAAATTTTAGAATCGACCCTAAATCGGGTTTTTGTATTTTCTACGGAATAAGCAATCATACTGAGTTAACTGATAATTTGAGTTTGGCTACACTATATGTAATTCTCCAGATATAAGGCCTACAAGAAAGTTTTTAGTTGAAATACAATGGATGTTTTGATCCAATAAAGCCTGTTTGTAAGATATGTTCATAGTCAAGTGTTTAGCGAATCGAATTACCACGCGGCAAATTAGTGTTCAATTTTTACCCATCCCAAATATATTTTTTTTAAAGTTTGGTTTTCTCATTCCGAAAAACAATAAACATTGGAGAACTTTAAAAAAAAACTTCATACACCTGCGAAATATGACCAAACAAATACTACCAAAGTAATGTCTCTGTTACCTTGTTATATAAGTAAGCTAACGGTTTTACTGGAGACTTATTGCTACAACCTTGATTAATGTATTAGACAAAATTATAGTTTCCGGTTAAACTAGTTTTGAAGAGGACTATCTTAACTTCAAGCACAAAAGATATTTAGGCCGCCAAAACATAGTTATCAGTAGATTCCAGATTTCTATGCATAAACCAACCTCGAGATATGCGTGCAAATATGCTAGAAAATTTTTTTTAAAAAATGCATTAAAAATAATATATGCATTGATATATACACTAAGGAAGTAAAATCTCAATTTCGTACAAAAATATCTTACCTTAATGAAGTAGGTTGCAATGAACTGTAAACGCCTGTCTTACAGTTTCTTCTGTAAACCCTCTGCATTTATTAGTAAGAAACGTTTTGCAGATCGAAAAGTTCCTTTCTACATCAGCAGAAGTCATTGGTGCATGTGAAAAACACCAAATCTCTTGGTGTGTTATGTCCTCTTCCAATTCCTTATTTTCTTGATTAAGTACTGTACATCTGCAATGTCACAGATTGTTTTCTATCAGGGATTCCTGCTTACTATTTGGTAAAGTTTATCTGACGCTATTTTCACAACACCGTGAGTTTCACTGGACAAAGACTGTGATAATCGCCCAACAAGGAGAGTGAATGGTGCAAAGCATTGTTACGGGATTCCAACTGTCTGATAATTTCAGGTATTCTCGAGAAGTGGTTGTGTTGCAACTTGTAGAGAAACATTTTTGTGACACATAAATAGCGGCTGCATTATCGGCATTTAGTAAGTCAACAACTGTCTTCACTTCATTTAAGTCATTTGCATAATACGACACAACTTCTAGCCAGGAGCCCCCCATCGGGTTAAAACTGGTAGCGGAACATTTTTCGCAACTTAGCGAAAGATACGTACGATAGAGCTTTCACAAATACTTCTTTTACATTTGGTGAAAGCACGTGTACTTCCGGATATTGGCATTTGATTGTGTCTGCTACGACACCACTGACAACCCATACATCTGACGTGTTGCCAACTACAGGTGTTTCCATTTTTCTGATCACCATCTGTACATCTGCAATGTCACAGATTGTTTTCTATCAGGGATTCTTGCTTACTATTTGGTAAAGTTTATCTGACGCTATTTTCACAACACCGTGAGTTTCACTGGACAAAGTCTGTGACAATCGCCCAACAAGGAGAGTGAATGGTGCAAAGCATTGTTACGGGATTCCAACTGTCTGATAATTTCAGGTATTCTCGAGAAGTGGTTGTGTTGCAACTTGTAGAGAAACATTTTTGTGACACATAAATAGCGGCTGCATTATCGGCATTTAGTAAGTCAACAACTGTCTTCACTTCATTTAAGTCATTTGCATAATACGACACAACTTCTAGCCAGGAGCCCCCCATCGGGTTAAAACTAGTAGCGGAACATTTTTCGCAACTTAGCGAAAGATACGTACGATAGAGCTTTCACAAATACTTCTTTTACATTTGGTGCAAGCGCGTTTACTTACGGATATTGGCATTTGATTGTGTCTGCTACGCGGTGAAGATCGTGTGCAAGACAGTTAGATGGACTAATTCAGGATGCAACACTTTATTCTATTATCCTATACAATATTTTATTCTACATCTAGGCTTACAAATTGATTCGGTTCACTTTAAATATAACCTACTTTCTTGTGATACACTCTCAAGTATGCTAGTATGCAGCAATAACATTCGGAAACATGCAGTATGCTGCAAAGTTCACGAAATATGTATCAACATCGAAATTCACTCAAAATTTGCACTTGTATGCGCTATCATATGCGTCTCAAACGAATCAGTACAAGTTAGTCGGTAAGAAAAAAAATACGTTTGTGCATGTTACTATAAACATGCATTTTGCATATAAATCCGGGCTGTAGTTATCACAATGTTAAATTACATCTCACTGACTTTGTAAAGGATTCTTATCTGATTCATTCCGATCAAAGAGGAAGACTCAATCTCTCTCTTCAAATGAAATTTTAGAACACTGCTTGGTATTATGAACATATTTTTGTTCACTTTATCCAGTTACCTTTGTTGTGTCTCCAAAAGAACTAATTGGAATAGTTGGACACATCGCAACAAAGGAAATAGACACATTTCTCCACATTGAAAAATTCCACATAAGTAACTAGACACAGTACATATACAGGATCCGGAGAAAAGACTTGCCGTATTTGGAGAGGGCAATGCGGTGAGTATCGAGTGTTTCTTGGGGACGAGTACATTCGTAATGGTGCTTCTATGATTACTACTCAGCGGACATCTTGCATTCGGTTCGGACTCGTCCTTACACACAACTCTGGAAGTTTCAAAATCTCACTTAATTCTTGGGTAACCATAATTTGTATGGGTACATATGAAGATCTGTGTGCAAGATTCTTCTTACACCCCAATCAGATAATCCCAGCGTAGCTGCATGTTTAAGTGCTCAACACTTTGGAGATTGCTGGATGGACATTCTCACGCACGCTATATTGTTGTTATGGTCCGAGGTCGGCCTGGGGACTTTTTCTTAGTGCAGTAGCTGTTGCTCTGAAGTTTGAAACCCAAACTTGAATATTTTTTTTTATCCGGAACAGAATCATGTCGGTCAAGTCCGAACCGAATGCGAAATGTCCACTGATTAGTAATCACAGAACCACTATTACGACTATACTCCTCACCGCACTACGCCATTGCGACTACTGAAAATGGCATGTGCACCGTTATCGATCGATACCCCCTCCGCCGCCGTATCTCCACCATAACTTACACAGCGCCCTCTCCAAATACGGCCCCTGCCGGACCCTGTATTTCTTAAATCACATTACCAACTATGATTGCATTAAATAAATTCCGTAGGTGTATCAAAGTAAAAGAAAGTTATTGCATTGGTTTACTTGAATAATCTGTTTTTCAGCCACTTACCTGTAAGACTTCGGGCTTCACATTGCTGAATTGCTTTATCATTTGACACCTAAGAATGTGTTACGTAGCGTTTCTGGACATTCTTAACTTTGTCATTTGAGCACTCTAATGTGAACTCATTGATCTAACATTCCTCAATTACCTTATTGAAAATTAATTAGTCAGGATTAAAATTTCCAAATATTGGTTATTTCTGCTCAGACTATTGTGAGAGAGATGAATTATTACAATGATATTTATCTTTTGGTTTTGTGTATTGACTTGCTTTAATAACTACACTGCCTTCTTTCTGTTTTTTTTAACTGCCAGAAAGTGTTGGGATCTATCCTTCTATGGCTGGTGCTCGAGATCGTGGTTGCCCTTATCCAAGCCATCCTTCTAATTTACATATCGACCAAGGCTTTTCAGAGTGGAAGATCCATACCGGGTTTGATAGCAGCACTCATCGTTTTGTACTATGAAGGTAAGAAGCGTGAGTACACATATAAAATACTAGTTCAACAAGAGTAGCCAATTCGTATTTGTTATGATAGTAATAACAAATTTATTTAAAAGAAATGTTAGTTTTAAAGCACTTTGAGTTACCAAAGCTCCTTTAGGAGAGACCGAGGTATCAACGAACACTTGACCTTTGATTATAAATAACTCTTTTGTTTCTAGAGATAAAATTAAGGTTTCTCGTGTATAGAAAGCTTGGAGTTTTTCCTGTTTACTAAAGTGCAGAGGAAGGTCAAAAGTAACCTTTTTCAACAAGTCAGTGAGATGTTTTTAAAATGTACCTATGTTCGGCATTGTCCCAGTGGTCGGGGTAAATCCGAACATACTGTTTACTTTAAACTTTAGTTTATGAAACAAGCGAAATGAATTAAAATACATTAAAAACATACAGTAATTTAATATTTAAATCTTTAGTAAGAATTATAATTACAGACATAACTAATAAATATAGTAAATAATAAATATAGCAAACCATTCTAATTAATAAAGCTAATGACGCTTATTACCAAGACATAATCTATTTCCCAAACCAATTTCATTAACTTATTACTTACTTTTCAATAAAAAAAAACTACTTAAAAATTTTTGGTAATTTATTTCACACCATGGGCAATCCCAAACCTCCAGGGTAATGACAAACATTCTATCTGGCATTTCACCATGAGACGACATTTTATTATTATAGTTGAAACTAATTGTTAACTGCATACAGGCTAGTAAGATTACAAAGAACTAATGTTCAAATATAGGGGAATATATACCCTTATCTGTAGCAACATAAATAAGATAAGAACCAACATTCCTTGCCCACGTTGTTGAATCAACGTTATAACTGAATCGACAAAAACAACAAAACGTTTCCTTCCTGGCAATCCATTCAACTGACTGCCACCAAATTTATTCTATACTTTTCCAGATCTCTCCGCTAGCGTGCAGCAAAATCGTGTGTTTTCTAACAAGCTTCCTTGGGCGTAAACTTGGGTGTTCGGCCTTACCTCAATGTTTGCGAATACAACGGTTTCCTTCATATATTTACACTGGCCTTCCGTCCAGAAGTCAAAAGACATCAAAAGTAACTTGATGGATCACAATAAGTCGAGTAACTTAATGGATCCTTTTTGCTCAAGATGTAGAGTGTCAAAAACTTCGTTGATGAAGGTAATATTCAATCGTAAGAGTAGGTCTATATATCAAGCATTTCTAGTTTGAAATTGTTCACTATAGAGCAAAAAGGGTAACAGCAAGAAGCTGTTTCTTGCAATTGATTATGTGTTCCCAGTACTGTCATTCGAGGAGAAAAGAGGGTAATCGCCCACTGAGGTTGAGAAATACACATGTATTAATCAATTGTATATGAATATATATACTAATAGAAAAACTTAGAACTTTTGTGTCGGTGAAGAACCTTGCCTCTTCCCCTCATAAGAAAATCTGAAATGGCGCTACTGAGTGTCCCAAGAATATATCCCATGTCCACTCTAAACTCTATACTAAAATCAGAAGTGGTAAAAATCGGACTGTCACTACAGGTCCTCCTGGACCAAACCTTACTGGACAAAAACTTGGAGGCCGAAATTTCGTATGAACAAAACCTTGCCGTAACAATTTAGCTGCATAAGAGTTTCTGAGATCAAAATAATAATAATAATAATAATAATAATAATAATAATAATAATAATAATAATAATAATAATCCAAAATCTTAATTTAGGCACTAGAAGCGAAAAAATTGGCTGTTTAAAATGAATGGATGTATAACTATTAGGAGATTTTTTTTTCATCTAATCTATTTTAGTTAAATTATTTTGTAAGTGTGAATTTCGAACCTACGGGGAGTTCAACACTAATGTCTAAAATCTAGTATATCACTAATTCCTTAAGTTAAGAAGATGAAACCCTGTGTATAAACTTCTCATCAAAAATAAGTGGAAATATGTACCAGTGTTTTGAAAAATTCAGCTTTCATGGAGAAAGGGGTTCATTTCTATAGTTTTTCTCCACATTTAAATTGGCCTTAACTGTGCCATCCTCGCTTGTAAACGGCTGAAACATTTGAAATGAATTTTCTGTCTACTCTATTTATTTATTTTTAGTTCGAAGTGAAAATAGTGGCCTTCGTTATGAAGAGGTAAAATAGCATGCTAGTAACATGCAGGTGGAATGGGGTGAAAAAGAGTGATCTGTCCCGTAATAATAGACATATTCTTACTGGGACAAAATGTCTTTCTATTATGAAGTTCTCCTTTAATGGCTTTAACTCTAAGTGTATATAGACACAACGATTTTTTGAACATCGCTGAATACTGAAGAAATCTCTGTGGCGAAATTTTGTGCTAGGAGATTTGGTCCAGCGATGATCTGGCCAGGTAAGATTTCATCCCACGAGATTTGGAGTCGCAAGGTTTTGGGCTGGGAGGCCCTGGCCACGCGAGATTTTGGCCATACGAAGTCCTGGCAGCGCGAGGTTTAGGGCGGCAAGGTATTGGCAACACGAGATTGTGGCCCATAGGGTTGTGGTTGCAAGGTTTTGTACCCAAATATTCAAGAACATTTCGAAGTATGACTATATTGTTTTACTTTAATGTGATTTATGTATAATTGAATCAGGTGCTAAAAATGTGTTGATTTCTTCAATGGCCTCTAGCAAGGGGGTAGTGTAATGAATGCATGTGGACACTTAAAATATTCACATAATTATTTATAGTAATTCATTCCTTGACAGTAATTACAGGACACCACGAAATCGTGGCACCCACCAGCACAGAACTGCCACCAATGATGAGAAGTAGGAAGTTTGGAGCGTAAATCCAGTCTTTGTTCCGTCCTGAGTAAATCCAGTCTTTCCTTGAACACAATGGGATGACTCTTCGGACAATATTCATCTTTTCCAATCTTACGCGATCAATATTTCATGTTCTCACCCTACCATGTTTTCCGCAGTGACAGGAGGTTCCGAAATCCCAAGGTTAGGTTTTGCATCTCTCGGAGTAGGGTTGTAGAACAGACTGTTTCAAATGGGAATTGAGTTCTGCAGTTTGTTGGGCTGCATTACCTCTACGACCTTTTTGTGACAATATTATTTAACACACTGACTTTCGAGCGAGTTTATATTGAATATTACCGCCAGGCCAATATTTTTAATGACGCAAAATATTTTCCCTCTCAGTTATAGGCCATATTACAGAGTCTACCCTCGACTCTATTGAATTCATGTCCACTGATTGATTATACGGCTTGTTAGAAGAATAGCAGGTGCATGTACCATCACGTGTAATAAACGTAAACCACAAAAACAGATTCGGCGTAATTAGCGTGGAACACGCAGCAGCGAAAGTGTTAAGATGCGATTCCTCTCACTTCATTTTTTTCTGTGCGCTATTCCCCTTCCCTGATGATGACAGTTTGGAGTTTTGAAACCCATAGAAGTCTTCCATCCACATTTGGGCTTTTACACGTATACAAATCTGTAGCACTCGGATGTGTACTATTCGCTATCAACCAACAAAATACTAACATAAGGTAGTTTTAGTTTGCAAATATGCAGTGTTTCTAATTAAAACTATTACGTTTGATTGATTGGTTGGTTGTGGTTTAATGGAGATTTCAGCTGTCGGTTACTCTTTGTCTCCATCAACATAAGGCCAACTGTAAATACAGTACATACTGCATATTAAAAATTCAAAACAAAAGTTATAAAAAATTGTTAGTTCATATAATTTCTATAAATTAAAAGATTAAAAGAAAACAAAACAAACAAATAAAAATTAAAACAAAAGTCGAGAAAATATTTAAAGACTTATAATTGAAACAGAAAGATATATAACAAGAAAATAACTAAAATATAACAATAATCTTATACACGTGAATATAAAATTCGTCTGTGTGTATATATAGGATCTCACCTAACTTTGCGACCTGAAATATTTCCGAAATGACAAAAAATGTAACAAATCTAGTTATGCAAGAATGTACCCATGTTAGGAGCCTATAAAATTATGTGAACAAGTGCCCCCAGGGGTACAATCATAGGGCCCCAGGGGCCAACTTGAAAATTTCAAATGGAAATTTCCTATTTTATTGCAGATTCTGATTCTGCGATTAAAAATAAGCATCTTTTAGTTGAAGCACTTTTTCGCTATTCTACTAAATGCCGCTTTAATCGCAGAAAAAATGAATATCGTACGTACTTCCCCTAACTCTGCAACCCAAAATATTTCTGAATTGACAAAAACATGTGACCGAAAATCTATTTACGCAAGAATGTGTCCATATCAGTGGCCTATAAAGTTTTGTGAACAACAAGTGCCACCAGGGGTCCCATCATAGGACCTCAAGGACGAACTTGAAAATTTCAAATGGAAACCCCCTATTTTTATTTCAGATTCTGATTCTGCGATTGAAAATGAGGATCTTTTACTTAAAATTTTTTCGTTATTCTACTAGATGGCGCTGTAGTCGCAGAAAAAATGAATTTCATCGTAGTACATCTCCTAACTCTGCGACCTAAAATATTTCCGAAATGATAAAAAATGTAAGAAATCTAGTTACGCAAGAATGTATCCATGTCAGGGACCTATAAAATTTTGTGAACAAGTGCCCCCAGGAATTCCATCAGAGTACCCCAGGGCCAACTTGAAAATTTCACATAGAAACCCCTATTTTTATTGCAGATTCTGATTCTGTGATCGAAAATAAGCAACTTTTACTTGAAACACTTTTTGTTATTTCACTAGATATGGCTATCATTGCAAAATAATAATAATAATAATAATAATAATAATAATAATAATAATAATAATAATAATAATAATAATAATATCATCGTACGCACCTACGCCGCCTGAGGCTGATGATAAACTAAATATCTCGATAAATACACTTACAATATAAGTACGTGTCCAATCATTTTAAAAGGTCTATTCAACTAACATAAGATGAAGTTGCCTTCATCTCCCCAAAATTTTAAATAGAAACTCTCCACCTTAATGCAGATTCGGATTCTGCAACCGAAAATACGCAACTTTTACTTTAAGTATTTTTCTCCTAGATATCACATAAATTGCATATATATATTCGTCACCTGAGGTTGATAAATAAAAGTGGTTCAAGAACTGGACATGCTGTGTGATGTTGGTGCTAAGACATGCAAACAAAGTTATGAACACGTTTGTAATAACATTCTTCAAGAACTGAGTTTTTTTTCTGTGATCTTCTGGGCACTATGAAAGTTAATTAACGCTAGCTTTCCGTTGGGACATTAAGTTTCAATTAATAATCGAACATAGTTTCAAAAGAGAAAAAAATGAAAATGAAATCTTTGAGTTTTACATCCCACAGTTATGCCGGTCAGGCTAAAGGAGACGGTGATGATGAGTAATGAATGAAATGGTGGAATGAAGAAAGTGGGAGGAAACGGGAGAACCCCGAGAAAACCCACGCACACGGTGTTTGTCCACCACAAAGTTCACTTGGCGAGGGCAGTTTCAAAAGAGAAGTTATTATTTTTGTCATGTTTATGTAAATATTTATAATGACGATTTGACTTGAATATAGAGCATGCGATTTTACCTGAAAGATAAAAGTAAAAGTGAACTCGTAAGGTTGATCGGTGGATCTATTAAATTTTGAAAGGACATCATCATTTTGTTATTATGGTATGTAGATGTGCATAATTACGATTTGATTTGAAACTCCATATAATTCCATCTGAGAAGTGGAAGTACATGTGAACATATAAAGTTGATCGGTAGATCTATTAGTAATTAGAAAAGAGAGCAAATGTGCTCTTATAAAATTAGTGGAACAAATAACATTTGACCAGAAGACACGTATGTGACACCGCTATGTTATGTTCTGTAAATACTTGGAGTTGAATGTAAATTACGGTCCAGCAACGTAGAAGTCATTAGATATTGGTAGAAGTACTAATTATTACAGAGAACCTCTGAACACTCAAGCTGTATTTCAACTGTATTTTAACTGGTATGAATTAGAGCTCTTAAAATAAAGTTCTAACGCTCTCGATGATACGAGGATGGACAATAACCAAAGATCATGTCCTGAAGTAAGGGTAATATTTAAGGGGAAAATTTCGCGCTCCACACAATCCTATTTCGAGATCTACTGTCGAGTGCACCGTAAGACGCGTCGAGAAGACGGTAACTATAACGGATTGTAGCATTCCTGGTTGACCGAAGTTGGCGACAAACAGCTTGATGTTGCAGCATTCATAAAGCTGCTGAACAACATGAGACGAGTCACATGTCTGCGAAAAGAGCGTTGAAGAAAATAAAGTTCCTTCCATACAAAATTCATCTGATACAGCAGCTGAATGAAGATGTCTTTGATCGCCGTGTAGAATTTTATGAAGATATGATGAAGCAAATCAATGATCTTATTTTTCTTACCAGCATTGTGTTCTCTGATGAAGGCACGTTCCACCTAACCGGTTGCATTAACATAAATAATTGCAGGTTTTGATTTGACAGCAATATCATTGGTCCTTTCAAACACACTCTACATGCTGAAAAGTATCTGGGCGTGGGCGACAGTGCTAAGTAATACAATTATTGGTCCCTTTTTTTATTAATAACAATTTGACTTCTGACTGTGTGAGGAGATGCTTTGAAATCAAGTATTTCCAGCAATGAGAGACACTGCAGAAGACAATTTTGCCCATAGACGGTTCCAGCAAGATGTACAGGACCGCACTAGTGTAAATACGCGGCAATTTCTTAATACGAAATTTCCTAAACTACGAATTGGTACAAGAGGCGAGATTAGGTGACCCACTCGTTCTCTGTTCCCCTGATTTATCGTCACTAGACTGCTTTCTCTGGGTTTATCAGAAAATCCGAGTATATCTAACATTGCCAACCACTTTGGATAATCTTCGTCGAAGGATTATTGATGAAGTTGCACTTATTGAACTGGAATGCAGTATTTGTCTTTTACCATCGAATTGCTCACTGTCAGACCAAGAAAGGTGAGCAGTTTGACCACATGCTGTAAAACATCAGTTACACTTTGTTTATCTGTCAATTTTAGACAATGAAGTCGTGAGAGGCAAGGGGACTCACGATTAGCAAGTTTTTGGAAAGAAAAAAAAAACTGGAAGACAGTACGTGGCTGGTGAAGCTGATGCGTAGTTACGCATTCCGCAGCTAGGGTAACAGTAAATCTAGATAGAAGGAAACGAAGACAGGACAACGTTTTTAATTCTCAAATTTCATGTGAAACGGAATTTTCAATGAAGTTAGGGTTAAGTTAGATCCAAGTGTATTAGTCATCCCTCCCTAACAATTTAACTGAACTTTGAGAACGCATTTAAAACGCAAATGGATCTCCTGACTCTGGGATGTAAAAAAAAAGAAAAAGAAAAAAAAGAAAAAAAAGATTGTGCCAAGAATTAGACTATAAAACTGATGTATATTGAATTACAAACGGCCCCCATCTTGTTCAATTTTGACAAGGAACATAACACGCATGTGTTTATATTTAAAAAAAAAAAAAAAACTTTTTGAGTTTTCTCTCATTTAACATAAGCTGCATGCCATTATGAATAAATAAACGTGTTATCAACCTTTGAAATCGGGAAGATAATTTACAATAACCCTGTATATCAATTAAGTTTCTTTGGGCTTTATCCAGATTTTGTAAATTTCTTCTCCTCTGAAATCTTCTTTGTTATTTGTGCTTTTACCTACTAGTGTGAAATAATGATTTTTCTTAATCTGTCCGTGTCACGTATCTAATATTTAACGAACATATTGATCTACTTTACCTTTACAATTCTAGGGAAGATGTTTCTTGTTGCAAAGCACAAAACTTTCCTTCTCATATCGTAATGCTTTACTATGGTCACAATGAGATGTAAATGAAAGCAATTTTGTTTTATGCTAAGACATTTTAAAATACTAATCACATATTTCGTGCTTTTTAATTTTACGTGTATTTCTCGAGATATTTAGTTTATTTATCAATCCCAGTTAACGTACGATGATATTTCTTATTTTGTGATTACAGTGCCATCTAGGCGGAAAACGAAAATTTCTTTAAGTAAAATTTGAGTATATTCGGTCCCAAAATTCAAATCTGCAACAAAAAAGGAGTTTCCATTAGAACTTTCAAGTTGGCCCCAAGGGCCCTACGATTGTATCCCTGGGGGCACTTGTTTACAGAATTTTATAGCCCCTGACATTGGTACATTCTTGCGTAACTAGATTTGTCACATTTTTTGCCATTTCGGAAATATTTCTGGTGGCAAAATTAGGTGAGGCTCTATATATAGTTGTCTGATACACAAACTTATATCTAATGTGGCATACTTCAAAGAGATTTTATCGAAGAGACCATTATTTGGAAGTGACAGTAGGTTATGTAGAACTTTTTGATTCGTGTCCTAAGGGAGGAGGAGGGAGCTTCAAAGTGAAAGAAGTGGTTTGAAATTTGTGTAAAAAAAAAAAAATAGAATATCTTACGAATTTCTTGTGTTAGGTAGATAAAACTCTGTATGCAACCTGAGTTCTAAGAACGAGTTGACATACACATATGACTTACAATCTGCAAAACATATTGTCGGAGTAAGACATCCCTAGGAGATAGGAAGAGGTTGACACGGAAAAGTAACCAAAAATGACAGATATTAGTGTCGAATCCATACTTTTCTGGGTCGCTGAGATGAATAGTAATACTCCAAACACCATTCAAATGCAACTTTAACCCACAGTCGTCATGAAGGGTTTCTGGGACTTGAAAAATAACATGTCCAAAATGACTGATATTAGTGTAAAGTTCATAGTTTTTGTGGTCGCTGAGATGAATAGCAATACTCTCGACGCCGTTTAAGTCCAATTTGTCCCCATCACCGTGGGAAGGTTGAGGGGCATGAAATATGATATGTCTAAAAAGACTGATATTGGTTTCAAATTCCTAGTTTTCAGGATCGCTGAGTTAAATAGAAACACTTCTGATGCTGTTCAAGTCCAACTTCGGTCCTCATCGTCCAGCAGCGGGGTTGGTGAGCGTGAAAAATAACATTTCCAAAATGGCCGATATTAGTATAGAATGCATAGTTTTCGGGATCGCTAAAGTAATCGGTGAAAGTTTCGATGGCATTTGTAAATAAGTTTATGCGAGAAGGGACGTGGCAGATGGTCTGGGAATTGCCAAGGAAAACGCCTTCGGCGTTGCTCTTCTGTATTTATTTCACTTATATTGAAGGAGACAACACAGAAGGCGTTGATGTTCGTTATTTATATATTTCACTGATATGAACAGAGACAACATCGAAAGCGTTACTCTACCTTATTTATTTACTTCACTTATTTTTCACCTTCAAATATGATATATTGCATAAAACTTATTTTCCCCGTGCAAAAAACGGGTATTTCAGCTAAAAACACGTAAAAACAAAACTAAAAAAGAAAAACTGTAGAGAATGTTAACTATTCCAATCTCATCAATAAAGAAGAGATACGGTCAGTAAAAACTACATCATCCAAAGAAAGTGAATTAAGATTTGTAAGCAGTGCTGATGTTTTCTGAGGTCTGAGTGTACTTGACGTTTTCTGAGGTCTGAGTATACTGTATATTCTGTTACAATGTGCCAAATACTCAGTGGCACGATAATCTTTCTAATACTCATGGTTAGCGCCATGGAGTAAACAGGAATGTATGAGAGAGTGTGTCCAATACACACTTGAATCAGGATCACTTCATGTCTGCGACTAGTAAGTGGCATCATCTGCCAATTGCTCAAAATAGGTATCACAGAATGGAGGTTATATTCGTTAACCTGTTTTTTAATTTTTTTAATTTAATAATCACCAGATACAGCTCAGAGGTCATTTACACTGGATATCTAACAACAATAATGGAAAGGATTTTGGGAAGGTATCGGCCAGGGCCTGTTTAGTAGGTACCATCCCTGCATTTGCCTAACCCCAGTCAGGATGGTCGGCAGCGTGAAATGCGAAGCCAACGGTCTACCACTTCAGCTACTTCCTATCTGCTTACCAGTTAAAGCGTATTTGTTGGACAAAATAGCCATTCTTGGCCGTTGTGTCATCACGCTCGTTTTCCCAAATGCCGTCGTGTGCTGACACCAGGGCCGTGCTGGGATACTAATGTGTGCGGTGGACACGTCTACTTAAAGGGCGCCCATACAAACGGGAATATATATATATATATATATATATATATATATATATATATATATATATATATACTTTGAAAGAAACTATAGATGCCTTTCTATATCAAAAAAAGTCACCATCAAATTTGTTTTAGTATTAACGAAAATAACTAATTTGTGAAAACCTTGAATCGAAATCCTCTTTACTAGAGAAAACTTATTAGTTCCTGTAATAACATTTCTGTCAAATAAAAAGAAGCTAAATGTATCAACAACTTAATATAGCTCTATGGCCTATGGACACAGGAGCTTCAGTGCCGCATTTACAAAAGCTCTCCATTGATTTCCGTTCTTAGCCTATTGGACACAGTTTCTAGTTTATATTTCAATCTGTGCGAGAACCATTTTCATATTGTCCTTCTATCTGCGCCTCGGTCTTCCTAATTTTCATTTTCCTCTTTGGATTTCCAGTTAGCGTTTCTAATTTCTTCCATTCTGGCTATATAACCTGCCCATTTGAACCTCAAAGACTTGATGACCCTAAGAATGTTTTTGTAAACGGTATAAAATTATGCAGTTCATCGTTATGGAGTTTCCGCCATTCCCCATTCCCGTTCCTCTTTTAGTTCGAATATTGATTTAAGAATCCTGTTTTCAAATACTATCAGTCTGCGATTTTCCCTCAGAGTCAGTGACAATGTTTAGCAACCATACAGCACAACATGCATTATTATCGCTTTATATTTTAAGCTACAAAATCCTCAACAGAATTCGCGATAACAAAAGATTTTTGACTGAATAATAACACGAAATCCCTGCTTTCAATTGACATCAATTTTTTCTATTATTATTATTGTGATTTTGGTCTGTTAATAATAATTCTAGATATTTGAAAGTATCCACTTTGTCGAAAGAAAATATTATTTGGTATTTTAACGCATTCATAAAATGCAGTATTACGACCCCTTCAAACTTCAATTTATTTAATTTCTCTGCATTTACTTTTAAGCCCATATCTCTGCAAGCGTTAAGTAAGATTTCTGCATTCCTTTCCATTGTTCTATCATCCCCTATTAAATTTACATCATAAGCATACGCCACAACCTGGTAAATACAATTCAGCTCTAGGGCCTGATTCCTGTCTTTGATTTTCCTTATAGCGTTCTCCAGAACAAAGTTAAATAATAATGGCGACAACACATCTCCTTCTTTCAGGCCATTCTCAACGTGAAAGCTCGTGAACAAGAATTTCTCTACTCGAACCTTACTTTGGGATTCATTTAAACATATCTTAATTAATCTACCTTTTTCGGTATTGCAAATTCTGTAAGCATGTTGTACAATGTTTCCCTCCTACCCTAGTCTAAAGTCAATAATTGATGTGCCAGAATATTGTATTCCCATTTCTTTTCAAGTATTGGTTGAATAGTAAATATGTGGTCGATAGTTGATCAATTTTACCTACATCCTCTCTCATAATCTCCAATAATTTCATTTGCGTATGAAGTCAATCTTGCTAATAGAATGTTTAGGAAAATTTATTGGATATTGGCAGAAGAGAAATGCCTCAATAATTATCAGTCTTGTTGCTTTTCTTCTGAACTGGAACAATGATTCTTTTCACTCTTGTGGTAATTCCTCCTTGTTCCAGATAAGGAGAATGAGTTTGTGTATCTTGCTCTACAATCCCCCCCCCCAGCTATAATTAAGTCAAGCAGAATTTCGTTTACACCCGGAGATTTGTGTTTCTTTAATTTTTTAATAATGATTTCTATTTCTGTCTGGTTAGGTTCTGGAATATACGGATATGCTGTATGCATTTCACTTTCTTCACGCACATTAGTTTTTGGCTGTGTTAAGCAAATCATCAAAAAAATCTTTCCATCTATCTAAGATGCTATTCTGATCAGTGAGAACTGTTCCTTTAGCTTTCTTTAATATACGAGCACGAGCTCGTATAAGCACGAAATTGATAGCCTTTCGTAAGTCCGTTGATGCATTTATATATGTCCGGAATGTTTTTATATTTTACTATTATTTTCAAGTTAATTAATTTTAGCTTTCAAAAATCGCGTTTCTTTGTTCTAAAAGTTTTGGGAGTTTTCCGCCAGATGACAGTGAAAATTTATGTAGGTTTTTCGTTCGAAGTTTGTAGCCAACGCTGTCTCTTCTGTTTTCTCTTCTCTGCTACTTTTGTGCATTCCTGGTTGAACCATGCTTTGTTCCTACGTATTTCTGCATGTCCCAATATTTCTTTTGCTGAAATCTTAATGTTTTCTCTAATTTCAACCAAGTATCCTGAATACTAGTGCATTCCAAATCTTGTAAAACCGAGAATCTATTCGACACTTCAATCTGGCTCCCCTCTCACCTGACTCTCCTCTAATTTCTTTAAATTAAACCGTTCCGTTTTCAGATATTGAATATTTCCTTTATTCAACGATAGTCTCTCTTATTATCATAATCAACTCCTCTGAACGACCGAACATCAGTTGTGCTAGACCGTTTTCTTCTATCTACTAAAACGTGATCGAGTTGATTATGTGTTTTTCCGTCTGGTGAGTTCCAAGTATATTTATGAACGTCGCGATGTGGGAATTTTGTAATCAGCACGATAAGGTTTCTGGATGTTGCAATGTCACGAGTCTAACGCGTTGTCACAACCTTCCTTATGCAGACATCTATTCCCTATAATCGGTTTGAAAATACCCTCTCGTCCTACCTTCGCATTGAAACCGCCTAACAGAATTTTCATATGATATTGCAGGAGATGATCAAATACCCGTTCTATTCTTTCGTAAAACCTTCTTTTTTTATTGTCATCCTTATTTTCTGTTGGGCCATGTACATTTAAAGCAATAATATTACACCACCGGCCCTTAAGAGAAGTAAAAGAAAATCTATCATTAACAAATCCAACCAATGTAAGCGCTGATATTACGTATTCGTTTGTGGATGAAAAGCCCTTATCCTAGTTGGTAATTTTTAATTCGTTCCTCGTAAAAGAACGTAAAATTTCCCGACTTGACTCCTCCATTTCCTTCTCATCTAACTTCCTGATATTCCAGTAGGTCCATCTTCTATTTCTCAACTAATTCGTTACACATTTTAACGTGCCTGCCCTATAGAGACTTCTTGTCTTCCATGTTAAAATTCTCATGTCGATTTTACTTTGCTGAGTTCGTGCCAAGTTATCAGTTCTGATCCGAGGATTCTGCGAATATATCTAAACAAGCCTTTATATATATATATATATATATATATATATATATATATATATATATATATATATATATATATAGGATAAATTGTTAGCCCCACACCAAATCCCCAAGCTGGAGGATCACCCCTTGTCTTTCCGCGACTGCTTATTCAGTATATTCGCAGCTAACCTCTATATCCAAGAGGACTTCTCCTCATCCACAACCTGAGGACGCGCCGTGCCGTGGTGACAAGAAGACCACATTTTACGGAAATTAATATAGCTATATTTTAGAATTACAATAGGTATTAATTATCCGAACTGATTTAAAACACACAGGAACAATCAATATGCTCGGATATATGAATGCATATTAAGACTGTGAAAGCTTTGATGCCGTAAAAATCGTAAATTAGAGACTAGTAAGTATAGTATTTCATGAATGCTCGTACGTTTGACTATCCGAACTATTCTTGATGTATCACGTTGTTTCGTTTTACAGCTACATAACTTTATAACATCTTTGTAAGTGATTATACTCTTTACCTGTTCTCTGCCAATAGCAACTGTATGAATTGTAAAGGGTGCCTTGTATTCTTCACAGGTTCTTTATTAACAATCACCATTTGAATTTATTATATAAAGCTGGTACACAGGATAACTAAAACCACTTATCTATAATGTGATGTTTCGTAGGGCGCCTTATGTAAAAGGCGCACTGTACCTTTCGCGGGTTCTTTAAAAATAGTAACTGTATGTATTTATTGTACAGAAATGTGGTATACAGAAGGGTAAATAAAATCGTTCATCTCTGATGTGGACTCGCAAATCCGCCTAATGTAAAGGGCGCACTGCACCTTTCACGGGTTCTTTACCAATAAAACTGTAAGAATTTTTTACTAAAAACTTGTACCTTTATTTATGCTGTGATGTTTCGGAGGGCGCACCGGGACATGTCCCGGTGTCCCGGTGGGCCAGCACGGGCCTGGCTGACACTCAACAGACAACGAGAATACAGTTCTGTTGCTATAGCCGATTTCATCTCACAAGAATGTTTACATTAGTGTTTGTTTTGTAAAGACATTCTGCATGCTTATAATGACGCTCCATGAGTAAGTTCAGATAAGCACATGATGCATTGAAAGGTGAAGCGCGTGACGAGAGCAAGCTTAGTTGTTAATTCAGCAATAACTGCTGAACACAGGCCTTAATTTCTGAACCATCCTTGTCTGTGACGAAAGCGTAACCAACAGAATTCTCACTTTTCGAACTATGTAAATAAAACACATTGAAATTGATGTACTGTTGTAGCAACTCTGAAATCTTGCTGCAATTTCTGGTTACTTGCGTATTGTTGATATGTGCTGAAAGTCGAAAGTCGTGTCTTGGCCGAGTCAACACTCAAGGTAGATCAACATACAAACATGTATCATTGTGACTTTCTGCTAATTAACTACAACTGAGAAAAGACAGCAGTACAATTTGATTACAACGATGCAACTAGGCTAGTTGTTGTCCGGAGCAAGAATCTCCTTACTCCCCCCTTCCCTGACGAACCAAACAAAAACGCTCCGCGACTACACCTGATATTGGTATCACACAGTATAACAACTGCAAATCACAATGTTTTTTGGAATTATATCCAGATGTTTAGAATGAATCAACAGTCTCTTGCTTTAGAATAGAATGTTTAATTGTGACAAACATCCAAGTTATTGTCTCGAGTATTTTGCAGATCTCTTAAATCGATGTAAGTTAAATAAAAACACAAAAACCTGGAACTAAAATTTAACTTTGCGGGCTCTTTTAGCTGCGAAAGTTTTTACAATGTCCTCATATAGCTTTGAAACTAAATTATGCTCCATGGATATGATCCTAAAGTTGGTGAGTCGTTGTTGTCCTGTTAAGTTTCTGAAGTATTTTTTTATAATCTTTAGATTGTTAAAACTCCTTTCCTTGTCTTATAGTGAAAATAAATATTTGCCCAGTTTTGCGCTCCCCCCATCTGGTACCCGGGCACAAGCCTCGTTTGCCCCCCTTAGTTAGGTCACTGTTTGAATACGCTGAATATATTCGGTGCTCATTCACTGCAAATTTTGATGTCAAGTATTTAGAAAAATGCCTACTCCAGAGTCATATTCCATATGAAAAAAGCTATAGTTTGCCGTAACTGTTATGAGACTCATGTTGTCTACTAAGATTTACAGATTTACTTATTAGACTTCACAGTAGTAATATGATACTTTATGTATATAATTGTGTCTTCTCTGTCATGTCTCTTATTGTATCCCGAAGTTACTTATTCATGGACAAAATAACTTGAATCATAATTTCCTGTTATCAACCTTTTTAGATTTTACTTTAAATAGTTGATTAACAGAAAGTGAAAACTACATCAATATGAATGATCTTATTTGAACCATATTAAGACAACTCCAAAATCTTGAATATAACTGCATAATTTTGAAACATTCGTTAGATTGCATTTTCTCGAAACTCTTACATGTATATTCTTCTTTTCTATTCTCAGCATTAGTTCTTTGTGCTGTGTGGGTTGTTACCAGCTTCTGCATGGAGATGAAGGAAGAAGGAAATCAAACAGCTCCTCTTCCACCTGTCCAAGAAGCAGAGAATGGTGCAAATGATGAGGAAACGTGATGATTAATCGTATTTTTCAGCCACTTGCTACAAATGCTTGTTTACTTGATTATGTGTTTATATATATATATATATATATATATATATATATATATATATATATATATATATATATATATATATATATATATATATATATATATATATATGGAATATTAAATTCGTTGTACTTTGATACAGGGTATAAATAAACTTATGGTTTACAAAATCTAACAGAATGTAACAAATTATTAAGAACGGGTAAAAAATTGCATTTTCCCTCTGTAGTTTTGATAGAAAATGTCGTATCAAATATAATATTTTCAACATTGAGACAATGAATTGTTTTGTTATTTAAACTTTTTACTAAATATTTAGTAATTAATATTATTCATAAAATATAATAACTGCATTTCATTTCTATATCAAGGCAATGGGATTAGCAGAGGATCATTGGGTACGAACACTTAAATTCATTGCAAGTAGCCTAATTATGATCACAGACAATTATAATGAATTATATTAGTAGAGGTAAAAAGAGAAGCTCTTGATTATAATATTCTCCCTCTCCCCAATAGTAAAATATATACGAGGGTGACTCAGAAATTAATGCTTCCAATGTTATACCTTTATTTATGTTTGACAGATAGCACCGATACAAGTATTAGTGGAAAGCTTGCAATATCAGCTACAAATAGTGGCATCATTTTTCAACATAGTCCCAAATAGGGGCAACACACTTGTGCCAACGCGAAACAAAGTTTTTCATGCCATCGGCTAACAATTGTGGTGGCTCTGGCGACACTATTGCCGAACTGCTGCTTACACCTCCGCGTTACAACTGTAGCGTTGGCCCTTAAGATAATCTTTAAGTTTGGGAAAGAGACAAGAGTCGCAGGACGCAAGATCCGGACTATAGGCAGGATGAGGCAGAATGTCTAAAACACTTTGCTAGCAGATGGGACAACTTTGAATTTTTTTTGGGGGGGGAAGAGGAAAAAACGTGTGACAGTACTCCATCGACTGATGCTTCGCTTCGGGGTCGTAATAATGTATCCACGACTGGTTGCTAGCTATGAATGTTCCTGGCCGCACAACCTTCCGCAGTCAGAAATTCTCTGTTTCAACCGGATGTCACAACTGGATGCCATAGATTGTTTCATTGCTCTGGAACGATAAGAGATAGGAAGGTGAAACAAGTAACATTCTATAGCTTAAACATCAGTGCATTAATGATAAACAGTTCAGAATATTTGTGATAATATTAACCAAGCAGTGGGCTTGGATGAATTACGTTCTGAATCAGCCTCATACATCTTTCAATCTGTTCACAGTACCTGAAAGAAATGAAAAGAGAGAGAGAGAGAGAGAGAGAACAGAAAAACATTAAATCTTGAATGCACATTGCACATGTATTTTATAATAGTTATTTTCATCCACTGTTTTTCAATCACTGAAAAACATCAAGTGGAAAATATACTAATAAGTCTACTTTTTACACTGCAGACCACAAATAATTTCCCGTTTCCCATGCTAAGAATGATTTTGTGCTTTCCCGTAGAATAGATATCCCTTACAACAGTTTTTTTTTTATTATATGTAATTATATATGAATATTCATGACACTGTAAGGCAGACATGGTGGCTCAATGGTAGAGCGCTTACCTCTGTTGCGTTGGAACCCTGGTTCGATCCTCGGCTAAGTAAGTTTGTAGTGGACAACATCGTGTCCGTGGCTTTTCTCAAGGTATTCTCGTTTCTTTCCATATTCTTATTCCACCAATTCTTCCATCATCATTCACTTGACTTAATCCTCCTTCTCTTTTAGCGGCATGGGTATGGGACGTTAAGCTGAAAGATTTCATTTCTTTTTTCATGACGCTGTAAATCTTTTACAGGCTTTCGCTGAGGACAAATTTCGTTAAGATAAGTTTTACTACTAAATATGCATAAATGTTGTGTGTGTGTGACAGTGCTGTAAGACAGTGTTTAGGTAATACAGAAAAGCTGCGTTGAATCTTAATGAAGCTAGGTAATTAATGGTTATAGACAAGGGTAAAAGGGAATCTAAAAAGTAAGGGGGACAGACGACGTCACACCGTTCCCCGTGCCTATCTTTCCCCATTATATTTTTTTACAAAGCGAAGAGACCATAAGATATCTCCTAGAAGTGGGGGGACGACGTCCTCCTGCGATCCCCCTCACTTTTACCCCTGGTTATAGATGAAACAATTAGGAAAAAAGTAATTTCGTGAACACCTTACACGCCAAGGACACCAGGAAGATGAAGGACGTTCATTGGTTAATTGCAGTTAATGTTTCTTTTTAGCACCGAAGCTGTACAAGATAGTATCTACTGTTTACAGTGAGATCCTGACCAGAATTTGTACTAGTCAAGTTCCCTAACTGGGAGTAATCCTAGAAGCATGAACACAGAGAGCACATGGGTTAGCCGTTTGACCACGAAGAGCACTACGGAGATGAACAGGAAATTAGGATAGAAGGCATAGAATACAAAGATAGAAAAGTATATTTCTAAAGATACGTTTTTATTTTACATGAATCTTATAGCTGTCATAAAAAAGAATCCTTGCAACCCAATCTTTTTATTTACTGTTTACATGTTACAACTTTCTGAAAGCAAAAAAAGTATCACCACCCATGCAGCACTGCACTCTAGTAGACAGATAGTGAACCTCCTCATTAAAAACGTGTATTTTGGCGCACTTCCCCTCCCTGTCCAAAAGAATCTGTTGTTTCGGAAGCTGGCGAAACTGGTTTTTCCTTTATGTCAGCAGAAGGGCGATAGCAGGTAACAAGCAAGACGACCCAGAAAGATATACATGGTTCAACTCCCTGCAAGATGAAAAAAATGTTGTATGTCCCTTTCAAGATTTTATTTACATGGTGAAATATGGTAGGGTTTCAAGATTTTTTTTTATGACAGCTACAAGATTCATGTAACTTGGCAATGTGGTCTTACGCTTATTCTCAAGAATAAGCACGAACTTAGGATTTCTTTTTTCTTTAAAAAAAAAGTGTGGAGAAAATAATTGGGAATACAGAATGAAAAGATTTATCGCCTTGGAGGGTCCGAATTTTGTGATGTTGCGGAAGAATAGAGTAATACAAGATTAGCATAAATGATTCCTTTGTTTTGAAAATGCTATATTTTCAAAAGTATTACACGTGCACAAATGAAAGATACATGAAAATAACTATCAACTCTCCACAAGTTTGTACTGTGTGGCAGCAGGAGTCCATCATCCTTCCGATCAGGTGTGGCAGAGTGGCAGTACGAGATTAGTACCTGTCGAAAATGGAAGGAAAGCAAGAAAAAAAGGTTTTTGTCTACTTGAAAATGCCAAATGTTCATCTCTTGTAGCTGTGCAACGCGCTTTCAGAAGAGAGTATGGAAAAAACCGCCATGTAAACAAAGTATTTTGTGGTGGTATCAGCAATTCAAGGACACAGGTTGCTTGTGTAAACGGAAAAGCACCTGGCCTTCCAGATCTCCTGATTTAATGCTCTGCGACTTTTACCTGTGGGGGTACGTTAAGGACCTTATTTATGTACTCCCATTACCATAATCCTTAGTCGAGCTCAAAGAACGCATCAGTGCTGTAGTGCAGACAATTGACAGGACTATGCAACAAAATGTATGGAATGAACTCTAGTATCGTCTGAAGCCAGAGGCGGTTCGTGGCTTAATAAATAGGTGAGGAACAGAAAACCGGGTCGTAGTATTCAGTGGCGGTGAAACTGGCTCTCCCTCTCCCTTGCAGGATTTTTCCCCAACTTTCGGACTCCTAGTATTCTATGAAACCAATTACTTGAGGAGGACATAAAAGTCAAGGTTTCCCGCGTTTTAGAGGTGTTATTGATGCCACTGGTAATGTTATATGTGTAGAAGACGAAATAATTCGTTAATCTATATTTTCTTATATTTTGTTACAAAAATAACATTACTTTAAAGATAACGACCATCGGATTAGAATTTTTTTCTTTCTCCAACGTTGAATCACTCTTGCTCCCTCTCTTACCTACAAAAAAATGTATATCTTGTACGGAAAATAGAGAAAACATGTATATTAAACATATGTATACTTCAGTGTTTCTTTCAGAAAAAATGTGCCGGGGGGCACACTCAGTATTCGGAGGGGCACTTCCGGTACTATTCTATTTAATATTATAGGCTATTACAAACGTATTCTTTTGGTCTCCTCCGGGGGATACTCAGAGCTCTGGTTGCAGTGCTCCCCAAAAACATGTCTGGAAGAAACATTGTGTATACCAACTATAATACTACCGCATAGTACCAAGATTTCTTAAAAGTTCTAGCCTTCTTACCAACTACCTGAATCAATGATAAATCAGTCCATTGTTAAGAATAGCCCGTTGAGCCACTTCATTTCGCTTAGAAAATCCATTCCTTCGCAACAACGAAAAGATTATATCACACGAACCAATGTCCTCTATCATGTACACATTAATTCACCACAAGACCAACGTTCTAACACACTGTGAGGCAGGGGTGTCCATCCCCCCCCCAAAGCTGATGGCGCACTCCTCCCCAAAACTAATAATCTCTTCCCTCCTCAAAACTCAAGTCCTCTAAAAACAATTGCCCAGTGTAGCAGTAGTTTTTATAGTACTAGTAATTGTTATTTTTGTTGTTTTTATTTCCTGTAGTAGTATTATAGAATGCTTGTAGTAGTAGTAGGGGCAGTAGTAATTATAAAAATGGCATTACTTTTATTAGTAGTCTTGGTAGTGTACAATACTAAATATGTTCTATAAGGATATTGAAGGGTATAAAAACTTCTACACACTGTGTATGGCACAGGTATTCTTTTTTTACAATTAGTAGTATTTTTTTTTTCTTTACAAAATATTGATATAATTCCCTTGTACATGAAAAGTAAGACGCAAGTTACAAGTTATTGAGTTTGATACCAAAAGAAAATGTTATCCTCGAAATTAGCCTACAAAAAGAAGGGATATCCAACAAAAAAAAAAAAAAAACATTCCTGTAAAAAAGCCAAGTACGAGTGGCCTTAAAATGAATTGAAATCACAAAAATAGGCGCCAAGTTCTGGTGGATAACAGTTACAAACACTCACTGGCTCACTTCAAATTTAGATTTGAAACTTGGCTGTTGTCTGCATGGTTACCACTAGCTCACAATTATGTCAAACTACTTTATAATTTTCAACAGACAACATAGGCAAGTTTCAAATCTAAATTTGAAAGTGATTCCTTGAGTGTTTGTAATTGTTGTTCACCAGAACTTGGCGCCATCCTTTCATACAGTATAGCAACTTGCGCGGTACTTCATTCATAGAGTTTCTAAGCAGGGGTAGGGGAATTCATTCTCGAGACTTTAAAAAAAATCGCATCGTGTTCCAATGTTATTCTGACGACAGCAAAATTACTTATTCGACATTAGAGTAAAATTCTTCCCCAATTTTTTTATTCGCCCCAATTTATTCAAGAAGCGGGGGGTACGGGGGTTCACCCCGGAAAATTGTTGAAAATTAGCTTCTCAAAATAGTGTTTTAATGCTATTCCGAAAATTGCTAGTTCGAAAGTAGAGCAAAATTTTTCTCAATGGCGCAGCTTGCGCCATACATCCCCCCTGTGGGCGGCCATGCTGTCAGGGGTGCCCACAAGGGGGGCTATGACGCAAACTGCGTCATTGAAATATTTGGGGGGGTTAAAAATCTATATAAATATGGTTGAGGGGGTGTAAAAATTAATCGAAAATATTTTTTTTCATGGAAGAACACCTACGGATAGACAATTGAGGGGGGTGAGTCATGGACATGAGGGGGGGCACCACTGCACACTGTCACAAACTCACAAAAAATACCCCACACATAAATATCCTACAAACGCACAATATTGCTTGAAAACAATTCACAAAAAATACCACACACGTAAATATGTTACAATGCACAATATCGCATGAAACAAGATGAAACATGCAGAAAATCATGATTTACACCCGCTATCAGTCGATTTTCGCGCTTTTACTACAAAAATGTGTTTCACAGTATTGACATAACTTCTTTTTTTTTTTTTTTTTTTTTTTTTTTACAGTCAACGTTTTCAGCATGTTTACTAGAAATTTAATATAGACCACTATATGTTTACAAACAAGGTATTAAAAATTCCCTTCAAAGGAAATATTATACTTCCTCAGTAAAACGTTCTTAAAGGAACGCTCTAATGTTAACAGGAAGGAAATAGCATATAATCAATGCTTACGTTTAAATTTATTCAATTTGCTACACTACATACCCTTATATCTGAGGAACAGCGGAGAGTATGACAAGTGGTTCAAGCATGCGCAATAGGGTGCATCGAATTTCCACTTTTTTTGAAATCACTTACCCTTAGTGATATTTTTTTGCGAAATGGCCTCCATATAACGTGTAAAAAATTGCAAGTCGATTGGTCAATATCTTTAGGTGCCACCAACGGCCAAAAGTTTTAAAAGTTTGTTAAAAAATAAATGTTATTTTAAAAAATGTAAAATATCTAGTTTTATGAAATATGGTTATCCTATGTAGTTTTGTTTCTGTAAAAGATCAATATTTTACGTGAAAAAAATTTCAGCTTGATGAGCCAAGTCATTCAGGTGCCACCTTTGGCTTAAAATATGGACAAATATGTCCCTACTTTTTCATTTTTTAAAATTAAGTTGCATTGTTTGTGATTCATCTGGATTGTTAATTAGATAAGAAAGATTTTGTTTTACATCTGCAGCTATTTGCTTATTTCCAAACGTTAATGATGGAAATAACCCAGAACTCACCATGAGGAGGTGGCTGTAGTTCGAGTTCCGCCCACCCGTATATACTAATGTTGCATATGGTAGTGCAAGTCATATTGTTACTCTTTTACCTCAAACTGTTTCTCTTCTCTTTTTTGTATTACATTCTGGTATGTTTTTTCTTGATTATAGTGTTGATAGGACAAATCTATGTCGTGCTTCTTGCCCACATACCGTTGATGTCGCTTCTGTCCCCAACTTCACCATTCTTTCCACCGCGCGAGTGTGACAAGGTAAGGATGTAATATATTCATTAGCCATTGGAGCCGTCTTTACATTTTCTCTTAGCTTCTGCACGCTCAAGTGTTTTGTCAGTGGTGGCTCCGCCAGCGTCATGTTGACCAATTAATCATATCACCAATTAATCATCATACACACGAATGAGCTCCCATTTCGACATTTGATTGAATTTATAGACGGCAAGTCTACTGGACCAAATACATTTAAAGGACCAATAGGATCAGCACTTCCAATCTGCGAAGAGTTGTCACTCCAGATTTTTCAGCCCGTTACAGTAGACTGGAATCTGAGGATTCATTAAACACGGATCAAAAGTATGTGCTAAATATCTGCCAAGCGGTTTCTTCAGAAGAATGGCCCATTGAGTTAGCTCACATGAAGCCTGGTAAAATTCATCAAGCCAGATGGGTAATTACAGCAAATAGAGTCTTAAGTTTGTGTGTAGGAACGAAAGAACCCACGAATGAACTTAAAACCATCGTCCAGTACATCATGATGGTCTACGCGCCACTCTGGTTTGCTGTGATCCGTAATACATCGTGTGCAGAAGAAGCTCGTCACTTGTGGCAACTCATTATGACTTCTCGCCACATGGAAGCGAAATACAGAAAAATAATTGATCCAGTGTCCGTAGAAATGCGTGGTACGGTCATCCTGAGAACCTACTTCTATCAATATTGACTGACTAAGATGCTAACGTACGAGAGCTCAGCTGGAGGCGAGTCCTAAAAGCAAGACAAACGACCCAATCTGGTGATCGCGTACCGGTACGAGAATTCGTCATCCCTGAAATCAACTTAGAAGCGACAAACTATGTTGATATGATTAATTGGTCAATATGACGCTGACGGAGCCACCACTGACAAAACACTTGAGTGTGCAGAAGCTAAGAGAAAATGTAAAGACGGCTCCAATGGCTAATGAATATATTACATCCTTACCTTGTCACACTCGCGCGGTAGAAAGAATGGTGAAGTTGGGGACAGAAGCGGCATCAACGGTATGTGGGCAAGAAGCACGACATAGATTTGTCCTATCAACACTATAATCAAGAAAAAACATACCAGAATGTAATACAAAAAAGAGAAGAGAAACAGTTTGAGGTAAAAGAGTAACAATATAACTTGCACTACCATATGCAACATTAGTATATACGGGTGGGCGGAACTCGAACTACAGCCACCTCCTCATGGTGAGTTCTGGGTTATTTCTATCATTAACGTTTGGAAATAAGCAAATAGCTGCAGATGTAAAACAAAATCTTTCTTATCTAATTAACAATCCAGATGAATCACAAACAATGCAACTTAATTTTAAAAAATGAAAAAGTTGGGACACATTTGTCCATATTTTAAGCCAAAGATGGCACTTGAAGGACTTGACTCATCAAGCTGAAATTTTTTTCACGTAAAATATTGTCCTTTTACAGAAACAAAACCACATAGGATAACCATATTTCATAAAACTAGATATTTTACATTTTTTAAAATAACATTTATTTTTTAACAAACTTTTAAAACTTTTGGCCGTTGGTGGCACCTAAAGATATTGACCAATCGACTTGCAATTTTTTACACGTTATATGGAGGCCATTTCGCAAAAAAATATCACTAAGGGTAAGCTGATTTCAAAAAAAGTGGAAATTCGATGCACCCTAATGCGCAATGTGTGTGGACAGGCACATTTTCAACTGCCTCCTTTGATACACAGAACATTGGAGTAATTCCTAACTCAAGAATATATATTGCTCTTGGGTTAACTTCGCTTTCAGAGTGCAAGAGGGATATTTCATTGTCAACAGTGCTTCCCTACTGAGAAGGCCAAATCTGTTTCAGGCCTCAATACAGGATTGTAATTTTTAAAATTAAAATTATCATGCCAAAGAATATGAATTTTCGCTTTTACCTTTAGACTAAGTTCTATTAAATTCTGTAATATTTTACAAACATTTTCTATACTTGAGTAAATGAATTTTAAGAAGGCTGTTTTGTATTATACGTATATTAAATAATTTGGAATAAGTTTTATTTCAAAAATTACACAGAAATGTTGACTTAATTTGAAATTTATTACAAAAAGTCGATTTAGTTTTGCTCAAAATTATAGGTGAGGCCAGGCCTCACCTGCTTCACCTGACGAACCGCTTATTGTCTGGACGTGTGTCGTGTCACCAATGGGACACATATTGAACATTTGTAAAGGGTTTATAAGCTTCCTCCGTGAGTTTGTAGTTCTTTTCATGTATCTTTCATGTAATACTTTTGAAAATATAGCCTTTTCAAAATGAATGAATCATTTACTAGCCCTGTATTAGAATTTGATATAATTTCACGTCTCATATATCATCGGTGCTGAAAAGAGACGATAAACTATTTATAAATAAATAAATAAGAAAGGAAAAGAGAGAGAGAGAGTTAAGGTGAACGTAATTCCACTATATACTGTAAGATAAACCACCATACACTATTATTCAGTGTTCTTTCCGGATAATGAATAAATTAATTAAATGGGGACGGTATTCGCACGAATACATTATTGAACAAGCTCTCATTGATTACAAAGAAAGGCGTCAAAATATATGCAAGTGGAGGAAATCAATATGTCCTTCAATGTATTTATTTTATTACCTATTATAATATCTTTAAGTTTCAGTATTATCTACGAGGGGCATTCAATAAGTAAAGAGACAAATTGCTATAGCTCAATAAAGATTTATTTCAATCTTTCAAAACTAAGGCTATTTTTCAATATAATCACCCTTTACAGTTATGCATTTGTCCCATCTTTCTTCCAGCTTCCTAATTCCCTTTGGCGAAGAAATCTTTCGAGTTACCCCGAAGCCACCTTTGCACCACTGCCTTAACTTCCTCATTGTTAGCAAATCTTTTTCCACGTAGGGCGTCTTTGAGTGGTCCAAACAGGTAAAAATCAGATGGGGCGAGGTCTGTGCTCTAGGCAGGATGAGGTAAGACCTCCCAACCCAATTCTTGAAGCTTATCTGTTGTCAGCTGGGCTGTATGAGGGCGGGCGTTATCGTGCTGAAGAATGACTCCTTTTTACAAGAGTCCACGGCGTTTGCTCCTGATAGCTGGTTTAACTTTGTGTTCTAGCATTTCAGAATAGTATAAGATATTGATAGTTCGCTGATCTTCAAGGAAATCGCATTAGATTGGACCCTGTGAGTCCCAAAAGATGGTCAGCAGCACTTTACCAGCGGAAGGTTGAACCTTGAATTTTTTGCGAACTGGAGAGCTAGTGTGTTTCCAGTCCATACTCTGCCTTTTGGTCTCAGGGCCGTAGTGATGGATCCAGGCCTCGTCGCAAGTCACTATTCTTTCAAAAAAAAAAACGTCTCCTTCAATCAAAAGATTATTGCTTTATCTACTCTAAGTCAGCTTGGTCTCATAATAATAATTTTATCCATGGGATTTCCAGTATTAGCTTTTTTTCATCTATTGACACATGCTTTATTTAAAGCATTACTTTTTTTATGTGCAGGAGCGATTATTCATGGTGTGGGAGATACACAAGATATTCGCAGAATAGGAGCACTTGTGAGTCAGATGCCCCTTACTTTATCTTGTTTAAATGTAGCTAATTTGGCTTTATGTGGAATACCATTTTTAGCTGGCTTTTATTCTAAGGACTTAATTTTGGAAATTTCTTCTTTATCTTTAATTAATGTAGTCAGCTTTTTCTTATTATTTTTTTCTACCGGCCTAACTGTATGTTATTCAGTACGTTTAAGATTTTATTTGACAGGTAAGGGCTTTGGGGGTACTAATATTCATTCTATTAGTGATAATGAAGGTTGAACTATGTGTAAGGGAATATTAGGATTAGTAGTGATAGCAATTTTAGGAGGTGCAACATTGAGTTGATTAATTTTTCCTTCTGTTAATTGTGTTGTTTTACCTTTATATCTAAAAATAGGTGCATTACTTGTGAGTATTGTAGGTTTGTGAGTTGGTATCTTACTATCAAGTTATTCTATTGGACAGCCTTTAATGTGTATGAAGTTTTATTTTAACTCTACAATAATAGGAAGCATATGATTTTTACCTTACCTATCAACAAATTATATTATTAAATTCCCTTTATACATAGGGGGTGCATACTATAATAATATTGATCAAGGATGGAGAGAGTGTCTAGGTGCTCAAGGTATATATAGTAGTTTTAAGGATGGTTCAATGTTAATTCAACAATCACAAGACAATTTATTTAAAATGTATTTATTAATTTTTTTATTTTTTACAATTTTCCTTTGTCTCTTTATATTTGTATATTTAGGTAGCTTATATTGAAAGCATAGTATTGAAGATACTAAGAAGAATTATATTCTCTAAATAGTACTCCCTGAGAGTACTCTCTTTTTTACCTCGAAAAGGTAATGTAATATTTATACTAAGGGGGTTATGTTATTTATATTAAGAGATGTTAACGGTCTAACCCGCTAAAGATAAAAGTTAGCAGCTTCTTCTTGATTAATTTCACATCTCCTTAGTTGGGGTAGAGAATAAACCCAATGATATCATTAACAGTGAAATGCCTCTTTTTGGCTTCAACTAACAAGTAGGGGCCAAGAGGCCAAAGGCTCAGGTCGAAACTGAGTGCAATCGTTTGCTTCCTACTTATGAGATAAGTTGATAGCAACACCTTTTGGATGCAAACCAAATATTATAGTTAACTATTATCCCGTCCCGTTAGTCAGCTCATGTTAAGGATCCTTGATTTCATTCGTGGTAAAGACCTATTAGGAGGATTACTAGGAATACTAATCTAACTAGAGATCAGGATAGTGTATTGGTGTTGTTAATAGTAATTGTTATTGGTAATAGAAGGGCGATTTCTACGTCGAAGATAAGAAAAATTACGGCAATGAGGAAGAATCGTAGGGAGAAAGGGATTCGGGCTGAAGATTTGGGATCAAATCCGCACTCAAAGGGGGAGTTTTTTTCTCGATCATTAATAACTTTCTTAGAAAGAAGAGTTGAAATGGTTATAACGATTAAACAAATAATAATAGTTAGTAAGCCGGTTGTTAAGACTGTATTAATTGCCTATTTCATTTAATGATCTTTTTGATTGGAAGTCAAATATACTATATATATTAAATAGGCTAACCTCCTCATCAATAAATAGAGATGTAAAGGAATAATCATACTACATCCACAAAATGTCAATATCAAGCAGCGGCTTCAAATCCAAAGTGGTGAGTAGGAGAGAAATGTGATAAAAGGTGGCGTAATAAGCAAGTGGCTAGGAATGTGGAACCAATAATAACGTGGAGACCATGGAAGCCTGTTGCTATGAAAAATGTTGAGCCGTAAACAGCATCTGCGATGGTGAATGGTGCCTCGTAATATTCGTATGCTTGTAGAGCAGTAAAATATAGGCCTAGGAGGATTGTAAGTAGTAGGCCTTGTGTGGCTTGGGTGTGGTTGGCCTCTATTAATCTGTGATGAGCTCATGTTACGGTAACTCCTGAGGCCAGTAGAATTGCAGTATTAAGAAGGGGAATGTGTATTGGGTTGAATGGCACGATGCCTGCTGGAGGTCAGAAGGATCCAATTTCTACTGTTGGTGCTAATCTACTATGGAAGAAGGCTCAGAAGAATGAGGCGAAAAAGAATACTTCAGAAATAATAAATAAGATTATGCCTCACCGAAGACCTAATGTAACTTGCATAGTGTGCAATCCTTGATATGTTCCTTCTCGAGTTACATCTCGTCATCATTGAATTATAGTTAGTAGTGTGATTAGTATGCCTAGGAAAAATAGAGAGGGGTCATATTGATGGAATCATTTAGTAAGTCCTGTAGTTGTAATTAAGGCTCCTAAGGCCCCAGTAAGCGGTCAAGGGCTTTGATCAACAAGGTGGTAAGGATGATTTTGTGGTGCTGACATAAGTAACTTCTCTTGAGTATAGTGTAACTAGAACTGCAAATACATATGATTGAATTACTGCGACGGCAGATTCTAATATTAGGAGGGCAATTTGTCCAATTATTAGTAGAGAGAGTATGGAGAGAGATAAAGAAGGGCCTGTATTACCTAGTAAGGTTAAGAGGAGATGGCCTGCAATTATGTTTGCTATTAATCGAACAGCTAAAGTTCCAGGCCGAATGATGTTGCTAATTATTTCAATACATACTATGAATGGTATGAGAGGGGTCGGGGTCCCAGAAGGAACGAGATGGGCAAATATGTGTTGGGTGTGATTGATTCAGCCATAGATTATGAAGCTTATTCAAAGAGGGAGGGCGAGAGTTAATGTGAAGGTTAGGTGACTGGAGCTAGTAAATACATAGGGAAATAGACCCATAAAATTGTTAAACAAGATGAAGGAGAATAATGAAATAAATAGGAAGGTTCTTCCTTGATAACTAGTAGGGCCAAGAATAGTTTTGAATTCCTTATGGAGGGTTAAGGTAATTTTATTTCATAGAATGTTTGGTCGTCCTGGTAAGAATCAGAATGGGATTGGAATAATTAGAAGACCAATTACTGTTCTAAGTCAGTTAAATGATATATTTATGATTGAAGTAGAGGGATCAAAGGTTGAAAAGAGGTTTGTTATCACTTTCAATTTATAGTTGTCTTTTTAATATTAGTGTCACTTAAGGAAGGGTCAGGGGTATTTGAATTAAAATATATAATAGATGCAAATAGGAGGTAACATAAGGAAAATATAATAAATAAGATAAGTCATTTTAGGGGTGATATTTGTGGAATAGAAAAATACTATTGAGTAGTAATTTAAGCTTGACATGCTTACGTTATAATTTAACTAATTTTTCCATTGGAAGTAATTGTTATTTTACTATCTTTTGGTTTAAGAGACCATTGCTTACTTTCAGCCATCCAATGAAAGTTCTTGTATTATTTTTGTTATTCATTTAATGAATACTGAGTGAGGGCAGGCTTCAACAACAATTGGTATGAAACTGTGATTTGCGCCACAGATTTCTGAACATTGACCAAAGAATAGACCTGTGCGTGTAATGTTGGCTGCTACTTGATTTAAGCGTCCTGGAGTAGCATCCGCCTTAATACCAAAGGCGGGTATAGCCCATGAGTGAAGAACATCGGCGGCGGTAATTAGGATACGAATATCAATGTTAATAGGTAATACAATACGATTGTCTACATCTAATAGACGAAATGAATTGGGATTTATTTCATTAATAGGGATTATGTAAGAATCAAATTCTGTTAAGGAGAAGTCAGAATATTCATAACTTCAGTATCATTGATGCCCAATTGTTTTAAGAGTAATTGCTGGTTGATGAATTTCATCTAATAGGTATAAGAGTCGTAAGGATGGGAGAGCAATGAAGATTAGCGTAATGGCGGGCAAGATTGTTCAAATAGTTTCTAGAGTTTGTCCTTCTAACAAATTGCGGTTAATATATGTGTTTGGTAGAAGGGAGGCTAGTAGATAGCCTACAAGAACTGTAATTATGGTCACAATGAGTATTGTGTGATCATGAAAAAATGTTATTTGTTCTATTACAGGGGATGCTGCATCTTGAAGACCTAGCTGATTTCAAATGGCCATTTCTAAGGAAGACAATTATTCTTATATTTGGGGCTTAGGCCCAATGCACTTATCTGCCACCTTAGAAGTTTGTTAGTAAGGGAAGTTCTGCATAACTATGTTCTGCAGGGGGCAGGTTTTGAAATCACTCTAGAGATGTTGTTTGTTGATCTGAAAAGATTACTGGTCGAGCTCTTGCGAAGGCTTCTCATATAATAATTACAAGTACTAAGACAGCGATGAAAGAAAGGAATGAGCCAATGCTTGATACTATATTTCATGTAGTATAAGCGTCTGGGTAATCTGAATATCGACGCGGCATTCCTCTTAGTCCTAAAAAATGTTGAGGGAAGAATGTGATATTTACTCCTATAAATATTACTAAGAATTGAATTTTTAGCCATGTGGGATTTATTGTTGTTCCTCTAAATAAAGGAAATCAATGAATAAGTCCTGCTATGATAGCGAATACGGCACCTATGGATAGTACATAGTGAAAATGTGCTACTACATAGTAAGTGTCGTGGAGAACAATATCTAAAGATGAGTTTGCAAGTACGACTCCTGTGAGACCACCTACGGTAAAAAGGAAAATGAAGCCTAAGGTTCATAAGATTGAAGGTGAATAAGTTATTTGTGCTCCATGAAGTGTGGCGATTCATCTAAATACCTTAATTCCTGTAGGAACAGCAATGATTATTGTAGCTGCAGTAAAGTAAGCGCGAGTGTCAACGTCTATACCAACAGTGAACATATGGTGAGCCCATACAATAAATCCTAAGAATCCAATTGCTAGTATTGCATAAATTATTCCTAAAACACCGAAAGTTTCCTTTTTACCACTTTCTTGGGTTACAATATGTGAAATTATACCGAATCCCGGAAGAATTAAAATGTAAACTTCAGGATGACCAAAGAATCAGAATAGGTGTTGATATAAAATTGGATCTCCTCCTCCTGAAGGATCAAAGAAGGAGGTATTAAGATTTCGATCAGTTAAGAGCATTGTAATAGCCCCCGCTAATACGGGAAGGGATAAAAGAAGTAATACGGCAGTAATTACTACAGATCAAACAAATAATGGTATTCGTTCTAAGGTTATTCCAGGAGTTCGCATGTTAATTACAGTTGTAATAAAATTTACTGCACCAAGAATTGAGGATACACCGGCTAGATGGAGAGAGAAAATAGAAAGATCGACAGAGGCTCCGGCGTGAGCAATAGCTCTAGAAAGAGGGGGATATACAGTTCATCCTGTTCCCGCACCACTCTCTACAATTCTTCCTGTTAATAGTAGGGTTAGTGAGGGCGGCAGTAATCAGAATCTTATGTTGTTTAGACGGGGGAATGCTATATCAGGCGCTCCTAGTATTAAGGGTACTAATCAATTACCGAAGCCCCCAATTATAATTGGCATAACTATGAAGAAAATTATAATAAAAGCATGAGCAGTAACAATTACATTATAAATTTGATCATCGCCAATTAGACTACCTGGCCGACCAAGTTCTGCTCGAATAAGAAGACTTAGTGATGTTCCTACTATTCCTGCTCAAGCCCCAAAAATTAAGTATATTGTACCAATATCTTTATGGTTTGTAGAAAATAATCATCGTTGCAAGTGAAATTAAATAGGATGGCCGAAGCACTAGGCGATAGATTGTAAATTTATTTATGGTTAAATAAACCTCCTATTAGGTTTTATAGTCAATATTTATGATATCGGACTGCAATTCCGGAGTAGTAGTTAATATACTAAGACCTAAAAGATCGCCTTTTATTTATAGCTTTGAAGGCCATTAGTTTTTTTAACTTAAAGTCTTGTTTAAAACATGTTGACAGTTAGAGGTAAAATGATTATGCCTCTTAATGAAGTAATAATGAATATTGATCTAATTGATGTTTCTTGATTTTTTTTCAGTAAAGATGTTCATGTTTGGTTATGGTGATTAATAATGAAAGCAGCATAGGCGATTCGTATATAATAGAAAAGGGTAATTAGTGCTGTTATTACTATTAGGGTGAGGATGATAAATGATATTTGTTCAGCAGTTTTTATAATGATGATTCACTTGGGTAAGAATCCTAAGAATGGTGGGAGGCCCCCCAAAGATAAAAGACTAGTAAAAATGGCTAATTTTGTTGTTACAACGATTTTATTAGAAAAGGTTTGGTTAATATGAAATATTTTGTTTATTGCGAAGAGAGTGACTGCTATTGCTGAGAGTAAGGCATAAAATAGGAAGTAGAGGGATCATGCCGTATCACTTAATAGTAGGGCTATAAGTATTCAGCCAGTGTGATTAATAGATGAGAATGCTATGATTTTACGTAGTGATGTTTGATTTAAGCCTCCAATTGAGCCTACTAGTAAGGACAAGGTTAAGGTTAGGTAGATTAAATTTGTAGGTTTTAAGCTGTAAGAAAGTAGACCAAGGGGAGCCAGTTTTTGTCATGTTATTAAAATAATGCAGTCTATTCAAAGTATGGCTTCTATTACTTCAGGTATTCAGAAGTGGAGAGGGGCTGCACCTATTTTAAAAAGTAAGGAAATAGTGATTAAATAGTATGTACTTTGCAGACCTATGTAGAGTAAAATGATTGCTATTAAAAGTAAAGATCTTGCAATGGCTTGTACTAAAAAGTATTTTAAAGCAGATTCGGTGTGACGTTGATTATTAGTCTTTGAAATCAGGGGGATAAATGATAGGAGATTAATTTCAAGACCAATTCAAGTACCAAATCATGATGAGGAGGTTAGGGAAATAAGGGTTCCTAACACAAGTGTTCTAGAAAATAAAAGAGTCTTAGGATTAGTGAGCATTAGAAAAAGAAGAGTAATCTTCATATGCGGGGTATGAGCCCACTAGCTTATCTTAGCTTATCTTTCTACACCTTAGTGTAGGGTGCACGTTGATTTTTGATGTCAAAGGTGAAAGTTTAATTCTTTTAGGTGTAATAAGAGTATGTTGAAATACTTGATTTATCCTATCACGATAATCCTTTAATCAGGCATCTTATTATTTAATAATTATTTATAATGGTATATGAGAATTTAAATAGATTAATATTGTGTTATGATAATTAAATTTAGAAAGATTATATATTAATAATAATTAAAACTTGAAAATCTATTAAATCCTCTTAATTAACCTGAGATACCGGCTAAAGGTATATTAATAAGCTTAACGTATCCAGTATATGCTAGTTTTTACAGCATATGTGTAAGGAGAAAATAAATATACTTGTATAGGATACAATTTTGTTTGAGGGGGGAAAAAAACAAAATTGTATCCTAGACAAGGGGGAAAATAGGATTTATTTAATACTAATTTTTATTAATTAGGTTAAATGTATAATTAATAATTACTTATTTTAGCGTTATGAATTAACAGTAAAGTATTATCCTGGCTTTTCTTCTCTTGTTTAACTAGTTGTACATGTAACCTTTTGGGTAAGAAGTAAGCATTATTGATCTTAAAGTAAAATAATGAGGTATTATTAGTCGCAGTACTTGGTTTTGTTTATTAATTAATGTTTGAAGCAGTTAAGGTTTAAGAGACCCGGCGAAATTCGTGCCAGCCGCCGCGGTGAGACGAGGGGGTTGAAGGGAAGAATTGGTGATGGTTAAACTATAGTTATAAGTTTAGGTTGAAGAACTTGTTTTGTTTATTTTTAGGTGAAATTATTATTTAAAATAATGAGTTCTATGTTTGAGGCTATGAAATTATTTTTTAAACTAGGATTAGATACCCTATTATTTTTAATGTAAAATGTGATACCTGGGTAATAGTAGTTATGTTCTTGAAACTCAAAGGATTTGACGGTATTTTAGGCTGTTCAGAGGAATCTGTCCCGTAATCGACAATCCACGATATATTTTACTTACTGTTGTCGGCAGTTTGTATACCGCCGTAGTTGAAGGTATTAGGGAGAGGTCAAGGACCTTCATTACCTTTATTGAGGAAGACTTCAGGTCAAGGTGCAGCTTATCAGTAAGAGGAGATGGATTACAATAGAATGTTTATACGGATTTTATTATGAAATTATTTAAATGAAGGTGGATTTGAATGTAATGTTAGTTATGTTACTATTATGAGTATGGCTCTAAAATATGTACACATCGCCCGTCGCTCTCATTTGTCTAGATGAGATAAGTCGTAACATAGTGGGTGTACCGGAAGGTGCACCTAGATTGAATTAATACCAAAATAGAGCTTGTTAGTTGAGCTATTCGTTTACATCGAGGAGGTTTCTGTGCAATTCAGATTATTTTGATTGAAGGAGACACTTATTATATATGTATATTTTTATTAAGGTTAAGTGAATCAACTTTAATTGATGTTATTGTATAGGGTATAGAGTTAATTTGTTAGTATTATAGTTAATTAGTACCGTAAGGGAATGTTTAAATAGATGAAATTTTTTTTGAAGGAAGAAAACATGAGATGTTGTACCTTTTGTATCAGGGGACACTGAATAATATTATTATATAATTATTTCCCGAAATGGAAAGAGCTAAAGTATTATTATATTGTAGGTGGCATATTATTTATGAATTTTATTTTAGTGGTGAGATGCCTTTCGGTTTCTATTATATCTGGTTGTACAAGAATTGAATTTAATTCAGCCACAGTTAGGCTTGTTGTGAGGTTGGTTCATTATAGTTTTGCTGTGAGTAATAGTAAGGGGGATTTGCTCTTTACTTTTGTTTATTTATAATGTGGTTTTATATTAGGTGAAAGATGTGGGCTTAGAAGTAGCCATCATTTGTAATTTTGTTATAACTTATTTGAGTTATTTATTATATTTTATTGCATTTAATTTATTATTGTACTATTGTTTTAAATTAATTAAGACAATTTATAATGGTGTTATTAGTATATTGGTGAGAATAATTAGAGGAATTCGGCAAAAATTTCCTCCGCCTGTTTATCAAAAACATGTCCTTTTGTTAAAATAAAAGGTCTGACCTGCCCAGTGAGGTTTTAAACGGCCGCGGTATTTTGACCGTGCGAAGGTAGCATAATCATTAGTCCTTTAATTGTGGGCTTGTATGAAAGGTTGGACGAGTGGAAGACTGTCTTTATTTGTAATATTGAATTTTACTTTTGAGTGAAAAGGCTTAAATGATTTAAGAGGACGATAAGACCCTGTAGATCTTTATATTTAAATATTAATTTTTGTAGTTGATAATGAATAAATTTGCTATTTGACTATTGCGTTGGGGCGACGAGAAGGTAAAATAAACTCTTCTTAATATAATTACTTTTAAGTATTTCTGCGATCCTTTATTAATGATTAATAGACTAAGTTACCTCAGGGATAACAGCGTAATTTTTTTTGAGAGTTCATATCGACAAGAGAGATTGCGACCTCGATGTTGGATTAAGATTTTGTCTAGGTGCAGAAGCTTAGTACATAGGTCTGTTCGACCTTTAAAATCTTACATGATCTGAGTTCAGATCGGCGTGAGCCAGATCGGTTTCTATCCTTTAGTTAGGAAGTAGTACTTTAGTACGAAAGGACCAAGTACTAATAATATTTATTGTTAGAGAATAAAAATAATGGTCATTACTTTGGCAGATAAGTGCATTAGATTTAGGATCTAAGAATGGATGAATTGAGTCCAGGTAATAATGTATTATGATTATTTTATAGGTGTGATTTCTTACTTGATTTTAATTATTTGTGTTTTAATTGGGGTTGCATTTTTGACTTTATTAGAACGAAAGGTTTTAGGTTATATTCAGATTCGGCGGGGTCCTAATAGGGTAGGTATTTGTGGTTTACCCCAACCTTTTGCAGATGCAATTAAGTTATTTACTAAGGAGCAAGTATTTCCTACTATATCTAATTACTATCCTTATTATCTAGCCCCTGTTTTTAGTTTATTTTTGTCTTTGTTAGTATGATTAAGAATTCCTTATTTAAGTGTTATGTTGACTTTTTCTTTAGGTTTGTTATTTTTTTTGTGTTGTACAAGTATGGGTGTGTATACTGTAATAATTGCTGGTTGGTCTTCTAATTCTTCATACTCTTTGTTGGGTGGTCTTCGAGCAGTAGCGCAAACTATTTCTTATGAAGTTAGCTTGGCATTAATTTTGTTATCTTTTGTATTTTTAGCTGAAAGATACAGACTGTTGAGTTTTGGTTATTATCAAGAAGAGTTATGATTTTTATGAATTACGTTTCCTTTGGCATTGGTTTGATTTGCTTCTTGCTTAGCTGAAACTAACCGTACTCCTTTTGATTTCGCGGAAGGTGAGTCAGAGCTTGTTTCTGGGTTTAATATTGAATATAGAGCGGGAGGATTTGCTCTTATTTTTATGGCCGAATATGCTAGTATTTTATTTATAAGAACTTTATTTAGTATCTTGTTTCTGGGGCAGGATATTTTTTCTATTTTGTTTTTTTGTAAGGTAGTGTTTATTTCTTTTGGGTTTATTTGAGTACGAGGAACATTACCTCGATTTCGGTATGATAAATTAATATATCTTGCTTGAAAGTGCTTTTTGCCTTTATCTCTTAATTATCTTTTATTTTTAGGGGGCATAAAGCTTCTTTTTATTTCTCTTTTAATTTAAGTGTATTAAATTGAGAATAAGTTCTTAGAGCTTTGCTCTGTTGTATGTTTTCAAAACATATGCTTATCCTCAGCCAAAGAACTAAGTCTTATTTAGTAAGAAATCTCATAAAGAGGTGAGGTAAGGCACAAACAGAAAATAAGCGAAGTAAATAACTGTGAGAATTTGGCCTGTTAAGATATAAGGATCTTCTACCGGGCGGGCTCCAATTCAGGTTAAAAGGATTACTGTGCTAACTATAACTCAGAATATGATTTGATTAATGGGATAGAATTGTAAGCCTCGTATTTTTCTGGTATGGAAGAAGGGCATAATTATTAAAATGAGGATTGATATTACTAAAGCAATAACTCCTCCAAGTTTATTAGGAATGGAGCGAAGAATAGCATAAGCAAATAAGAAGTATCATTCTGGTTGAATATGTACTGGTGTAACTAGAGGGTTGGCGGGGGTGAAGTTTTCAGGATCTCCAAGTATATAGGGATTTCAGAGGGTGAGTAATATTAAAGCTGTTATTATAGTTAGAAAGCCAATAGTGTCCTTAGTTGAAAAGTAAGGGTGAAATGGAATTTTGTCTTGATTTCTATTAAGGCCAAGGGGGTTGTTAGATCCTGTTTGATGAAGGAATAAGAGGTGTACTATTGATATAGCGGCTACAATGAAGGGTAAGAGAAAATGGAAAGCAAAGAATCGATTTAAAGTAGCATTATCTACGGCGAAGCCTCCCCAAATTCATTGTACTAGTATTGTTCCTAAGTAAGGAATAGCTGACAATAAATTTGTAATGACTGTAGCACCTCAGAAAGATATTTGACCTCAAGGCAGTACGTAGCCTACAAAGGCAGTTGCTATTACTAAAAGTAGAATAGCAACCCCTACTCTTCAAGTATGGAGATAAAGATAAGAGCCATAATATATTCCTCGGCCGACATGTAAGTAAAGGCAAATGAAGAAAAACGATGCTCCATTAGCATGTAGGGTGCGTAGAAGCCAGCCGAAATTTACATCTCGACAGATATGAATTACTCTATTGAAGGCTAATTCAATACTTGATACGTAATGTATTGCTAGGAATAGACCTGTGGCAATTTGAATAATTAAACATAAGCCGAGAAGAGAGCCAAAATTTCATCAATACGAGATGTTAATAGGAGCTGGAAGATCTACTAAGGCGTTGTTAGCAATTTTAAAAAGCGGGTGATGTAAGCGAATTGGTGTTGACATATGATTTAGAGGGCCGAAGGGGACCTTGATATAATGAAGTAATTTTTACCACTGCAATTAATGTAATAAATAAGTATGTTGCTAATATAATAGTATTCATTAGAATTGATGTTATATAAAATTTTATACCAGGAATTTCTTGGTAATTAGTTGTATAGTGATGTGGATCTGGTAATGAAATTATATTTGGTAGTAGAAGGGGGTCGATAATTATTATAACAATTAGGAGCAATGGAACTAGGAAAATTAGTAGGAAAAGATTAGGTGTTAAGGTAAATATTTCATTTGATGCTAGTCTTGTAACATAAATAAATAGAACTAATATGCCTCCTAGAAAAACTAAGAAGAGAATGTAAGAAAATCAAGGAGATTCTCTTATAGTTGAGATAGTTAAGCAAGTAGTGATAGTGTTGACAATGAGTATTAGTCCTATTGATAGGGGGTGAGATATTTGAATTAGAATAAATCTTAAAACTACTAAGATTATAAGTAATATTCAGGTTATTTTAATTTCAAGAGGTAGTTTATAAAAATATTAGTTTTGGGGACTAAAGATAAGTTTGTACTTTCTCTTGATGCTTTTAGAATTTTTATTCATTAATGGTTTACAAGACCAACGTTTTAATTAAACTATAAAAGCTTATGAAAATATTATTTATTTTGTTTTCTTGCTTTCTAGTTATTTTAGGAATAGCTTGTTTTGTTATTCAACGTAAGCATTTATTAATAGTTTTATTAAGACTTGAGTTCATCGTGTTGATAAGTTTTTTACTTTTGTCTTATTCTTTGGGTAGCTTGTATGTTGAAAATTATTTTTGTTTATTATTTTTAACTTTTAGTGTTTGTGAGGGTAGTCTAGGTTTATCAATTTTAGTATCTATTGTTCGAACCCATGGAGGTGATTATTTAAATTCTTTAGTTGTATTACGATGCTAAAATATTTAATGTTTATGTTGTTTTTAATACCTTTGGGCTTTAATTTTAAATTATGGTGAGTTGTTCAGTTTTGTCTTATTAGAATTTGTTTTTTATTTATAATAAGAAATAGTATGGGAATAGTTCCTTGGGAGGTAGGTTATTACCTATGAAGAGATAGTTTGAGATATTCATTGATTCTATTGAGTATTTGAATTGTTATTCTTATAATTATGGCTAGAGAGGGGGTGTTAAGAAGTTCGTTTTATAGTACGAGTTTTATTAGTTTAGTTTTATTATTACTTGTGTTACTCTATTTGAGATTTTCTTCCTCTAGATTATTTATGTTTTATTTTTTTTTTTGAGGGCTCATTAATTCCTACATTATTTTTAATTTTGGGCTGAGGTTATCAGCCCGAACGAGTGCAGGCAGGTATATACTTGTTGTTTTATACCCTATTTGCTTCGCTGCCACTTTTGATTGGTATTTTTTATTTAGAGTATGTCAAGGGTAGTTTATTAATAATTAATATGAGAAGTGTAATAGATTTGGGAATTACATATTATATATGGTATTTTGCTTTAGTTGTTGCTTTTTTAATTAAAATGCCTATATTTCTGGTTCATCTTTGATTACCTAAGGCACATGTTGAGGCACCCGTAAGTGGTTCAATAATTTTGGCGGGGGTTTTATTGAAATTAGGAGGGTATGGATTGTTGCGTATTCTATATTTTATAGAGAATGTAGCTGTAAATATAAATTTAATTTGGTTTGGTATTAGAGTTGTAGGTATTTGATCGGTTAGATTAGTGTGCTTACGGCAGGTTGATGTAAAGTCTTTAATTGCTTATTCTTCTGTTGCTCATATAGGGTTAGTGTTAATAGGATTATTAACAATGGGATTATGAGGATTTAGAGGTGCTCTTACATTAATAATTGCCCATGGTCTATGTTCTTCGGGTTTGTTTTGTCTTGCAAATATTTCTTATGAGCGTTTAGGGAGCCGAAGACTGTTAATTAATCGGGGAATATTATCTTTTATGCCGAGTCTAGGGCTTTGATGATTTTTATTAAGAATTGCTAATATGGCGGCACCACCAACATTAAATTTATTAGGAGAAATTAGTCTATTAAATAGAATTGTTGGTTGATCTTGGTTGAGTATATTAGGATTGGCCTTACTATCTTTTTTTAGAGCCGCCTATAGACTATATTTATATTCATATACTCAACACGGAACACCTTATTCTAATTTATATTCTTGTTGAGGAGGAAGTGTACGAGAGTATTTATTATTGATGTTACACTGATTACCTTTAAATTTATTAATCTTTTTTGCTGGGCCGAGATTTCTATGGCTATAGGTGCTTGAGTAGTTTAGAATAAAATTTTAGTTTGTGGAACTAAAGAAGGTTTATTACCCTTAGGCCATGGTTTGACCTTTCTCAATTTGTGTGACTAGTTTTACTCTTTTAAGTAGAATGAGTATTTTTTTACTTCTTATAGGTTTGAACTTTTTAATTAATAGATATAGTGTATTTATTGAGTGAGAAGTTATCTCTTTTAATAGAAATAAAATCGTTATGACTCTTCTATTTGATTGAATGTCATTTATATTTATAAGATTTGTACTTTATATTTCTAGAATGGTAATTTATTACAGTGGACAGTATATAGGATCCGAACGGTATCTTAATCGATTTATTATACTTGTATTAATATTTGTTCTTTCAATAGTTTTATTAATTATTTCCCCTAATTTAATTAGAATTCTCCTTGGATGAGATGGGTTGGGCTTAGTTTCGTATTGCTTAGTTATTTATTATGAAAATGTACGATCTTATAATGCTGGCATATTAACTGCGCTTTCTAATCGTATTGGAGATGTAGCAATTTTATTAGCTATTGCTTGAATACTAAATTATGGAAGTTGAAATTATGTTTTTTATTTGCATAGAGTTTTAAATAATAATGAAATAGTAATTATCTCTAGTTTAATTATTTTGGCTGCAATAACAAAGAGTGCACAAATTCCTTTTTCTGCATGATTACCGGCGGCAATAGCCGCTCCTACACCAGTATCAGCATTAGTACATTCTTCTACGCTTGTGACTGCTGGGGTTTACTTGTTAATTCGGTTTAGAGACGTTTTATTAAGTGTTTATGCCGGTGATGTATTACTTTTATTATCAGGACTGACAATATTTATAGCTGGTATTGGTGCTAATTATGAATATGATTTGAAGAAGATTATTGCTTTATCTACTCTAAGTCAGCTTGGTCTCATAATAATAATTTTATCCATGGGATTTCCAGTATTAGCTTTTTTTCATCTATTGACACATGCTTTATTTAAAGCATTACTTTTTTTATGTGCAGGAGCGATTATTCATGGTGTGGGAGATACACAAGATATTCGCAGAATAGGAGCACTTGTGAGTCAGATGCCCCTTACTTTATCTTGTTTAAATGTAGCTAATTTGGCTTTATGTGGAATACCATTTTTAGCTGGCTTTTATTCTAAGGACTTAATTTTGGAAATTTCTTCTTTATCTTTAATTAATGTAGTCAGCTTTTTCTTATTATTTTTTTCTACCGGCCTAACTGTATGTTATTCAGTACGTTTAAGATTTTATTTGACAGGTAAGGGCTTTGGGGGTACTAATATTCATTCTATTAGTGATAATGAAGGTTGAACTATGTGTAAGGGAATATTAGGATTAGTAGTGATAGCAATTTTAGGAGGTGCAACATTGAGTTGATTAATTTTTCCTTCTGTTAATTGTGTTGTTTTACCTTTATATCTAAAAATAGGTGCATTACTTGTGAGTATTGTAGGTTTGTGAGTTGGTATCTTACTATCAAGTTATTCTATTGGACAGCCTTTAATGTGTATGAAGTTTTATTTTAACTCTACAATAATAGGAAGCATATGATTTTTACCTTACCTATCAACAAATTATATTATTAAATTCCCTTTATACATAGGGGGTGCATACTATAATAATATTGATCAAGGATGGAGAGAGTGTCTAGGTGCTCAAGGTATATATAGTAGTTTTAAGGATGGTTCAATGTTAATTCAACAATCACAAGACAATTTATTTAAAATGTATTTATTAATTTTTTTATTTTTTACAATTTTCCTTTGTCTCTTTATATTTGTATATTTAGGTAGCTTATATTGAAAGCATAGTATTGAAGATACTAAGAAGAATTATATTCTCTAAATAGTACTCCCTGAGAGTACTCTCTTTTTTACCTCGAAAAGGTAATGTAATATTTATACTAAGGGGGTTATGTTATTTATATTAAGAGATGTTAACGGTCTAACCCGCTAAAGATAAAAGTTAGCAGCTTCTTCTTGATTAATTTCACATCTCCTTAGTTGGGGTAGAGAATAAACCCAATGATATCATTAACAGTGAAATGCCTCTTTTTGGCTTCAACTAACAAGTAGGGGCCAAGAGGCCAAAGGCTCAGGTCGAAACTGAGTGCAATCGTTTGCTTCCTACTTATGAGATAAGTTGATAGCAACACCTTTTGGATGCAAACCAAATATTATAGTTAACTATTATCCCGTCCCGTTAGTCAGCTCATGTTAAGGATCCTTGATTTCATTCGTGGTAAAGACCTATTAGGAGGATTACTAGGAATACTAATCTAACTAGAGATCAGGATAGTGTATTGGTGTTGTTAATAGTAATTGTTATTGGTAATAGAAGGGCGATTTCTACGTCGAAGATAAGAAAAATTACGGCAATGAGGAAGAATCGTAGGGAGAAAGGGATTCGGGCTGAAGATTTGGGATCAAATCCGCACTCAAAGGGGGAGTTTTTTTCTCGATCATTAATAACTTTCTTAGAAAGAAGAGTTGAAATGGTTATAACGATTAAACAAATAATAATAGTTAGTAAGCCGGTTGTTAAGACTGTATTAATTGCCTATTTCATTTAATGATCTTTTTGATTGGAAGTCAAATATACTATATATATTAAATAGGCTAACCTCCTCATCAATAAATAGAGATGTAAAGGAATAATCATACTACATCCACAAAATGTCAATATCAAGCAGCGGCTTCAAATCCAAAGTGGTGAGTAGGAGAGAAATGTGATAAAAGGTGGCGTAATAAGCAAGTGGCTAGGAATGTGGAACCAATAATAACGTGGAGACCATGGAAGCCTGTTGCTATGAAAAATGTTGAGCCGTAAACAGCATCTGCGATGGTGAATGGTGCCTCGTAATATTCGTATGCTTGTAGAGCAGTAAAATATAGGCCTAGGAGGATTGTAAGTAGTAGGCCTTGTGTGGCTTGGGTGTGGTTGGCCTCTATTAATCTGTGATGAGCTCATGTTACGGTAACTCCTGAGGCCAGTAGAATTGCAGTATTAAGAAGGGGAATGTGTATTGGGTTGAATGGCACGATGCCTGCTGGAGGTCAGAAGGATCCAATTTCTACTGTTGGTGCTAATCTACTATGGAAGAAGGCTCAGAAGAATGAGGCGAAAAAGAATACTTCAGAAATAATAAATAAGATTATGCCTCACCGAAGACCTAATGTAACTTGCATAGTGTGCAATCCTTGATATGTTCCTTCTCGAGTTACATCTCGTCATCATTGAATTATAGTTAGTAGTGTGATTAGTATGCCTAGGAAAAATAGAGAGGGGTCATATTGATGGAATCATTTAGTAAGTCCTGTAGTTGTAATTAAGGCTCCTAAGGCCCCAGTAAGCGGTCAAGGGCTTTGATCAACAAGGTGGTAAGGATGATTTTGTGGTGCTGACATAAGTAACTTCTCTTGAGTATAGTGTAACTAGAACTGCAAATACATATGATTGAATTACTGCGACGGCAGATTCTAATATTAGGAGGGCAATTTGTCCAATTATTAGTAGAGAGAGTATGGAGAGAGATAAAGAAGGGCCTGTATTACCTAGTAAGGTTAAGAGGAGATGGCCTGCAATTATGTTTGCTATTAATCGAACAGCTAAAGTTCCAGGCCGAATGATGTTGCTAATTATTTCAATACATACTATGAATGGTATGAGAGGGGTCGGGGTCCCAGAAGGAACGAGATGGGCAAATATGTGTTGGGTGTGATTGATTCAGCCATAGATTCAGCCAAATCTGTTTCAGGCCTCAATACAGGATTGTAATTTTTAAAATTAAAATTATCATGCCAAAGAATATGAATTTTCGCTTTTACCTTTAGACTAAGTTCTATTAAATTCTGTAATATTTTACAAACATTTTCTATACTTGAGTAAATGAATTTTAAGAAGGCTGTTTTGTATTATACGTATATTAAATAATTTGGAATAAGTTTTATTTCAAAAATTACACAGAAATGTTGACTTAATTTGAAATTTATTACAAAAAGTCGATTTAGTTTTGCTCAAAATTATAGGTGAGGCCAGGCCTCACCTGCTTCACCTGACGAACCGCTTATTGTCTGGACGTGTGTCGTGTCACCAATGGGACACATATTGAACATTTGTAAAGGGTTTATAAGCTTCCTCCGTGAGTTTGTAGTTCTTTTCATGTATCTTTCATGTAATACTTTTGAAAATATAGCCTTTTCAAAATGAATGAATCATTTACTAGCCCTGTATTAGAATTTGATATAATTTCACGTCTCATATATCATCGGTGCTGAAAAGAGACGATAAACTATTTATAAATAAATAAATAAGAAAGGAAAAGAGAGAGAGAGAGTTAAGGTGAACGTAATTCCACTATATACTGTAAGATAAACCACCATACACTATTATTCAGTGTTCTTTCCGGATAATGAATAAATTAATTAAATGGGGACGGTATTCGCACGAATACATTATTGAACAAGCTCTCATTGATTACAAAGAAAGGCGTCAAAATATATGCAAGTGGAGGAAATCAATATGTCCTTCAATGTATTTATTTTATTACCTATTATAATATCTTTAAGTTTCAGTATTATCTACGAGGGGCATTCAATAAGTAAAGAGACAAATTGCTATAGCTCAATAAAGATTTATTTCAATCTTTCAAAACTAAGGCTATTTTTCAATATAATCACCCTTTACAGTTATGCATTTGTCCCATCTTTCTTCCAGCTTCCTAATTCCCTTTGGCGAAGAAATCTTTCGAGTTACCCCGAAGCCACCTTTGCACCACTGCCTTAACTTCCTCATTGTTAGCAAATCTTTTTCCACGTAGGGCGTCTTTGAGTGGTCCAAACAGGTAAAAATCAGATGGGGCGAGGTCTGTGCTCTAGGCAGGATGAGGTAAGACCTCCCAACCCAATTCTTGAAGCTTATCTGTTGTCAGCTGGGCTGTATGAGGGCGGGCGTTATCGTGCTGAAGAATGACTCCTTTTTACAAGAGTCCACGGCGTTTGCTCCTGATAGCTGGTTTAACTTTGTGTTCTAGCATTTCAGAATAGTATAAGATATTGATAGTTCGCTGATCTTCAAGGAAATCGCATTAGATTGGACCCTGTGAGTCCCAAAAGATGGTCAGCAGCACTTTACCAGCGGAAGGTTGAACCTTGAATTTTTTGCGAACTGGAGAGCTAGTGTGTTTCCAGTCCATACTCTGCCTTTTGGTCTCAGGGCCGTAGTGATGGATCCAGGCCTCGTCGCAAGTCACTATTCTTTCAAAAAAAAAAACGTCTCCTTCAATCAAACTTCGTTGCATTAAGGCTTGACAAATGGAAAGCCTTGATTCTTTATGAGCGTCAGTAAGCTGTCTGGGAACCCATCTGGCACACGTTTTTCTGTACTTTAAAATGTTCCTAATGACATTGTGAACAGTTCCAATACTTACTTGAACTTCCTCAGCTATCATTTCAACAGTAATTCTTCTGTTATCACGAATAAGTCCGTCAATCCTCGATTCCAACGAAGAACCAGAAACTTCCACTGGACGTCCACATCGGGGTTCATCACCTACACTTGTTCGGCCACTTTTAAACCGATCAACCCACTTGTACACATTCGCACGGTTCATACAACTGTTACCGTACTGTCTCAACATTCGAGAAAAAATTTCACTTGGTTTTACACCTTCTGCGACTAAAAACTTAATGACTGAGCGCTGTTCTACCAAGGTGCAATCTTCTAGAGGACTTGCCATGATGAATTGATATTTTTGAAGTTATGTTGACATAAAATTACGAAACAGCAGATCAGAGCATATCCCAAGGCTGCCAGCTAACACCCCTGAAACAAAAAGAAAAAAAATGATTAGTGTTAAAAATATAGACTTTGTCTCTTTACTTATTGAATGATCCTCGTATTAAAGTAGTCTCTTGTTACATACTTAAAATATATGTAAATTTTAAATATAAATTTCGTAAACACGAATTTAATAAAATAATAATGGAGAAATCGCATCATTAGCAAACCTTTAGAGAAGTACCGATTCTGCGTACCAACAAAAAGAAGCACCGCTCTTCTGAAATATAGGACAAATAATTAGATTGATAATTCCAACGTAACATGAGGAAACACGATGATCCCACGGTTGATTGAGGGAAAAGGGACTTCGTTTAAATCAACAAGACAAACGGATTAGGGAGCAATATCTGATCACGTGTATGTGACTGGATTGAATTGTCACAGGCTACTATAGAATGAAAAACTTATTTTTCTGTGACATTGAATTTCAGGTTTCTTAAGACATAACGTTGGTTATGTTTAAATTCATTAGTTTAAATGACATTAAAATTCATCTTACGGTCTTACAATTTTAGCGTTCACAATTCTTTTAGATTTTTCGCCTTGGAGGGTCCTAAGTTTGTGATGTTGCTTTCTAATGTAGACTAGTATTTCTAAATCCAAGTCATTTTCTTATCTGAGAAAACCAGTTTAAATTTTTGTAAATCTTTTTAAAACAGAAAAGCGACCAGTACAATCAAGAGGGGAGAAGGGCGTCACCAAGGCAATGTCTCTCAAAGTAATCCTCATGTGCAACGACACACAGACAGTACTTTTTGTTTCACAGTTGGTTCTTGGAAAGTTTCGCAGAAAACATGTTAATGAAACATATGAAATACTCTCTGTGTTTCGAGATGGAGTTTCTTCATATTTTGAAAACTACAATTTCTTAGCATGTGCTCATAGGCATTGCTAAAAATATTCAACGAAAAAGAGAAGGAAATGTGACACAAGTCGAACTATCATAGATCCTAAAAGGAAATGCAAAATATAATAATAATAATAATAATAATAATAATAATAATAATAATAATAATTATTATTATTATTATTATTATTATTATTATTATTATTATTATTATTATTATTATTAACTAACTAACTCTATGGCCTATGGAACCCGGAGGTTCACTGCCGCGTTCACAAAATCTCTCCACTGACTTCTATCCTTAGCTAACTGAATCCAGTTTCTACTTTGTATCCCAATCTCTGCGAGAGCCATCTTAATATTGTCCTCCCATCTGCGCCTAGATCTTCCTAATGGTCGTTTTCCGATTGGTCTTCCAGTCAAGACTTTGAAAGCGTTTCTACTTTCTTCCATTCTAGCTACATGACCCGCCCACCTAAGCCTCCTAGACTTGACGAACCTAACAATGTTGGGTAGACCATATAAATTATGTAGTTCCTCGTTATGAAGTTTCCGCCATTCCCCATTCCCGTTCCTCTTGGGTCCGAATATTCGTCTCAGGATCTTGTTCTCAAATACTTTCAGTCTATGTTCTTCCCTCAGAGTAAGTGACCATGTTTCGCAGCCATACAGAACAACAGGCATGATTATCGTTTTGTATATTTTAAGCTTAAAATTCCTCGACAGAATTCGTGACGACAAGAGATTTGAACCGAATAGTAACACGAATTCCCTGCTTTTAGTCGACATTTAATTTGAATTGAATTGAATTGAAAAAGGCTTTATTCAAGCGGGTGAGGTTCAGCATATTGCTGCTCTACCACCTAACCCTTGTCAAGGAAGTACATTGTGTTATACAAAAAACATACAATCAATTGAGTACAAAAGATAGGTTACATACAAGAAAAATACAGGTATACAGTAAGATGATAAAAAAAAGAAAAAAGAAAAGTGGTACTTTTAACAAAACACACACACACGCACAAGTACGACAAGTGAAGAAAAAAAAGCATACAAATACAAACATGAAAACAAGCACATACCAATCAATATCATAGACAAAATAAGCTATGCTTGTGATTCACAATGCAGGGAGGAGGGTGATGAAATATTTTTATAATTAGTGTTGCCACGAGACGAGACGAGACGAGACTTCAGGCTGTATCGTCTCGTCTCGTGCAAAGCATGTCTCGTCTCGTGTCTCGTCTCGAAAAAATGTGCTCGTCCCGTCTCGTGTCTCGTCTCGAGAGGTTCTGTCCCGTCTCGTCTCGTCTCGTTTTGTCTCGTCTTGTCTCGTAAAAAATATAGCAGCATACCATGGGAACGAAAGTAAAATGTAGGAGACTGCACCATGCTAATCAAGATACAACTAAGTTATTACCCAGAACACACAAGACAAGAAATGTCACTGTGGCTACACCGTGAAGCAGTCACCTCCGGTGTGTGTGGTAGTCGGTTCGATCTCGGTTAGTGCCATGTGAGCTTTGTGGTGAACAAACATCGCGTGTGTGTGTTTTCTCGAAGTTGTCTTGTATCCTATCACTTTCTTCATTCCACTAATTTTTCCATCATCATCAATTCGGAGTGGGCCAAAGTTGCCTAGTCTTAAAAATAAATTCAAATAAGCTCACAAGGTAAGGACAAATAGTTTACAAGATAATATATCTCTGCTGTTAGTTGTCTGAGGCTTCTCGACTCTGGCTTTTTTTTTTTACATTTTGAAACAAAGACTTTGAAAGCGTTTCTACTTTCTTCCATTCTAGCTACATGACCCGCCCACCTAAGCCTCCTAGACTTGACGAACCTAACAATGTTGGGTAACAGTGTTTGTTTCACCAGTTTCAATACACGAATATATAGTAAATTGCTCATAGGTACGTAGAATATGAAAACACTAATGTCAAATAATGTTTACACGACAAACAAAGTTCGATGTAAAGGTGTCACCATATGAGGGTGCCCATGTTCTGGTTTCCAAGGGGGGGAAGTATAAGCGACGTTTCAAATATAGTTTCAAATTTTGCTGTAACTAATATAAAAATTCGATTGTGTTTCTGATATTCCCAAGTACAATTTCCTCTAAGGGGGGCGAGCGCCCCACCTTGCCCTCCCTGATGGGCGCCCTTGCCCGACACTACCGTATACTATCAGCCCACTTGCTTTATACTGTCGGTGTATATATATCCATACCAATCCAAAAACTACTTTCCATTTTAGCATGTTTAGATTTGTTGCAATTAATTTTTTTTAAAGCTTGGAACCAAATAATTTTATTGAGTAATGGAAATTATTTGATTGAAATTTTATAGGTTACTGCACAGTAAGCTCTACTTAAAATGCCATTGTAATGGGAGCTGAACGACACATCGGAGGAAAAAATGCTTGGGGCCAGTCTACACCTCCATGGCACAATCTGTTCCCATACCCGCGGGGTGTGTGCTCCTATATGGTGGTTGCCCCGTTTGTGTAACAAACTCATGACAGTACACCCAGATTAGCTAGTGGTCTAAAAAAATGATTTTTGGGTGGCCATTTTGGATTAAAGTTTCTTATATTGTCGTGATCTATTCGTAATCATAAAAGGTACACCTTCATACCAAGCCGAACGGTGTGCGGCGATAGACTATCGGCTTGAATTCCCCGGATTGAGTCCCGGAAGGGTCATGTGTATGGATTTTAACATCATTTGTTTTTCCGTATTGTGCCAGGGGGCGAAATCGTACGGAATAAAAGGATTTCAGTCTGAATAATTTGGAGAGAATATCCTCGCCAGGTTATTTTCATGGGAGTAAGGAATTAGTAAAAATATAGGATACACATTTTATAGCAGGGTTAAAAATATAGTTTGGGTATCCTATTTCTTTTCTGTTAATTATGTTCTTCAATGTTCGAATTTTGATCATTCTCATGATATTTTCTGCTTTCAACGGAGTTCCATGAATATTATACCAAATGTTCTCTACATTTATTAAGTTCAGAAGGTTTTATCCGCCTGTAAGAAACCATTTTTGAAGATAATTCAGGTCCTAATGAATATTTTTCACTAGGAAAGGGAAGTATGGGCATGGAAGCAGAGGGCAATTTCGCACTCTGGTCAGATCAAACATTTCCGCGTAACAAAAGGAAGGCCCCGCTGTAAAACCTCTTCACTTCCAGTGTTATTGTTACTACCATAAATCTTCTGAAAGCAAACAATTTGAAGGGTTCGTTGATTTCTTTGTCCTTCTCCCGGCTTCCAAACGAAGAGGTGAATTTTACAACATGACTGCTGTAAGCGGGCGATTGGTAAAATGGTAAAAGCGTTTTTTATGTGTATGTGTGTGTGTGTGTGAGAGAGAGAGAGAGAGAGAGAGAAAGAAAGAGAGAAGACAAAATTTTAGTTGCAAGATGACGTACTTCAATTGCCGTTTCGGTACATTTAGCAAAAAGAATACCGCCGCGCCACCAGAGAATAAAGACAAGTGTAGCCTGTTCTCCTTTGCCACCTCAGCCAGAACTTTCAACTACAGGCTGTGATGAGTGTAGACCTTACCCAGTTTTCAAATTGAATAGCTGGTGGTGGTAGTTCGATTTCTTGATCTTGTAAAAATCTTCCCTGTCTTTGTTTTGTTTGTCATCATTCCAGCCAGAAATAAAAAAAAAAATGAGAATTCCTCAGTTTACAGCAAGGGGAGTTTGGGACAAGAGATTAAGGATGATATTCCTGTAAGCTCATGTATCACGATTGTTTCATTCAATAGGCAGAGGAATGAAGGCTCTTCAACATGTCTTCTCACAAAGGGGATTTTCCTTTTGCAATCTATAGGACCACTGGCAATTTCAATCTTGGCCATTCCCACCAACGTTTTCACTTTCGAGACACGAGACGAGACGAGACATTTCAAGAGACGTCCCGTCTCATCTCGTGTCTCGTCTCGTTTACGAGACGAGACACGAGAAATGTCTAGTTCTCGTGGCAACACTATTTATAATGCATGATTATTTAATAAAGAATATGTACAAAGTCAAGTCTGATTTCATTTACGTGGTTCAAGTGATAGAATACAAATCATGGGTACCTGAACTTAAATTTTGTTGGCTGAGTAAATAAATTTTTTAACATTTTCTTGAAAGAATTAAATGTGTTAGCTTCTTTTACTACATTTGGTAGAGCATTCCATGACCTTGGTGCTAATACTGAAAATGCCGCAGTAGTTTGCTTGAGTCTATGGTGTGGAATATCAAACGTATTTCTTTTGTGTGTTAAGTGAGTGTGAATAGTTGACCTAGCAGTGAGTTTCTTGTATAAATACTCGGGACGTGTTGTTTTAAGAATTTTATAAATGAGAGAGCAATAATGCAAATGTCGTCTTCTGGACATTGTCAGCATGCTATTGCTGTTCAGAATAGGCAAAATATGATTGAATTTTCGTATGTTGTAACAGAAGCGGATGCATGAATTTTGTACCTTTTGGATCAGAATGGCATTGCTTTTTGTTAGAAGCAACATCACAATAATCAAACAAAGACAGTATCAGCGTTTGTGTCAGGAGTAGCTTGGTATCTTTGGACAGACAGTCTCGTATTTTGTACAAGTTTCTTAGTATTCCTAGAGCTTTTGAACACTGAGTAGAGACGCGATTATTCATAGAAAGTTTATCGTCAATTTGTACTCCAAGACTTTTAACACAAGGTGAATAGCTAATGTTTGAGTCCATTATTTGTAATTCTAATTTGTCCGGAGTAATTTTATTAAGTTGATTGGCGGAACCTAGAACAGTATAAGTACATTTTAAGGGATTAATAATAAGACCGTTATCAATACACCAGTCACTGATAGCCTTAAGATCTTGGTCAAGGAGTCGAACAACTTATGGTAAGTCCTGAGGCAAGGCTTTTATAAACAATGAGTGTCGTCTGCGTAACAGTACCTCTTTGAATGCTGTACAACAGATACCAGATCTGCAGTGTATAAGGTGAACAAAACTGGCCCTAAAATTTAGCCTTGTGGAACATCTCTATCAAGTACAGCAGCTTCAGAAATTTTATAATGAGAGGAACTACGTAAAGTAACTTGCTGTTTTCTCTTATGTAGATAGGATTCGAACCATTTTATGGTATTTACTGAAAAGTTATAGTATTTCATTTTTGCTAAGAAAACACCATGCTGTACAAGGTCGAATGCCTTTGAGAGGTCTAATAAAACTAGTATGACCACATTTTTGTCATTTAGTGCATGAAGCACATTGTCTTTAATACCTAACAAAGCAGTAGAAGTGCTGTAAAATCTACTAAACCCAGATTGTTCGCATGGAAGTATGCCAGAGCTATCTATATATGAAATCATTTGCTGAAGCACTAACTTTTCAATTACCTTTGAAAGAACTGGCAATATACTTATTGGCCGAAGGTCACTAGTTGATTTAATACAAGGCTTCTTTGGTAATGGCAGAATTTTAGCTAGTTTCCAGGGATCAGGGAATTTACCATTCGATAAAGAGTAGTTCACAATATTAGTTAAGGGAGATGTGATAACAGGTAAAGCTATTTTAAGCATATGTGGGGTTATTTCATCAAAGCCTGCTGCATTGGATTTAATGTTAACAATTGCTCTTCTAACTTCATGTTCATGAACAGGTCTTAACATGAAAGGAGTTCCACAAGCAGTGTGTTTCAGTGAACTGTACCGATTTATTTGTTTATCAAATGTATCGTCACTTGTTACTGAGATGTCGGAAACTTTAACAAAATGACGATTTATGACATCAGGACAATTTAGTTCTTCAGGGAGGTTCAACGATGAACTTTTTCCACCTATTCCCAAATTATGTAACGTACGCCAAGTGTCTTTATTGTTTTTAGCGTTATTTACACGAAAGGAAAAATACGCAATCTTTTCTTGTCGAATAACTGCCGTAGTAAAATTACGAAGCTCTTTGTACTCATCCCAGTGTTGCTGCAACTTAGTGCGTTTGAACCTGCGGAGCGCACGGTCGCATATTTTCATTAGCAGCTTGGTATTACTAGACACATAAGGCAATTTGTTATTCGAAACTTTAGCTGTTTTTATTGGCGCATGCTGATCAAACAGATGTTTTAAAGAAGTCTGAAGAAAATTAACTTTAGCATTTATAGATTCCTGAGATTCAATTTGTTTCCAGTTCAAGGCTTCAGCATTTTGTAGAAATTCGTCGTAATTAAATATATTAAAGTTGCGATAATGAATAATATCAAATGACTTTCTCGGTTGTTTTTTAATGTTTAAGATAGCATGTGTCACCCAGTGATCGGATGATCCAATGGGTGGACTAACGCCACTTGATGCTATCATGTCAATTTTATCGGTAATAATGAGATCGAGTAATGATTCACCGAACTCTGTTATTCTGGTTGGTTCTTTAATGAGTTGGACAAGTCCAAACATATCCAGGATACGGTTCAAATATTTTGTTTCGGCTTTGTCAAGACAGAGCTGATCACAATTAAGGTCACCTAGTATATAAAGACAATCAACTTGTGGATATACATGTGTAATCACATCCTCAAGAATAGACAATTTGGTGTAGGGGATATTTGGTGGTCTGTACATTGATACGTGAATTTCTCCGTGAATATGATTTTCCTCTGTTAATATTGATCCTAGATATTTGAAACTATCCACTTTATCAAAAGTATTATTTAATATTTTAACGCATCCATAATTTGCTGTATTCCGGTCCCGACGCACTTCCATGTATTTAGTTTTCTCTGCATTTACTTCTAAACCTGCAAGCGTTTAATAAGATCTCTGAATTTCTTTCTATTGTTCTCCTATCATCCCCTATTAAATTTACATCATCAGCATATGTCATAACCTGGTGAATACCATTCAACTCTAGGCCCTGGTTGCTATCTTTGATTTTCCTTATAGCGTATTCCAGAACGAAGTTAAATAATAATAATGGCGACAACGCATCTCCTTGTTTCAGGCCATTTTCGACGTGAAAGCTCGTGGACAAAAATTTTCCTACCCGGACTTATTATTATTATTATTATTATTATTATTATTATTATTATTATTATTATTATTATTATTATTATTATTATTATTTCTACTTCTTATTGTATTTCGTAAAATACATATTCACGTTTCTCTCCGACACTTTTCCTCTCACATATAGTATATGTTTCCTCCTCCTTATTCAGATTCCCCAAATACATGATCTCAGTATTTCGTCTCAAAATTATTCGTCTGTTTCACTAGAATAAGTTAACTAAATTCGATTCTAGTTCTCCTTCTTCACGGAAAATAATGAAGTATTTTGACTTTTAAACTCCCGCACAACCACACTTGAAAGATCTTGTGAGGTGACGTCCAGGACAAGATCTCTCTGGGAAACCCTGAAAATGTATATATTACACACCTCTGAAGTGTGGGGTCCGTGATTTGATTCCAGCAAGCGCCAAATGGTCTTTGTGGGGGATGAACACCGTGTGCGTGGATTTTCTTCCGGTTCTCCTGTTTCCTCCTACTGTCGTCATTTCACCATTATCATACATCTCTCCACCGTTTTCCTTATCCTTGGTGCATAACAGAAGGACGTTTAAGTTAAATAAAAACTGTGTATTATACTCAGGGATCTCATTCGGGTGTCTCTAATGCGCAAGGCTGGATAGCACATTAAGAACAATAAGCACGTAGGTAGGGCATCAAGGAAAGGGGGTACCACAGAAATTTTCCATAGTCGAATTAACCATGATTCATGAGACATATGCTGCAGCTGAATCTGGATCCGCAAAAGAGGTCCCAACATTAGATGGAGGGAAAAAATACGTATAGGTATATATGTACAGTACACAATAATAACAAGAGCTCTCAGAGAGTGCTGACTTGTGCAAGAGTTACAAAATCGAAAGAGAAAAATCCCCCAACGTAGCCTAAATCTGTGAAATTTGTATATTTTATGTACAGTCAGCGACAAAAGTTTCTTCCGTTTCATGAAATTAGTTTCGTAAATAACTTCTGAATGAAAGGATAATTTGAGTAAAGTTTTCAGTAAATGAAAAAGAAAGTAATTTTTCTGTACATTGCTACCACTGCTATTCCCAAACTACCAGCCATGCTACCGTTATTCCCAAAATAAATTTTCCCAAACAGAAAGAACATTTGCTGCTAACTGTACAAGATAAGTAAACAAATACACACATGCTTCATGAAAAACATAACTTTCTTGGCGGAAGTAAAAATAATAATAATAGTAATGATAGATATAGTGATATATAATAGTAATGAATGAACCTACAATCAAAGAAAAGGAAAGCTTTTCAAATATAAATAAAGATGAAGTATACAAAAATAATCATTTTCCATCGTATTGTGAATTTTGTTTAATATTGATAAATAAAATTTTACTTTATGGTTTTTTGTTGTTTATATGTTGAATTACATATATATAGAAGCACCAAAGTTTAGGGATGCGCACGAGTCCAGACATGTCTCGAATCTCGACTAGACTCGACTCGAATTCGAGTCGATATTCGAGTCAAGACACACTTTGTAAAATTCGAGACGAGTCGAGACAAACGTATTTCTTGACTCGAATGTCTCGAAAATCTTTCTATAACTTTTAATATTATTTTGAAGAAAGTACTCATTCAGAAACACTCGGCACGAGAATTTCGGAAACTGCAGGACTTATCAGGTGTTCGAGGAGTGTTGTGGTGAGTTTCTTCAACAAGTGGCGAAACTAAGGGGAAACGACGTCCAAACGTCGAGGGGTTGCGCGCCCCCCACCTCATTACATTTGTCCGACGTCCTAGGCTGGGCAGGCTGGTAAAACAGGACAGGCAGCGAACTGCGTCGGAACTAACATCAGAGTTTAATGCTGGGCAAAGTACAAGTGTGTCTGAACTAGTGTTGTAAAATTTCCGGAAATTTTGAACCTGTTGGTAAAAAACAGTTTCTTTCTCGATTTCTTTCTTGAAAAATTGAAAAAAATGAAAAAATTAAAATTTTTGTATTAGGTTAATTTTACTAGTAATCATATCTTTTTTCTTCAAACCCGTGAAAAATATAAGTTCAAAAATTTCAATATTGCGAATATTAAAAAATAGCACTCGAAAATAAAACTATTCCAATCATTATCTATATATTAAAATACTATTTATATATATATATATATATATATATTAAAATACTATTAATTATATATATATTAAAATACTATTTACGCGTATATGTTTGTCCCAACAGAAAAGTTTATATCTTTGTCTCCAGTCCTTTCGACAATGAGATCTTGAACCCACAAGTGCCAGAAACGTTCCGTTTTCATTGGTCGATTCCAAATTTTGTGTAAATTGTCCAGTTCTAATTGAATATTAAAAAAAAACATAGTCATTAGTTCTTTATTACATTTTTAGGGGTACAGTGGAAGTACTGAAATTTTTGAAAAAGTAAAGCATCATAACCTATGGGTTATGTATTCCAACATCGCATAGTTGCATATAGGGGTTGTATATCTCTCAGGCGTTTATTTCATGGCCAAATTATAAGAAAACGAAGGATAACCATTTCTCCAGTCTAAGATGAATCTTCATTGTTTGAGGAGTTCTTTTTTTCACAATGAACTCCGTATATCTCTGACATAAATCGTGTGTGTAATTTATTTACTATTACATAATGCATGCAAAAAGAAAGGAAACACTGGTCATATATGAATTAGAAATTCCAACTATAAGTGGGCTCAAATCTTGCAAAGGGTGCGAAATATTGAAAAAAAATAATCGAAAAATTTCCCGTTTATAATACCCCTTCCCGATTTTTATGAAGGCGTCCTTCACTTGTATCTGTAAAGGGACATGAACTGATATGAGGAATGACAAGGAGATTCATGCTCATATGTGAATGATGCGCTGTGTAAGGAGCGCAGGTTCAGTTAGCTGAAAATTAATAGTCTGTACTTATTTCTATTATGTCATTTATTCGTGGATGTGCATTAATTACAGAACTTTTACAGTTACATACAAGCCTACCAACATGAAGTGTTTCTGACGCAACAAATAGATCTCATGAATGAAACTAAGTTCTTAATATGCTCTTTGATCTAGTGAAGTTTTGTTAATTTTAAACCAAATCACTTCTTAAGAGAAAGAGCAGTAGGCAAACTTCACTAATACTCATGCACTAAAACATATTACTATTATTTAATATTTTAATATAGACACTTATATAAACTTTATGTACAAAATCCTGTATGTAAACAAACACATGTTTTCTAGTGCGACAGATTATCTATTACAATCAAAATGAAACTGACTATGTTTCTAAGTAAATAATTCCTGAATCATCAGACCGACCTCGATAAAATTTTCAACATAGATGAGGTTCGGGATGATTTTTATTACGTATTTCACTTTGAAGGTGCAACTTTAAAGAAGGGGAGAGAGGAAATGAGAGATATTAGTGTCGAATCCATAATTTTCGGGTTCACTGAAATGAACAATGACACTTCGGATGCCGTTTAAATCAAAATTTGGCCCCACAACTTGGAGGAGAGAGAAGACATATAAAATTATTGAAAATGACCGATATTGCTGTCGAATCCATAGTTTTCGGGGACGCTGAGATGAACAGTGACTCTTCCGGTCGTTTAAATCCAAATTCATATTCATATATATATATATATATATATATATATATATATATATATATATATATATATATATATATATATAGAGAGAGAGAGAGAGAGAGAGAGAGAGAGAGAGAGAGAGAGAGAGAGATGATCGAAAATGGCCGTCGAATCCATAATTTTCGGGGTCCCTGAGATGAGCAGAAGATGCCGTTTAAATTCAGAAATTCAGCCAGCCCCATTAGTACTCCTAAGGGGGGACGGGAACATGTAAAGGTAATTGAAAATTACCGACAGTAGTGTCGAATTCATACTTTTGGGGCTCTATAATTTCATTGGTGACAGTTTAGGTGCCCTTTACGTCTAAAATGAAACATATTCTTCCCGTGTAAGGTATTCGGCTAGTCTGAAATAATAACGAACAGAACTTTCATACATTCAACCCTTTAATATATTTGTCGCTGCTCAAATTTACTCACTTCTGCGGTATATGTGTAAATAAGATCATTTCTCTTTTTAAGTTATTCGAAAATCATACAAATAATAAAGAGGGAAGATTTTACCAGAAATTAGGAAACTAAAAAGTAAAAATTAAAACCTGTTGCTTCAAGTATTTTTCCTGTTGGCAAAATACATTGTATATATTCTGCAAACATGTTACAGCAAGTAAGATTACTAGCATCAGACGAAGAAATAGTTTTTAAATTATATTTTTAAATTATATTTGCTAATATTTCCGAACAAATTATTTATTAATGGGTTCAAAATTTTTGGAAATTTTACCGACCTTGATAAAATTTTCAACATAAATGAGGTTCGGGATGGTTTTTATTATTTCACTTTGAAGGCGCAACTTGAGGGAAGGGGAGAGGGGAAAATGACAGACATTAGTGTCGAATCCATAATTTTCGGGGTCGCTGAAATGAGCAATAACACTTCCGATGTCCTTTAAATCAAAATTCGGCCCCACAACTTCGAGGAGGAGAAGATATATATAAAAAGTATTTAAAATGACCGATATTACTGTCGAATCCATAGTTTTTCGGGGCGTTGAGATGAACAGTGACACTTCCGGCCGTTTAAATTGAAATTCAGTTCCATTAGTAGTCTAAAGGGGGATGGTGACATGTAAAGATAATTGAAAATTACCGGTATTAATATCGAATTCATAGTTTTGGGGCTCCATAAGTTCATTGGTGACAGTTTTGTGCCCTTTGTGTCCAAAATAAAACGTATTGTCCCGGTGCGAAGAACGGGTATTCTGCTAGTCTGTAATAATAACGAACGGAAGTTTCACATACTCAACCCTTTCATATATTTTTCACTGCTCAAATTCACTCACTTGTACGGTATATGTGTGTATGTGTTAATAAGATCCTCTCTCTTTTTGAGTTTTTCGAAAAATATACAAAGAATAAAGAGGGATTTTTACCAGAAATCAGAAAAATAAAAAGTAGAATTAAAACCTATTGCTTTAAGTATTTTTCCGTTAGCGAAATGCATTGTATATACAGTAGGACGTCAATAATCCGAACGTCAAAAATCCGAACGCGGTCCCTAGAAGCTTTTAACATTTTGTCTTAACGCTAGCGATAAACAATTAATAGTGTGTCCGCAAACGTTGTGTGAGGTCAGTATATTTACAAAAGTTCATTCATATGTAATTGTTTGCCATACATATCTTTATTTTTATTTTCTCTTAGGCCTATAAGATTTACGTGTGACTTACAAGATCAGTGTAATTTAGTGTACGAGCAGGTTCTTCAGAAACATTAAATGTAAGTTGCCTTACGTTCGGTATTGTAATTACTGTATGTACTGAATAAACACTGTATCGATTGAAGAACATACCGTACAGTATACGTAAGCCTAAATGGAATGTTTTTTGTCATTTTAGAAAATCCGAACTACCTGTGGTCCCAATTAGTTCGGATTTTCGACTTCCTACTGTATATGCTGCAGACATATTACAGCAAGTAAGATTACTAGCATCAGGCGAAAAAATAGTTTTAAACTATATTTTCCTGTTTTTGCCAATATTTCCGAACAAATTATTTTTTCTAATGGATTCAAAATTTCCGGAAATTTTACAAAGAACAAGGAAGATATCTCTATAAAATATATGTCTGATTTAACATATTAACTAAAATCATTCTGGCCTTAATTATTTTAACACTTCCCTGCCATCAAGGAAGAACTTCATAATATTGCTCAAGATAATTTTAATGCGTCTATACTAATTAAGCTAAATAGGATTATATCTTAGTTTCTTTTGTAGCCATAATTCCATTCTATAATGGTGCTAACTTTGGGACGACTTGGGCAATGGGGACCAGTTGTCGACAGGGACGAGATGGGTATAATTCGATTCGTTATAACGAGTATATCAATAATTGATATGCCATTTTCCCAAGAATCCAATTTTAACTCGGGAAATTAATAAAAATTCGGGATTTTGAGCAATGGGGACCAGTTGTCAACAGGGACGAGATGGGTATCATTCGATTCGTATTAACGAGTACATCAATAATTGAAATGCCATTTTCCAGAAAATCCAATTTTAACCAGGGAAAATAATAAAAATTCATGATTTTGGGCAATGGGAGTCAGTTGTGCACAAAGACGAAATCGATATCATTCGATTCCTATTAACGAGTAGATTAATAATTGATATACCATTTTCCCGACAATCCAATTCTAACCCGGGAAATTAATAAAAATTCGGGATTTTCAGCAATGGGGACCAGTTGTCGACAGAGACGAGATGAGTATCATTCGATTCGTATAACCCAGTAGATCAATAATTGATATACTATTTTCAAGTAAATCCAATTTTAATCCGGGAAAGTAATAAAAATTAGGGATTTTAGGCAATGGGGACCAGTTGTCGACAGTGACGAGATGAATATCATTCGATTCGCATTAACGAGTATATTAATAATTGATATGCCATTTTCCCGAAAATCCAAGTTTAACCCGGGAAATTAATTAAAATTCGAGATATTGGGCAATGGGGACCAGTTGTCGACAGTGACGAGATGGGTATCATTCGATTCGTATTAACGAGTAGATCAATAATTGATATGCAATTTTCAAGAACATCCAATTTTAACCCGAGAAATTAATAAAAATTCGGGATTTTTGGCAATGGGGACCAGTTGTCGACAAGGACGAGATGGGTAACACCCTTTGTAGCTCTTTCTTATTGGATGGAATACTCAACTCTGTGATAGCTTTAACGAAATCATTGTTAGGTCTCATACCTTGCTTATTAAAAATATACCCTAAGTATCTCACCTCACTCACTTTATACTGAAGTTTTTTGGGATTAAATTTGACATTAAGTTGCCTAGCACTATCTAGTACTTGCTTCATTATTTTATCATGTTCCTCCTCTGAGTTTGCTGCAATTAACAAATCATCAGAATATATGAAAACACCTGGAATGTCACCAAAATAATTCATGTTGAGCTTCTGAAATATTTCCGGGGCAACTGACAAGCCAAATGGTAACCTTAAAAATCTCCAGCATCCAAAAGGAGTACTGAACGTACATAATTTGCTTGAGCTCTCATCTAATTCTACATGATAGAACCCATTTTTCCAATCTATAACACTAAATACATTTTTATTACTTAACCTTGCACTAACTTCCTCTACTGTTGGAAGCAAAGAATAATTTCTTTTCAATGCATTATTTAGATCCTTCGGATCTAAGCACAGTCTTAGTGAGCCATCTTGTTTCTCTACAATAACTAAATTACTAACCCAGCCACTAGGATTTTCCTCTTTACAAATGATCCTTTCTTTTTCCAACCTACTTAACGCATCTTTTAATTTTGACTGGATTGTCAACGGTACTCTTCTGGGAGGTCTAGTTATAGGTTGTACCTTTTCGTCAACCGTAATATGCAATTTACCAGGATATTTACCAACACCTTGAAATACATCACTGTTGTGCCTTAAAAATTCATCTTTTACAACATTTACGGGGTTTATTGACACACGTTCTATTAACCCTAATTTCACACAACCATCTAGACCTAATAACGGTTTGCATGCATTATTATTATCCTTAATTAAAAGAAAATCTATGTTCGCTTTTACATTTTTGTGAGTACAACACAGATTTACAATACCAACGGTTTTATTTTTGTACCACCATATACTTCCAACACCACATTTGTAGGCCTATATTGTGCTTGTGAGTCAATTTTCTTGTAAATCTGTAACGGAAGAATATTAGCTTCCGCTCCCGTATCAAGCTTGAGCTTAACGTTTTGATCTTGAATTTTTACCATTTCAGTCCATTCACGCACTTCCCTCACTTGTGTAACTGAACAAACCTGGGCAGACGATATCACTAACAAATCACAGTCTTCATCTTCCGACTGAATTTGGTTATGTTGCACTCGCTTTATCGTCTTCATTTTGCACCCCACTGCAAAATGGTTGTAGCCCTTGCACTTCCTACACTGCTTACCAAACGCCGGACAACTTGCTTTACTGTGTGACTTGTTACACTTTTTACATAAATACACTAACTGTGAAGTGCTGTCACTTCTACGTGCCTTATTTTTATATTTTTCTGCACCCATCTGCTTTTGCTTTTCTACTTCCTTTGCATTTTTTGTCGCCGCTGCAGTTTTCTTTACGGCTCCAATCGAGGCATCATTTTTATGATGTATTAGTTCAGTTTGTTGTTTACACAATTCAGCTGCTTTCCCTATTTCTATGGCTTTATCCAATGTCAGTTCTCCAGCCCGAAGCATACGCCCTTGTACTTCTTTATCTCGAACACCTAATACAATGCGATCTCGTATTACGCTATTTGTCTGCTCACCAAAGTCACATGTCTTCACTAGTTTCTTTAGGTCAGTCACAAAGGAATCAAACGTTTCACATTCTTCTTGTATGCGGGAATTAAACACATAACGTTCCACCATCACATTTTTGTGCGGAATAACATATTCCTCAAATGCTTTGAGTACTTGATCGTAATTGTTACGTTGTTCGTCGGTCAAATTAAACGTATTAAAAAGTTCAACTGCTTCCTCACCTATTACATTGAGTAATATAGCAACCTTTACGTCATCTGCCTTAGCACTATGTCATGCAGCCTTCATATATATAGTGAAACTTTGTTTAAAACGTCGCCACGAAGCTTGGATAATTTCCTCCAATTTTAATTTTTCCGGTATGCGTGCAGATTCCATTTTCGCAATGTTCTGAAAATCACTTACTCGCCACAGAACAGCTATATTATTAATAGGAACTTAATGCCCACCTGGATACTGGCGTATTTTCACGACTGCGCCATGTGTGTGTGCGCCGTAACCTTTAGTCTTTCTTATTATACATTAGGTTTCTCTGAATAATATTTAACACGTTAAATGTGTTATTACAAAGCTTAACTACCAGTTGCTGACTATCCGCTCACTACACACACAGACTACTCTACTTCTTATGACAGGCAATGTTGCCAGTACTACATTACAAACACCACGACGTCGGCAACTACGACTGAAATGAACACGTGACCATCGCCACTGGACCTTGGCACAGTGACAGAGCGTTACATTATCCCGATACCTTCTTCATCATGACTATGGGAGGGTGCGAATCCGTAGTATTCCAAGGGAACAGCTCCTTGACACTTGTACTGCGAGACGGAGACAAGCGGGCTGCGGCTTAATTATTATCTGGAGAACATTCACGTAAGCATTCATGTGTCTAGTGGAGCTCGAGCAAGGCATCATGACGGAAGAGGCGTATCGCACACTGCTTGCAGACTACGGACACCCCTTCATGACGATCATGTTTCCCAACGGTAGCAGCATTTTTCTACAAGATAATGCTAGGAACGTGATGGACTGGTTCTAGGAACAGAGGAGCAAGTTCCAAGTGATGTGCTGGCCCCCCGACTCGCCGGATCTGGACGCAATCGAACACATCTGGAATGTGATTGAACGTGACGTCACGGCGCATCGCCCCCTCTCCGGAATTTACGGGAATTAGGTGACCTTTGTGTGCATATGTAGTGTCAACTCTCTCCGGCGACCTACTAAGGATCATTGCGTCCATGCCAAGACACGTCGCCGTTGTTATCCGTTCCAAAGGTCGACATACTGATAATTAGGTAGGTAGTCATAATGGTCTGGCTGATGTGTGCGTTTATTTTGACTCGTACATCTTGTCTCGACTCGAATTCGAGTCGAGTCGAGACAGAGACTGTCGAGTCGAGACACGAGTCGAGACAGAAACGTATTTTCGAGTCGAGACAACATTTTCTCGAGATGAGTCGAGACAGACTTAAATCTCGACTCGTGCGCATCCCTACCAAAATTATTTAAGTCTAAGGCCTTTGAGGATCTTAATTCGGCCCTGATAATACTAACGTAATTGTTGTCCGGTGCCTCAAACAATCGTTTATACATTGTCTTCGAGCTTTGGGTAACTTTGCACGATTAGATGAGCACTCAAAAAGCTACAAGTGACATACCACTATCTTTTATTTCAATAAGAAAATCCTTTATCTCCATGTCTTCCCTAGATAACTATATATCTACCCCACCGTTCCTCAAATCTTTTTCATGTGGGGACCACTTTTATTAGAATGTTCTACAGACCATCTACTCCTTTTCACTTCGAAAGAATGTTTTTTGTTTATTTGTTTGTTTGCTTGTTCGATTTTTTTGTTTTCTTTTCACTTGTCTGCTTTCTTTACTGATTGTAGGCTATCAGGAATAGTTTATTGTAACATATCTATGTAAGTTATTAGAATTCGTATAATATGAACCTTATTAAATAGTACAATCTATTATTTGTTTAATATGTACCTGTTCGAAATTCTCAACTACAGTATGTGATTCGCAATTCATTTCAATTTTCTTTTCTTTTTCTTTTTTCGTCAAGAGAAAAAGTTAGAATAAGTTTGATAAATGCTACTGTAGCTCATTGACATCTTCTAAACACATGGAGGTGATGTAGTGTGTATGTATAAATTAACCACCCTCCAAACACAGAAATTGTTATGGTTCCAAGATTTAAGAAAACGGAAACCATTTCCATTTCAACAGTATATGAAATACTCAATGGGAGGCGAATTTACAACCTCCCCCTTTCGATTTGCCACTGCATACCATTTACTTTTGGAATGAGAGGTAAGTAACAAGGGGTCAATTCCGTCTAGTAGGAAACGAGGAAGTGTTGCTGTCGAAAAAAATTATGTGTTTGAACTCTCCGTGAGCGAATGCCATAATGAATCATCCAATATTAGTCACTTGAAACAGTTCAGGTCTTTCGAGCTCAATCTCCCACCTCAGATGCCTCAGATCAGAAAAACTTGGCTCTCCAAGAGGAAATCACAATGCGAAAATTTCTGAATGCAGAAGAAAACGATTATGAGTCTGGTCTTCGTCGTGTTTTTGAGTTGCTTCTTCTTTATTGGACTTGAAGATACTTGAAGATATAACGTTTCTATCAATTAAAAAAAAAAAACGAAGACTGAGGAGAGAAAGACAAAAAGAACTTCTAATGTGTCGTTACTTTGTTCCTTTTTCCGCTGCATTACTGAATTAATATGTGCCTAATAGAGCATACAAACATTAAAATCTTATTTCTAAGAATTTCATGTGTCGATGATGACATTCTTCAAATACTGGGAGAAAAGTGCTACTAACATAATGGAGAAATAAAAAATACAGATTGAATACAAATTTTTGTACTTTACTTACTAGCTAAATTTTGCTAGTTAATTTTTTTTAAATGTTATTTTCTATTGCAATCAATGAGAAGATGTAACATGAAACAGTTTTGAAATATCATTTACAAAGATAAGAATGTGGGCAGCACAACGCTCACGTCACAAATACGCTGTTGGCCATTAAAATCACAATACCTCCAGGAAGGTGTAATGGAATAATGTATAATACTTCGGAGGACATATTTGGGAAAAGAGTCTACTTTTCTCAAATTTTCCAGTGATGGAATGGGCGAATCACCTCCTTAAAAGACTCATTCTTAACCTTTTTTTAACTGACCCGTATTTATGATCTTTCAGTTATACTTCAAAAACACAAAACCCATACCGTAAGACTCAGTCCTCCGGTTTCTCCCGTATCGGCATAGAAGCGTTTAGGCAAAGCTCACTTTTCTCTTTTGTTGTCGAAACACTGAAAGGTACAGAACCCACTGTATGACTACAACCCAGACGAATCTAACCCATTTCTGGGATCTTCTGGAATTCAAAAAGGGGATTGTTAATTCCAGTCTACCAATCTCGAAGTACGTTCAAATTTGTCTACGAAGGGACCCAATGGCACGTGTTAGTCGCCCATTTACAAGATAGGACAAGTCTCTCCTCCCTCAGTAGGATGAGCTTGAGAGGATAGTAGCATTATTAGCGTTAGAGCTTCACTTGCTCATGATATGTGGCGATCATTTCCACGGCACGGAAACCGAGAAGAAAGCAGAAGGACGCTGTTATACAGCAGTAATATTCACCGGTGGTTTAAAAATACATAATTAATGAATGCAATATCCACACTAACGGGTTTCTACATTTTATACTAGGAGAATCTGTTTAATCAATCATGTGGAATATTTTTCCATGAAATTTTAGCTCCTGTTGAAGTGAATGCTGTTTCAATATTATGAATATGGAACCGGTGGTTCAAGGAAGAAGGAATCCGCCAATGTTATATCCCAACGACTTCCTCAAACCACTGATGGAGAGGGCTAGACATATTTTGCATATGGTTGTTGCAAATCACATAATGAGTCATAAACACTGGCGCAATTACTCGGGGGTGCAGAACAGCGAAGAGTACTTTCCGTACGACTTAAAATTGTTTGAAGTGTCGGAGCACTTCTATGGCACCTATTGATTCATCTTCTTCTGACTGTATACCAAAGGCGTTTCTATTCGCTTGAGGAGGTCGCATATGGCTGGTCAATTGAGATAACCTTTTTTAACGAACTCTTATGCTGCAGTATTATAAGGTTTGCATTAGCGTCTGCCAAATTGTGACGACGGAGTCAAAGAGATATGTGTTGAGTATTTAGAGTTTACGAAAATGTCATTTAAAATCCTCTTAGCGGAGGGATGGGAGTGGAAGGAGAATAGTATACTAACGCAAAAGGTTGAGAATTGAAAGAATACTACGTTTACACTTTTAGTTCAACACTTCTCAAATATTGACAGATGTTTAGCGTTTCCATAATTTTAAATCGAATTGTATACCACTTACATAAACATCTCCACTTTTCTATTATGTCATTCAAGTAGTCGTCTCTATGTTTGTAAATAAGTAAAGTATAGAGCACTACTTTATGGTCAGAAAGATTGACACCGCAGGAATAATGTGTATAATCTTGTGGTACTTTTGCTTCAAATTGAGTAAATAAATATTGGATCTTTGCGCTTTTGTCCGCGCTGTGTAACACCACAGAATACAATTTTATGCTTTACAACGGGGAAGAAAATGATCAATAATAATTTCCATCAACGAATGCCAATCGTACTACTAAATATAAAGGGTGCGGAAAAAGTCCCCGAACGGTAAAATATCCCGCGAAATGTACAGATCAGCGAAACAAAAATAACAGGTGTTAGATAGTTTTGGAAACAACTATCCAATTATACCAAACGCAATCCCCTATCCCCACCCTCTACGGGAATACAGGGGGTAATTTTAAAATGTTAAATGGAAAACCCTATTTTTTATAGCACATTTGGATTCTCCAGGAAAAGTGACAGTGATTTGACCCAAAATTAAATGCAGTGCCTCCACGCATGGCACTTGAATCGACACTCCAAAAAGGGGGCGGCCAAAACGTTATGAAAATGTGGTCTTTCAGTGTCGTACTCTGTGGCCATACGGTTAACGTACTGGACTGTGGAGTCAGGAGTCGTGAGTTCGATTACAGAGCTGAACAACATTTTTATGTGAATTTTTTATACCCAAATAATGAATTCAAACATTTTAACTTCGATAAAAATAATGTACTCGTCCATATTTATTAATTTGCAAGAAAATACAAATGGAGACAAAAATTGTTTATTTTTGTTGTAAATAACCCTATGAACTCTAACCCTTATTACTATATTACTAAGAACTACTTCATAAATCTAGTTTGCAAAACAATTATCCAAATTTGTATCCTATGTAACTTCAAAAAGTACTAATTGAAGTAAAAACGTATGGAAGTTATTTGGAGAAATAAAAGAAAAAAATTGCCTTGAACGGGAATCGAAATCAGAACTTCTGACTTCGTAATCCAATACGCTAAGCCGTACGGCCACAGAGCACGGGACTGGCAATTAACATTTTCGTAACGATTTGGTGCACCGCCTTTCTTGTGTGTCGATTCAAGCGCCATCTGCTAAGATACTGTTTTCAAATGACTCACTTTTTCTGGAGAATTCAAATGTACAATAAGAAATAGGGATTCCCATTTAAAATATTTACGGATATCACTATACAAATCGAGCTACTTTCAAAAAAAAAAAGGAAAAAAAAGAAAAAGAAAAGAAAAAAGAAAAGAAAAAAGAAAAAGAAAGTCACGCAACTCTGAAAAAGTATACTATAAGTGCTTTCGCTTAATACTTCATCGGATAAAGAGGAAAATATAGGAAGAAAAGAAAGGCTGAATACTTCATTGCTATTTTTCTGATATTTCATTTTTCTTTCTTTCCGCACTATTTTGTCTTCTTCCTATCTGATGAATTATCTAGCGAAAGTACTTATAGTATACTTTCTCCCTCTCTCTCTCTCTCTCTCTCTCTCTATATATATATATATATATATATATATATATATATATATCGGGTGTTGCAAAATAAATGTTACAACTCTTGGGAGGTGAGTCCTGCCACTGAGACAAGAAAAAAATGTTCTCTTGAACTTTCGGCTATCGGACAGTTTCGGATCTACAAGGTGCCGGGTGCCGAAAGCGTGGAAAAATGACTTTCGGACGCCAATAGTTCGGAAACTATCCAACGTAAAGAGGGCGGATAAAAATTTCACTGAAGAAGTCATACCTACTGTATGGAATTTTGCATGTTTCATATCGATCATGCGATCCCACTAGTGACATTCCTTGAGTTTACCCAGTTTCGTAGTGAGTCACCTTGCACAATTTCAATTTGCCTCCTTATTGGAATACAACCGAGCACATCATATTGCATCGGTTTGAGGGAATATTATTGGTGAATTGGCAATGGCTTTCATGTTCTTCATGCTATTCCTTACATTTCTGACATTTTGAACTCACGTTTACTGAGTATGAGTGCATTTCTGGGCATTTTTTGTTAATTGTTTCCACACATGTGAATCACCCTGTTTCATCTGTTGTGCTCTACCGACACTCAAGAAGACTTTCTAGAGCATTTGAGTACAAATTCGGTACACTTAATACTCAGAACGTCACTGTTGGCCAGCATCCGTACTGGCGATTATGCAATCACATACAACGGGCATGAAGGTGTCCGCCATTTTGAATTTGTTCCAGATATCGACTTAATACAAACGAATTATTGTTACCCTATAGAAATCCTATCAATTAATATCCATTTAGACCAATTTTCATTTGGCAGATTATCCGGGACTTCCTACGTTCCTTTGGGGATCTCTTGCGCGTGCATGGTAGGATTGTGAAACATGCAAAATTCAATACAGCAGGTATGATTTCTTCAGTGAATTAAACGCCCTCTTTACGTTTGATAGTTTCCCACGCTTTCGGCACCTTGTAGATCCGAAACTATGTCCGATAGCCGAAAGTTTAAGAGAACTTTTTTTCTTGTCTCAGTGGCAGGAGTCGCCTCCCAAGAGTTATAACACTTATTTTGCAACATATATACATATACATATACATATATATATATATATATATATATATACAGTGGTCGAAGTGCGGTGGTGGGTCTAATAAATCCACTTTTATACAGAGTAATTGACAAATAGCTTTGCACGTAAAAAAGATTTTATTTCTTATGTAAGTTGACAACAGCAACATTTTTGTTATCTTTTTCCTACTTTTGTTTTTGAAAATGAGGTATCTTCAAAGAAGTTTATCTAGTTTATATTTTGATGTGCCATATTGAATTGTTTCTTTATTATTATGTGTGTGCGTATTGTAATGTGCATACATTAGGGTATGCAAATATATTAAAATCGTGCTATGCATATAATTATTTTGCTTCAAATTTACATATTTTACATATATTTTACGAATATTAATTTGAATTTAGGATAGCATAAGTAAAGGATTAATTGTGGGAGTAATTGTGTATAGTTTATTTCAATTTTGTGTTTATTATTATTATTATTATTATTATTATTATTATTATTATTATTATTATTATGCGTGTTATGTAAGTATGACATGGGAAGGATTAAATCAATACAAAAGTTTGATTAAACACATCGATTTAGACTAAAATGTGAGCAGAATTCAATGCTTTGAGAAATCTTAGAAAGTTGGACGGTTTATCGCATGAACCCAGCACAGAAAAAAAAAAAAAAAAAAAAGTTGGGAGATTCTTTGTCTCAAGGCAAAGAACACCCAAGAGTTAGAGGAAGCTGGTGCATAGTTGCTAACTCCATTTTTCAGAAAGAAGAGAATATGGCTGAATCTCCAGTGTGCATAAACCTGCGGAAGATATATATATATGGAAAGAATACTATGGTCGAAGATGGTGTGATCTGTAGACATCAAGTCGAGTGCAGCCATGGTTTAAGTTTGCTTGCTGGAGTTCGTAAGTACATGCGAGATCTCGTTTACAAAGAGGTGTTATAATTTTGGAAGTTGACCAGAAGTAACACTTTTTGAGCAGACAGCGTCGCTTCCAACGGAAATTCGGCCAGCTCGAATCAAACCTAGGATTTCGCAGCTCCCCTCACCTCACCGGAGGAAAACTGAGGAACTGAGTATTCCATGTAGAATCCTTCACCTCTGTAGATAATTTTACTTCCACAAGTAATTCTTTCAATATTGTAAAGATTGTCTTGGTATTTCATTATTGTAGAATATAAGTTAGGTTAGTCGCTTTATGGTGTTATTTTTGTGTCATATCAAAAAAGGCTTATTTCAGTACAGGATGACAAGTCCGGCAGCACTCCATGAAGGGAATGCATGATAGACGAAAGAGCGTAAACATCGCTATCATAGCAGGCGACGTCCTGTGGAGAAAAACTGCACCGACGATTGAGAAAATGTGAAATTTCTATGTTTTTAAGATATGACAGCATGTCATACTTTCAAGTAAGCTGTCTTAGTGCATATAGGTGTTTATTTTAGTAGTAGTCCCCCCGTTATGCGCGAATGACTCATCCTCACTCTCTTTTATGACCGGGGTGAAAGGTCAATGACCTGGCCCAGGGTCAATGACCTAGGGGTACTTAGGACCACCCCCTCTAAATTTTGGCAGGGGTACCTTGGCCCACCCCCTAAATTTTGGCAGGGGTACATAGGACCACGCCCCTTAAATTTCGGAAATTGCCAAATCTAAAAATTTGGTATGGTAGCCTAGGACCATAGTATGTACCTCTATCAGTATTGGGTGTCTATGTCGTTCCCTTTCATGGGTAAAAAATTGCCAAAAATTCAAATTTCGGGGGTTTTTGACCTAATTTATCCCCTTGGATGAGATGTTATTACCCTATATAGTTATATGGGCGTATACAGGGGTCTATTACCTTTCATAAGACATGGGTATATTAATGCACCCCTTGAAAAATTTGGGAGGGGTACCTTGGCCCACCCCTTAAATTTTGGAAATTGACCAATTTAAACATTGGGTATTATAGTACAGGACCCTAATATCTATTATGATAAATTTGGGTGGTCCACCTCATTTCCTTCTAGGGGTACAAAATTGCCAAAAATATAAACGTAAGCAATACGTTATACCACGTGTTTGGTTTTTGGCTCAATTTATCCCCTTTGATGAGGTGTTATTACCTTATATGGTTATATGGTCATGTATAGGGGTCCATTCCCTTTCATAAGATATGGGTATATTTGTGTACCCCTTTAAAAATTTGGGAGGGGCACCTTGGCCCACCCCTTAAATTTTGGAAATTGACCAATTTAAACATTTGGTATTATAGTACTGCACCCTAACATGTATTATGATAAATTTGGGTGGTCCACCTTGTTCCCTTTTAGGGGTACAAATTTGCCAAATTTTAGTACAACCACGTGTTTGGTATTTTGCCCCAATTTATTTCCTTGGATGAAGTCCTATTACCTTATATGGTTATGTATAGGGGTCTATTCCCTATCATAAGACATAGGTACATTTGTGCACCCCTTTAAAAATTTGGGAGGGGTACCTCGGCCCCACCCTTAAATTTTGGAAATTGATCACATTTGGTATTATAGTACTGCACCCTAACATGTATTATGATAAATTTGGGTGGTCCACCTTGTTCCCTTCTAGGGGTACAAATTTGCCAAAATATAAACGTAAGCAATACGTTGTACCATGTGTTTGGTATTTTGGCCCAATTTATTTCCTTGGATGAAGTCCTATTACCTTATATGGTTATGTATAGGGGTCTATTCCCTATCATAAGACATAGGTACATTTGTGCACCCCCAGGAGGGGTACCTTGGCCCACCCCTTAAATTTTGGAAATTGATCATTTTATATATTTGGTATTATAGTACTGGACTCTAACATGTATTATGATAAATTTGGGTGGTCCACCTCGTTTCCTTCTAGGGGTACAAAATTGCCAAAATATAAACGTAAGCAATACGTTATACCGTGTGTTTGGTTTTTGGTCGATTTTATCCCCTTTGATGAGGTGTTATTATCCTATTTAGTTATATGGGCATGTATAGGGGTCCATTACCTTTCATAAGATATGGGTATATTTGTGCACTCCTTTAAAAATTTGGGAGGGGTACTTTGGCCCACCCCTTAAATTTTGGAAATTGCCCAATTTAAACATTTGGTATTATAGTACAAGACCCTAATATGTATTATGATAAATTTGGGTGATCCACCTCGTTCCCTTTTAGGGGTACAAAATTGACAAAATATAAACGTAAGCATTACGTTGTACCACGTGTTTGGTTTTTTACCTAATTTATTCCTTTGGATGAGGTCCTATTACCTTATATGGTAATGTATAGGTGTTCATTCCCTATCATAAGACATAGGTACATTGATGCACCCCGGGAGGGGATTCGGTATCATAGTACATGACTCAACATGTATCATGATAAAATTTGGGTGGTCCACATCGTTCTCTTTTAGGGGTACAAAATTGGTCAAATATAAAGATAAGCAATATGTTGTACCATGTGTTTGGTTTTTGGCCCAATTTCTCCCCTTTGATGAGGTTTTATTACCTTATATGGTTATATGGTCATGTATATAGGTTCATTTCCTATCATAAGATATGGGTACATTGATGCATCCTTTAAAAATTTGGGAGGGGTATCTTGGCTCATCCACACGGTTTTAGAAATTGTTTAATATAAGCATTTGGTATCATAGTACAGGTCTCCAATATGTACCACTATAAATTTGGATGGTCCACATCGTTCCCTTTTCATAGGTAAAGAACTACCAAAAATCAAATTTCGGAGGTTATTGACCCCTATTTAGCATGTTATATGGGTATGTACAGAGGTTTATTACCTTTATATGTTTATGTTCCCTTTTAAATTTGGGAATTATCAAATAACAAAATTCGGTAAACGTTTTCTAGGACCCATTGTAGATGTTGATGTTCCTCTTATGGCCAAATATTCAAAATTTAAATGTTATTGACCGGCTTTATTATTGAATAAGTACAGGATTTATTACTTTTTTTCATAAGACACAGGTGTATTTGTGTACCAATCTTAAATTTTGGAAGGGGTACATTTCTTATTGTCGTATCAATAATTGGTAATTGTTCTTAAAATTGGATAGTATCTCATTCATTGGGTAAATCATTATGATCACGTGATCAGTTATTGACCTATGATGGGATTAGGAGTCCAGGACATTGGTACATTGAAACTTTGTAGGATAATTTGATAATGCGTCATTGGTTTTGATTATTCCCGCCAAATATAAACGTAAGCAAGACGTTGTACCACGTGATTGTCCTTGATGAGGTAGTGTACAGGGATTCATTTCCTTTGTTGTGGTACTTCTTAAGTTTGAGTACATTAAACAGTTGGTTCTACTCAGGTAAACAATTGACGGACATTATTGACCTTATTGAACATATAATGATATCATTAACTCTAAGACTTAGGTATATCAAGAGAAGTATTCTTTAAATTTGGGAATGGTGATAAACAGAATTTTAACATAAGGTGCGGAATTTGAAACAATACATTGAACTTTAGTCACAGCTCATAGTGTAAGATCATTGGTGGTGATTGATTTGACCTTGAGCTTTAGAAATCTGATAGCTAACCTTATTGAATCTTATGACTCATAGACGAAAGGCAATACATGCTACAACAGTTTGAAATTTAATCATAAGGTGATGTAATCTGACACTAGCAAAGTTATTGTTAATGCAATTTGATTGGTTGATCACTATTTTTCCTGCAATCTGATTGGTTGATCACTATCTTTCCTGCAATCTGATTGGTTGATCACTATCTTTCGTGCAATCTGATTGGTTGATGATTTTCAAATCTTTGCTGCATTCAGTTTTAAGTTTTGTTTAACATTTAAAAATCTTGGTTTCGTTTAACATTTTGCACTCACTGATAAATATGATCAAAACCGTTTATTTGTTAATCGAATAGTTAAAAACCGGATAAAGTTTGACGGTTAACCGTGAAACGTAAAATTTTTTGAAAGTTTTTGTTTGAAAATTCTTGCTTTCAAATTTGTGTTTGAATTTTTTGTTTCAAAATTTTGTTTGAAATTTTTTTTCACAACTTTTGTTTCAAAATTTTTTTGTTTAAAAATTTTTCGTTTGAAATTTTAAAAAAATGTTTCGTTTCAAAATTTTGTTTAAAATTTTTGTTTGAAATTTTTCGTTTCCAAATTTTTTCGTTTGAAATTTTTTGTTTGAAAATTTTTGTTCGAAAATTTTGTTTAAAATTTTTTGTTTGAAATTTTTCGTTTCCAAATTTTTTGTTTGAAATTTTTTGTTTCAAAATTTTTTCGTTTGAAATTTTTTGTTTGAATTTTTTTTTCGTTTCAAAATTTTGTTTCAAAGATTTTTGTTCTAAATTTTTGTTTCAAAGTTTGGTTTGACATTTTTAAAAGTTTGTGCACTCATTAGTAAAGAACCGGAACTGTTTAGAACAAAAACCTTTGACAACATTGTGGTGCAATAGTACACGTCAGAACATGATAATGCAACGTCATCAGTTTTTCATCATATATAAGTATCGTTCGAGTTAGTATTTATGATAACGTCATCATGGCTACTTGTCTGCAGTTTCTAAACACGCGTGATGTGATGAAATCATTTACCAAGATTACTAATTTACAACAGAATGTACCTTATAGAATCTTAGCTAGCGAAAAAATCCCTACAAAGTTTGGATTAAGAATCGTGGTGAAGCTTGAAAATGATAAGAATATAATTTTACCAGCAATATATTTACCCATGGAAGCATCAAAACAAGAAGAACTGCTGCGTTTCTTAAATACTGGGTCTGTATCTTTATGTTACAAAGGATTCTTGGGTCGAAGTCATCAACTTGAATTTAGTACACAGCCGGTTTCGTCAGCAAAATCATGAATTCTAACGTCAGCACATTTCTTTCCAATGACGTCAGCCGTAGTTGTATGAATGTGGTTGGTCGGCATGATGTCAGCAACTGTGATGAAACCATAAATTCAAACGTCAGCACATTCCTTACCAATGATGTCAGCAATAACTATAAACCAGCAAATACAGTGTCAGCTCATGAAATCATTTGAGCAAGTGCTTTTCAGGAGGAAAGATGTGTACTTCTAACGATAAAGAGTTCATCTTCGCAAGCTATTATCCAATAAATATATTTCAAACAAAACATGTGATGATTGGTATCAGTGCTAGAACATTTGAACCAGTAATTCGATTGGGCAAAGCAGAACAATTTGGTGTACAACTGACCTGTGAAGAATTGCACGAATCGACCAAATGAACGATTATTTTCATGATGAGCTAAATGTGACCATAGTCAAATCATTAGGCTCAAATCATGAAGTGGTGCTGCGTACAGTCCTCGAAGAGAAGATGGTGCTGTTACGTAAAAAGAGTACATTCCATGTCCATCGCAACATGGTGTATCTAACACAAACGGAATGGAACAAATTCATCAGCGTATTTCAGTGTGTGAAACATGCAGTGGATGTGTGCAACAAAACTAGTATATTACTGAAAAAAGTACTATTTTGAAAAATGTGTTATGCATATTGTACAACATGTATCTAGATATTGTGATGGTTGTCAACATCGTTCGTGGGTGCATACCTGTATTGATAAACAGTTTATTTGTGATCAAATGGACATTGAGTTTCCACCAATTGATATCGCAATAGACCTTAAAAGACTTCAATTGGAATTAAAATTATACGCTAAAGACAAACTAGTGCAAGAAGTTCAAAATACATTGTATCGACAATATCCAGATCATATATCTGGTATGGATGTATGTGGAGTGTAATAAAATGATCCATTTCAATGAATTGTGTTTTTTCATTTCAAGTACAACCCCAGGTTCTGACGTGTACTATTACACCACAATGTTGTTAAAGGTTTTTGTTCTAAACAGTTCCGGTTCTTTACTAATGAGTGCACAAACTTTTAAAAATGTCAAACCAAACTTTCAAACAAAACTTTCGAAACAAAAATTTTCAAACAAAAAAATTTCAAACCAAATTTTGAAAAAACAAAATTCGAAAACCAAAAAAAATTTGGAAAACGAAAAATTTCAAACAAAAAATTTTAAACAAAATTTTCGAACAAAAAAAATTTCAAAGAAAAAAATTTAAACAAAATTTTTGAAACGAAACATTTTTTTAAAATTTCAAACGAAAAATTTTTAAACAAAAAAATTTTGAAACAAAAGTTGTGAAAAAAAATTTCAAACAAAATTTTGAAACAAAAAATTCAAACACAAATTTGAAAGCAAGAATTTTCAAACAAAAACTTTCAAAAAATTTTACGTTTCACGGTTAACCGTCAAACTTTATCCGGTTTTTAACTATTCGATTAACAAATAAACGGTTTTGATCATATTTATCAGTGAGTGCAAAATGTTAAACGAAACCAAGATTTTTAAATGTTAAACAAAACTTAAAACTGAATGCAGCAAAGATTTGAAAATCATCAACCAATCAGATTGCACGAAAGATAGTGATCAACCAATCAGATTGCAGGAAAGATAGTGATCAACCAATCAGATTGCAGGAAAAATAGTGATCAACCAATCAAATTGCATTAACAATAACTTTGCTAGTGTCAGATTACATCACCTTATGATTAAATTTCAAACTGTTGTAGCATGTATTGCCTTTCGTCTATGAGTCATAAGATTCAATAAGGTTAGCTATCAGATTTCTAAAGCTCAAGGTCAAATCAATCACCACCAATGATCTTACACTATGAGCTGTGACTAAAGTTCAATGTATTGTTTCAAATTCCGCACCTTATGTTAAAATTCTGTTTATCACCATTCCCAAATTTAAAGAATACTTCTCTTGATATACCTAAGTCTTAGAGTTAATGATATCATTATATGTTCAATAAGGTCAATAATGTCCGTCAATTGTTTACCTGAGTAGAACCAACTGTTTAATGTACTCAAACTTAAGAAGTACCACAACAAAGGAAATGAATCCCTGTACACTACCTCATCAAGGACAATCACGTGGTACAACGTCTTGCTTACGTTTATATTTGGCGGGAATAATCAAAACCAATGACGCATTATCAAATTATCCTACAAAGTTTCAATGTACCAATGTCCTGGACTCCTAATCCCATCATAGGTCAATAACTGATCACGTGATCATAATGATTTACCCAATGAATGAGATACTATCCAATTTTAAGAACAATTACCAATTATTGATACGACAATAAGAAATGTACCCCTTCCAAAATTTAAGATTGGTACACAAATACACCTGTGTCTTATGAAAAAAAGTAATAAATCCTGTACTTATTCAATAATAAAGCCGGTCAATAACATTTAAATTTTGAATATTTGGCCATAAGAGGAACATCAACATCTACAATGGGTCCTAGAAAACGTTTACCGAATTTTGTTATTTGATAATTCCCAAATTTAAAAGGGAACATAAACATATAAAGGTAATAAACCTCTGTACATACCCATATAACATGCTAAATAGGGGTCAATAACCTCCGAAATTTGATTTTTGGTAGTTCTTTACCTATGAAAAGGGAACGATGTGGACCATCCAAATTTATAGTGGTACATATTGGAGACCTGTACTATGATACCAAATGCTTATATTAAACAATTTCTAAAACCGTGTGGATGAGCCAAGATACCCCTCCCAAATTTTTAAAGGATGCATCAATGTACCCATATCTTATGATAGGAAATGAACCTATATACATGACCATATAACCATATAAGGTAATAAAACCTCATCAAAGGGGAGAAATTGGGCCAAAAACCAAACACATGGTACAACATATTGCTTATCTTTATATTTGACCAATTTTGTACCCCTAAAAGAGAACGATGTGGACCACCCAAATTTTATCATGATACATGTTGAGTCATGTACTATGATACCGAATCCCCTCCCGGGGTGCATCAATGTACCTATGTCTTATGATAGGGAATGAACACCTATACATTACCATATAAGGTAATAGGACCTCATCCAAAGGAATAAATTAGGTAAAAAACCAAACACGTGGTACAACGTAATGCTTACGTTTATATTTTGTCAATTTTGTACCCCTAAAAGGGAACGAGGT